>NC_086447.1:784591576-784901252 GCF_028390025.1 Pseudophryne corroboree
CTGAAGAAACCCACTTAGACAGAAGTCAGAGTGGGTTTCTGGCATTCGGGGAAAGGAGTCCCATGTGAAAACATGGGGCCCCTTTCAGTTCGTGGCTCGGGTCTGCGGTTTGTTATTTTATTCAAGTACCTGGATTACAAATGGTTGCCCCGAGGACCCTGGATCTGGTGAGTAGAATTTATTCAACAGGTACCCCTTGGATTCTACTGGAGAAGAGGACCGACCTGCGTGTGAACATAAGGTAAGTATGTATGTATGTTTGTGTGCATGTATGTAATAAATCTTTACTTTCACGGTGTGTGTGTGTGTCTTGTCTTTTTTTGGGTATTTTTTTAGTAGTAGTACTACAGGTACCAGCGGGCCCGTTTTTCCGCCGCATGCTGGTACTTGTGGTTCTCCAAGTACCAGCATGCGGGGGAGGCTTGCTGGGCCTTGTAGTACTGCTACTAAAAACAATATCTTTTCATTATCACAAAAGGCTATCAGCCCCCCCATCCGCAGCCCATTGGATGGGGGGGGACAGCCTCGGGCTTCACCCCTGGCCCTTGGGTGGCTGGGGGGGGACCCCTTGATTGAAGGGGTCCCCACTCCCCCAGGGTACCCCGGCCAGGGGTGACTAGTTGGATTTTTGATGCCACGGCCGCAGGGCACTATATAAAAGTGACCCCCGGCTGTGGCATTATCTGTCCAGCTAGTGGAGCCCGGTGCTGGTTTTAAAAATACGGGGGACCCTTACTCTTTTTGTCCCCCGTATTTTTGGAACCAGGACCAGGCGCAGAGCCCGATGCTGGTTGCTTAAATATGGGGGAATCCCTGTCATTTTTTTCCCCATATTTCTGCAACCAGGATCGGCTCAAAGAGCCCGAGGCTGGTTATGCTTAGGAGGGGGGACCCCACGCAATTTTTTTTTGGATTTTACACTGTTTAATTTAAAAAAAAAAAAAAAAATGAACCCCTGCACGGATCACACAGATCCGGCCGAGATTCATTTTTAAAAAGTCGGCAGTGTTTTGCTAATCACTGCCGTAAAAAACTGAAAAAAAAAAACGAATGACATCGACATCGGAAAACCCGAAAAGGCAAAATACGGCAGCTTAGTAAATTAGTCGTAATAAATTCAAAAAGTTGCAATTTTACACTTTCGATGTCATTCGTGATTGAACTTTGACCTCAAACGGGAAAACACGAATCCTAGTAAATTTACCCCATAGATGTTGGTGGTTAATGCTTTTGCAATACATTTGTTAATACCCTTTTTAGAATCCATGCTAATACCCTTGCCGGCTACTCTTACCCCCCCTTCTCCACCCTCATTTAGCTCACTACCACCATCTTTACTATTCTCACTGCATGACCCATATTTTCTAACTAAACCCTCCCTCCAGGCTCCTAGTTTAAAGCTCCTCCAACCTTCTAACCATCCTTCCCCCCAGCACCGCAGCCCCTTCCTCATTCAGGTACAATCCATTGCAACAAAAAAGATGGCGCCTGACTGAGAAGTCCGCCCAGTGTTCTAAGAACACAAACCCCTCCTTCCTACACCAGTCTCTAAGCCACACATTTACCTCCCTAATCTCCCTTTGCCTCCCTGGGCTAGCTCGTGGCATCAGTAATATTTCGGAGAATATTACCTTAGATGTCCTTTCTTTTAGTTTCTGGCCTAGGTCCCTATAATCTTTCTAAAGGACATTCCACCTGCCGCTAACTTTGTCGTTGGTGCCAACGTGCACCAAGACTGCCGGGTCTTTCCCAGTCCCTCCCAACAAACTATCTACCCGGTCCGTGATGTGCCATACCCGAGCACCCTGGAGAATACTGGAGTATTAGGTACCTGTTGTGGGGTTGGTTCCGCACCTGATATAGGTGACAAAGCTTCTTGTTAGAGCTGTTGTTGAAAAAATACCAACAATGAGCATGCGTTATAAACCCAAATAGGGTATAGATAATAAGATTTTAAACCTACCGGTAAATCTTTTTCTCCTAGTCCGTAGAGGAAGCTGGGTACTCCGTAAGGACCATGGGGTATAGACGGGCTCCGCAGGAGACTAGGGCACTATAAAGAACTTTAGAATGGGTGTGCACTGGCTCCTCCCTCTATGCCCCTCCTCCAGACCTCAGTTAGAGAAACTGTGCCCAGAGGAGACGGACAGTACGAGGAAAGGATTTTTGTTAATCTAAGGGCAAGATTCATACCAGCCCACACCATCCACACCGTATAACCTGGAATATACGCAACCAGTTAACAGTATGAACAAAACAGTATCAGCTAACGACTGGTCCCAACTGTAACATAACCCTTATGTAAGCAACAACTATATACAAGTCCTGCAGAAATATGTCCGCACTGGGACGGGCGCCCAGCATCCTCTACGGACTAGGAGAAAAAGATTTACCGGTAGGTTTAAAATCTTATTTTCTCTTACGTCCTAGAGGATGCTGGGGACTCCGTAAGAACCATAGGGATTATACCACAGCTCCAGACCGGGCGGGAGAGTGCGGATGACTCTGCAGCACCGATTGAGCAAACAGGAGGTCCTCCTCAGCCAAAGTATCAAACTTGTAGAATTTAGCAAAAGTGTTTGACCCCGACCAAGTCGCCGCTCGGCAAAGTTGTAAAGCCGAGACGCCTGGTCAGCCGCCCAAGAAGAGCCTACCTTCCTAGTGGAATGGGCCTTTACTGAATTTGGTAACGGCAATCCAGCCGTAGAATGAGCCTGCTGAATCGTGTTACAGATCCAGCGAGCAATAGTCTGCTTAGAAGCAGGAGCGCCAACCTTGTTGGCTGCATACAGGACAAACAGTGCCTCTGTTTTCCTAATCCGAGCCGTCCTGGCTACGTAAATTTTTAAGGCCCTGACTACATCAAGGGACATGGAATCCTCCAAGTCTCCCGTAGCCACAGGCACCACAATAGGTTGGTTCATATGAAACAATGACACCACCTCAACTCTGCTCTATCCACATGGAAAATGAGATAGGTACTCTTATGAGACAAGGCCGCCAATTTGGACACCCGCCTTGCAGATGCCAAGGCCAACAACATGACCACCTTCCAAGTGAGAAATTTTAATTCAACTGTCTGAAGAGGTTCAAACCAGTGAGATTTTAGGAACTGTAACACCACGTTAAGGTCCCATGGTGCCACTGGGGGCACAAAAGGAGGCTGGATGTGCAGCACTCCCTTTACAAAAGTCTGGACTTCTGGGATAGAAGCCAATTCCTTCTGAAAGAAAATTGATAGGGCCGAAATCTGTACCTTAATGGAGCCTAATTTTAGGCCCATATCCACTCCTGTCTGTAGAAAGTGGAGAAAACGGCCCAGGTGGAAATCTTCCGTAGGAGCATTCTTGACTTCACACTAAGATACATATTTCCTCCAGATACGGTGATAATGTTTCGCCGTCACCTCCTTCCTAGCCTTTATCAGAGTAGGGATGACTTCCTCTGGAATACCTTTTCCAGCTAGGATTCAGCGTTCAACCGCCATGCCGTCAAACGTAACCGCAGTAAGTCTTGGAACACGCAGGGCCCCTGCTGCAACAGGTCCTCCCTGAGAGGAAGAGGCCATGGATCTTCTGTGAGCATCTCCTGAAGATCTGAATACCAGGCCCTTCGAGGACAATCTGGAACAATGAGTATTGTCTGTACTCTTTTTCGTCTTATGGTTCTCAATATTTTTGAGATGAGAGGAAGAGGAGGAAACACATAGACCGACTGAAACACCCATGGTGTCACCAGGGCGTCTACCGCTACTGCCTGAGGGTCCCTTGACCTGGCACAATACCTCCGAAGCTTCTTGTTGAGGCGTGACGCCATCATGTCTATTTGAGGAAGACCCCAAATACTTGTTATCTCTGCAAAAACTTCTTGATGAAGTACCCACTCTCCCGGATGAAGATCGTGTCTGCTGAGGAAGTCTGCTTCCCAGTTGTCCACTCCCGGAATGAATACCGCTGACAGAGTGCTTACGTGATTTTCTGCCCAGCGTAGAATCCTGGTGGCTTCCGCCATTGCCGCTCTGCTCCTTGTCCCGCCTTGGCGGTTTACATGAGCCACTGCTGTGACGTTGTCTGATTGAATCAAAACCGGTAGGTCGCGAAGAAGATTCTCCGCTTGTCGTAGGCCGTTGTGTATGGCCCTTAATTCCAGTATGTTGATGTGTAGACAAGCCTCCTGGCTTGACCATAGTCCCTGAAAAATTCTTCCTTGCGTGACTGCTCCCCATCCTCGGAGGCTCGCGTCCGTGGTCATCAGAACCCAATCTTGAATGCCGAACCTGCGACCCTCTAGAAGGTGAGCACTCTGCAGCCACCACAGGAGAGACATCCTGGCCCTGGGGGACAGGGTTATTTTCTTATGTATTTGAAGATGGGACCCGGACCACTTGCCCAAAAGGTCCCACTGAAAAGTCCTTGCATGAAACCTGCCGAAGGGGATGGCTTCGTAGGTCGCCACCATTTTCCCTAGTACTCGAGTGCATTGATAGACTGACACTCTTTTCGTTTTAACAGGTCTCTGACCATGTTCTGGAGTTCCTGGGCTTTTTCCATCGGGAGAAAAACCCTCTTTTGTTCTGTGTCCAGAATCATGCCTAAGAAAGACAGTCGAGTCGTCGGAACCAACTGTGACTTTGGTAGATTTAGAATCCAGCCATGCTGCTGCAGCACTCTCAGGGAGAGCGACACGCTTTTCTGCAACTGTTCCTTTGATCACGCTTTTATCAGGAGATCGTCCAAGTACGGGATAATTGTGTCTCCTTGTCTGCACAGGAGCACCATCATTTCCGCCATTACCTTGGTGAAAACCCTCGGGGCTGTGGAAAACCCAAACGGCAATGTCTGAAACTGGTAATGACAGTCCTGTACAGCGAATCTCAGGATTGCCTGATGAGGAGGATATATGGGGAGGTGAAGGTATGCATCCTTTATGTCCAGTGACACCATAAAATCCCCCCCTTCCAGACTGGAGATAACTGCCCTGAGCAATTCCATCTTGAACTTGAACTTTCTCAAGTACAGGTTTAGGGATTTTAAATTTAGAATGGGTCTGACCGAGCCATCCGGTTTCGGGACCACAAATAGGGTTGAATAGTACCCTTTTCCCTGTTGTATTAGGGGAACCTTGATAATCACCTGCTGTAGACACAGCTTTTGAATTGCAGCTAAAATTATCTCCCTCTCTGGGGGAGAAGCTGGTAAAGCTGATTTGAAGAATCGGCGAGGAGGCACGTCTTCAAATTCCAGCTTGTAGCCTTGGGATACAATTTCCATCGCCCAAGGATCCACGTCCGACTGAACCCAGACGTGGCTGAAGAGTCGAAGACGTGCCCCCACCGGCGCGGACTACCTCAGTGGAGCCCCAGCGTCATGCGGTGGATTTAGTAGAAGCTGGGGAGGACTTCTGCTCCTGGGAACTAGCCGTAGCAGGCATTCATTTCCCTTTACCCTTACCTCTGGCGAGGAAGGAAGAGCCCCGACCTTTTCTGGACTTATGCGACCGAAAGGACTGCATCTGATACTGTGTTTTCTTTTGCTGTGGTGGAACAAAGGCAAAAAAGTAGATTTACCTGCGGTAGCTGTGGAAACCAGGTCTGTGAGACCTTCCCCAAATAAAACTTCCCCCTTGTAAGGCAAAACTTCCATATGCCTCTTTGAGTCGGCATCACCCGTCCATTGGCGGGTCCACAGTGCTCGCCTAGCAGAAATCGCCATGGCGTTGGCTCTCGACCCTAGCAACCCAACGTCTCTCTGAGCGTCTCTCATATATAAGACTGCATCTTTGATGTGACCTAAGGTCAATAAAATGGTATCCCTATCTAGGGTATCAATATCAGCTGACAAGGTATCTGTCCAAGCTGCTACCGCGCTACAAACCCAAGCCGATGCTATTGCCGGTCTGAGTAAAGCACCCGTATGTGTATATATTGATTTTAAAGTCGTTTCCTGTCTGCGATCAGCAGGATCGTTGAGGGCTGCCGTGTCTGGAGACGGTAGCGCCACCTTCTTGGATAAGCGCGTTAAAGCCTTGTCCACCCTGGGCGATGATTCCCACCGTACCCTGTCCTGTGCCGGGAAAGGATAAGCCATAAGAATTCTTTTGGGAATCTGCAGCTTCTTGTCTGGAGTTTCTCAAGCCTTTTCAAATAACGCATTCAGCTCATGAGATGGGGGAAAGGTTACCTCAGGTTTCTTTTCCTTAAACATGTGTACCCTCGTGTCAGGGACAGAGGGGTCATCTGTGATATGCAAAACATCTTTTATTGCAATAATCATATAATGAATACTTTTGGCCACCCTTGGGTGTAACCTTGCATCATCGTAGTCGACACTGGAGTCAGAATCCGTGTCGGTATCAGTGTCTGCTATTTGGGATAGGGGACGTTTTTGAGACCCTGAAGGGCCCTGTGACACCGTCAAAGCCATTGATTGACTCCCTGTATTATTCCTGGACTCTGCTTTGTCTAATCTCTTATGTACTAAAGACACATTAGCATTTAAAACATTCCACATGTCCAACCAATCAGGTGTCGGCGTTGCCGACGGAGACACCACAATCGTCTGCTCCACCTCCTCCTTAGATGCGCCTTCCGCTTTAGACATGCCGACACCTGCGCACCGACACCCCCACACACACAGGGATATATTTATATGGAGACAGTTCCCCAATAAGGCCCTTTGGAGAGACAGAGAGAGAGTATGCCAGCACACACCCAGCGCCAACTGAAACTGGAAACAAGATTCCCAGATAAACAGCGCTTTTACATAAATATATGTATATCTATATACACTCACTGCGCCTTACAAGTGCCCCCCCCCCCCCTCTTTTTTGCCCTGTGTCACCGTGTTCAGCAGGGGAGAGTCCGGGGAGCCAGCTTCTCTGCAGTGTGCAGTGGAGAAAAGCTCCGCCCCCTCAGTGGCGGGCTTCGGTCCCGCTCAATTTTTCAATACTGGCGGGGGATTTTAATATATATTGCCTCCGCAGCCTATATATGCCTGTTAGCCAGTCCTAGAGTTTTATTATTGCTGCCCAGGAAGCCCACCCTGCGCCCTGCACCGACCAGTGCCTGCAGTGTGTGTTGTGTGTGGGAGCAATGGCGTGCAGCGTTACCGCTGCGCGTTACCTCAGAGAAGATCTGAAGTCTTCTGCCGCCTTTGAAGTCTTCTTTCTACTTATACTCACCCGGCTTCTATCTTCCGGCTCTGTGAGGAGGACGGCGGCGCTGCTCCGGGACGAACGGCGAGGGTGAGACCTGCGTTCCGACCCTCTGGAGCTAATGGTGTCCAGTAGCCTAAGAAGCAGAGCCTATCATTTAAGTAGGTCTGCTTCTCTCTCCTCAGTCCCACGATGCAGGGAGCCTGTTGCCAGCAGTGCTCCCTGAAAATAAAAAACCTAACAAAATTCTTTTTCAGAGAAACTCAGGAGAGCTCCCCTGTAATGCACCCAGTCTCCTCTGGGCACAGGATCTAACTGAGGTCTGGAGGAGGGGCATAGAGGGAGGAGCCAGTGCACACCCATTCTAAAGTTCTTTATAGTGCCCATGTCTCCTGCGGAGCCCGTCTATACCCCATGGTCCTTACGGAGTCCCCAGCATCCTCTAGGACGTAAGAGAAAATATTTTGTTGGCGGTGCTCCCAGAGTCAGTAATATCAATAAGGAAGACAAAACGGAGGTGGTGCGCACTTGTAATATCTAATGAAATTGCTAACATTTAACTTTTAATTTCTGTGTTTAAAAGAGAATTACACATTAGTAGTATATAAGTGCACAATTACTTATTGGGGTTGCATATGAGAAGGTCAGTATGTATGTTAGTGTTATGTGTGGATACGTCACCTATTCAGGTCTAGGAAATCCTTATTATAAATCTTCCATAATGTTCAACAGAATGCAACGTTAGTGAACCAATGGGAGTAGAGGCTGAGAAGCATTCCCTACGGACTATCCATCAGACACTGTACCACTAACCATAGTGGGGGAGGGGCAGTTAGCCAGCGCAAATACCGGACCTTTAACATTCACTACCCCATCCATAGGCGTGCGCAGCCAATGTTATTAGGGGGTGCACCACAGGAGGGGTGTGTCTAGCACCGCCTTATGGGTGTATCAAGCACCGCCTTTTGGGCGTGTCTAGCACTATTTTACATTCTCTCAGTAGATTCACATGGCTTAATCCAATTTCTCCCTAGTTCCTAATACTACAAGTAGACATAATACACCCAAGAGAAATAAAATGAAACATAATGGTGTGACCACCGCCCAGTACTGACAGTCCGCTATGGCATAACTCTTAGTCCTAGCTGCCGCTGCACCCTATCACTGCTTACACTTCACCAACCTATCCCTGACCCAGCGGCGGAACTAGAGAGTGGTGGGCCTAGGTGCATATGAATTCACACACACACACACACACACACACACACACACACACACACACACACACACCACCCTTTGCACCCGCCAGCACCTACACCTCGATTTTGAGTGGGCCACTCTGAAAAGTACGAGAGATTTAGATGGCTGAACATTTCAGTTTTAATATAACACAAGTCAAGTTTAAAATATACACATGCCTTTAGAGCCACATCTACCTCTTTCTATGCCATCAACCTCCTCTGCAGGACACCAGCATTTGTCATACATGTCCTCATGCTCACCAGCTACTGACAGTAGTGCCCCTTACTCACATTACGCCACACAGTATGAGTCGAAATTCATATTACGCCACACAGTATGAGGCAAAATTCACATTATGCCACACAGTATGAGGCAAAATTCACATTATGCCACACAGTATGAGCCGAAGTTAACATTACCCCACACAGTATGAGCTGAAAGTCACTTTACACCACACGGTATGAGCCGAAATTCTCATTATGCCACACGGTATGAGCCGAAATTCACATTATGCCACACAGTATGAGCCGAATTTCACATTACCCCACACAGTATAAGCCAAACTTCACATTATGACACACAATATGAGTGTCATCTATATTTCTATATGCTAATACTAAAAAAGAGGTGGTGCTACAATACCAATCTTATCATTGTATATAAATAAAGTTACTAAAAAGGAAAGAATGAGATCTATAAGTGTACTCTGGAAACAAGTGAATGCTAACATATTTATGTGGTCCTTCTTTATTTTTTTATGAGTGCATCCACAGATATTATTTTTTCCTTTAGGGAAGGGAGGGGGGGTGTGTGTGTGTGTGTGTGTGTGGTAACTTCATGCATAAATAGTAATAGCATATATAGTATATACATGCCCCCTGGCTGGCCTGGCCAAATACCCCCTGGCTGGCCTGGCCAAATACAGTATGATTTTTTTTTTTTTTTTAAAGGAAATAATGAGATATAAGAAAATGCACTCATTAAAATAAAAAAAGAAAAGGGATATATATATATATATATATATATATATATATATATATATAAGCTGAGCCAAGCATTCAGTAGTTTCCTGAGTGCACCGATACACTATACTGTAGGTGCACTCAGGAAACTACTAAATGCTTGGCTCAGCGCGTGTGTGTGTGTGTGTTTTAAAAAAAAATAGAGCCAAAGTAAAAAACAATAAAAGAAAAGAATGACAGAGTATCACCCTCTGCTGTCTCAGGCTCTGCTGTGTCCTCCACTCCGGCAGTGGCTCCGAGTCCTCCTGAGAAGAACGCTGCCTGAGCTGGGCCTGCGGCGCTGGCGGGACGGCAGTGGCAGGGCACACTGAGAGCTGAGTGAGAAGGGAGGGAGCACCGTGTGACACCGATACGTCACACCAAGAGGCGCAGCCTGACGTGAGTCCCCTCTGTGCGGCCACTATACACTTGCTGCTGCGCATAGTGTACATCGTCCGCGGCGGGAGGCGGGCGCTGCAGGGGGGAGCGACGGCACAGTGATTATGCTGTAGCAGCTGTGGCGTGTGGGGGGTGCCGCACATTAGGGGGTGCCTGTGCGCACCAGGCACCCCCCGTGCGCACGCCTATGACCCCATCAAATATTCCCCAAAGGGGCTGTAAACATACTGTTGGAGAATACTTATGTTTATGTTTTAACTATCAATATTCTTTTTCACAGGTGCCACACAAAATTAGAGCGCTTGTTTTTTATTGTATTGCATATTTTTTTATACTGAGCTGCAATAACATATCCAGGGCTGTTTACTTTTTATTATTAGTATACTTCTTTACTATGCATTGGCTTTTATTGTCATTTTTCATCCGCTGTCGATGCCCATCGTCCTTCAGCTTCCTAGTTCACAGTGAATCACAGTGAACCTGCAGCACAAGGTTTTCTGTTTTAATTCATGTAAATAAAGTGTTTAAAAACAATCATGTTGTCACTTTCTAAACTTCCTGTAATATTACCTCAGCACCCAAAGCACTTGTGGAGGGGGGGGGGGGGTATTTTGGGGGGTATTTTCCCTTACCTAGGTATTTCAGCCCTGAGCTGACCAGACAAAGAGATAATTGCTGTATGGTAGCTCTATTATTGGGCTGGTTTGCTGTAGGCTTTGAGATGGGTTCTAACCTGCTGCATAGTAAATCCGGGGTTTCTATTCTCCTAACTAAAAACAAGTTGATACTGAGTCAAAGTTCTATTGTGTTCTAAGTCTGCATTTTCATCAGCTCCCTCAATTTTTGTTTAGTAAACCCTCTAGGAATCTGCTGAAAAACCCAAATTCAATGCTAAGTAAATTTACCCCCTGGTGACTACTGAAAAGTAGTGATGTGCATCGGAAATTTTTCGGGTTTTGTGTTTTGGTTTTGGATTCGGTTCCGCGGCCGTGTTTTGGTTTGGGACGCGTTTTGGCAAAACCTCCCTGAGAATTTTTTGTCGGATTCGGGTGTGTTTTGGATTCGGGTGTATTTTTACAAAAAAACCTCAAAAACAGCTTAAATCATAGAATGTGGGGGTCATTTTTATCCCATAGTATTATTACCCTCAATAACCATAATTTCCACTCATTTTCAGTCTATTCTGAACACCTCACACCTCACAATATAATTTTTAGTCCTAAAATTTGCACCGAGGTCGCTGGATGGCTAAGCTAAGCGACACAAGTGGCCGACACAACCACCTGGCCCATCTAAGAGTGGCACTGCAGTGTCAGGCAGGATGGCACTTCAAAAAAATAGTCCATAAACAGCACGATGCAAAGAAAAAAAGAGGCGCACCAAGGTCGCTGTGTGACTAAGCTAAGCGACACAAGTGGCCAACACAAACACCTGGCCAATCTAGGAGTGGCACTGCAATGTCAGACAGGATGGCACTTCAAAAAAATAGTCCCCAAACAGCACATGATGCAAAGAAAAAAAGAGGCGCACCATGGTCGCTGTGTGACCAGGGCCGTCTTTTTGTATGGGCTCAATAGGCTCTTGCCCAAGGGCCCCAGGAGTCTAACGGCCGTAAGCTGATAGCTGAGGGTCCCCTCTTTCCAGGGGTACCAGATTTTTGAAAATCGGCCCTGGGAAACCGGAGATATCTGACTTCGAAGCAGTGGTCCCCATCCAAGACTGTTAATTGCTCTTCCCAGACAGATATCTTGGGTTCTGTCTGACTTAGAGTTTTTTTGAGAGCATTCTCCAAAAGATGGGACTACCCCCTTTCAGTGAACACTGGCAGCTTGTCTCTACTATGCCAAGAACCGGAGATATAAGCCTTCAAGAAGCTGGACCCTGCTCCAGCTCCACACATCTGGTTTGCAGTTTTATATTTTTGCCGGTGGATTGCTCTGGCTCCTGAACTCTGATCCCCAGGTCCCCAGAACCTCTTGAAAGGTAGGACTCTCTAGTTTTTTATCACATTCAAAGTTAAGAAATCTTTTTCCAGGAACTGGAGATATCTGCAATCAACCAAGCTGCCCTCCCACTGGAACATGATGAATATTAAGTCCACTCCACTATCCACCCCTACACTGCGTATTACACACCCTCTACCAACCTGGAAGTTATGTACATGGGCCCCTTCATTCAACCCAATGCCTCTTCTACCGTTTAGTGTTCTCCGTCCCACCCCATCTTACACCATCTGTGCAGTAAAGGAGTAATTAGCAGAAATTACTGCTCCAGGTCCTACTTACTGAGTGGCAGATAGAACACCCCCTACCGCCCATGGGACATCAAAGCTGCTGCTGATAGCACCCCCCACCCCTACTGCTGGAGGATGGGTTGGGGACCCAGTGCATTACTTTGCCCAGGGGCCTACACTGCTGTTAAGACGGCCCTGTGTGTAACTAAGCTAAGCGACACAAGTGGCCGACACAAACACCTGGCCCATCTAGGAGTGGCACTGCAGTGTCAGATAGGATGGCACTTCAAAAAAATAGTCCCCAAACAGCACATGATGTAAAGAAAAAAAGAGGCGCACCAAGGTCGCTGTGTGACTAAGCTAAGTGACACAAGTGGCCGACACAAACACCTGGCCCATCTAGGAGTGGCACTGCAGTGTCAGGCAGGATGGCACTTCAAAAAAATTGTCCCCAAACAGCACATGATGCAAAGAAAAATGAAAGCAAAAAGAGGTGCAAGATGGAATTGTCCTTGGGCCCTCCCACCCACCCTTATGTTGTATAAACAGGAGATGCACACTTTAACGAACCCATCATTTCAGCGACAGGGTCTGCCACACGACTGTGACTGAAATGACTGGTTGGTTTGGGCCCCCACCAAAAAAGAAGCAATCAATCTCTCCTTGCACAAACTGGCTCTACAGAGGCAAGATGTCCACCTCATCATCATCCTCCGATTCCTCACCCCTTTCACTGTGTACATCCCCCTCCTCACAGATTATTAATTCGTCCCCACTGGAATCTACCATCTCAGATCCCTGTGTACTGTCTGGAGGCAATTGCTGGTGAATGTCTCCATGGAGGAATTGATTATAATTCATTTTGATGAACATCATCTTCTCCACATTTTCTGGAAGTAACCTCGTATGCCGATTGCTGACAAGGTGAGCGGCTGCACTAAACACTCTTTCGGAGTACACACTGGAGGGAGGGCAACTTAGGTAGAATAAAGCCAGTTTGTGCAAGGGCCTCCAAATTGCCTCTTTTTCATGCCAGTATACGTACGGACTGTCTGACGTGCCTACTTGGATTCGGTCACTCATATAATCCTCCACCATTCTTTCAATGGTGACAGAATCATATGCTGACAGTAGACGACATGTCAGTAATCGTTGCCAGGTCCTTCAGTCCGGACCAGATGTCAGCACTCGCTCCAGACTGCCCTGCATCACCGCCAGCGGGTGGGCTCGGAATTCTTAGCCTTTTCCTCGCACCCCTAGTTGCTGGAGAATGTGAAGGAGATGTTGACGGGTCACGTTCCGCTTGACTTGACAATTTTTTCACCAGCAGGTCTTTGAACCTCTGCAGACTTGTGTCTGCCGGAAAGAGAGATACAACGTAGGTTTTAAATCTAGGATCGCGCACGGTGGCCAAAATGTAGTGCTCTGATTTCAACAGATTGACCACCCGTGAATCCTGGTTAAGCGAATTAAGGGCTCCATCCACAAGTCCCACATGCCTAGCGGAATCGCTCTGTTTTAGCTCCTCCTTCAATGTCTCCAGCTTCTTCTGCAAAAGCCTGATGAGGGGAATGACCTGACTCAGGCTGGCAGTGTCTGAACTGACTTCACGTGTGGCAAGTTCAAAGGGTTGCAAAACCTTGCACAACGTTGAAATCATTCTCCACTGCGCTTGAGTCAGGTGCATTCCCCCTCCTTTGCCTATATCGTGGGCAGATGTATAGGCTTGAATGGCCTTTTGATGCTCCTCCATCCTCTGAAGCATATATAGGGTTGAATTCCACCTCATTACCACCTCTTGCTTTAGATGATGGCAGGGCAGGTTGAGGAGTGTTTGGTGGTGCTCCAGTCTTCGGCACGCGGTGGCTGAATGCCGAAAGTGGCCCGCAATTCTTCGGGCCACCGACAGCATCTCTTGCACGCCCCTGTCGTTTTTTAAATAATTCTGCACCACCAAATTCAATGTATGTGCAAAACATGGGACGTGATGGAATTTGCCCAGATGTAATGCACGCACAATATTGCTGGCGTTGTCCGATGTCACAAATCCCCAGGAGAGTCCAATTGTGGTAATCCATTCTGCGATGATGTTCCTCGGTTTCCGTAAGAGGTTGTCAGCTGTGTGCCTCTTATGGAAAGCGGTGATACAAAGCGTAGCCTGCCTAGGAACGAGTTGGCGTTTGCGAGATGCTGCTACTGGTGCCGCCGCTGCTGCGGGAGGCAATACATCTACCCAGTGGGCTGTCACAGTCATATAGTCCTGAGTCTGCCCTGCTCCACTTGTCCACATGTCTGTGGTTAAGTGGACATTGGGTACAACTGCATTTTTTAGTACACTGGTGACTCTTTTTCTGAGGTCTGTGTACATTTTCGGTATCGCCTGCCTAGAGAAATGGAACCTAGATGGTATTTGGTACCGGGGACACAGTACCTCAATCAAGTCTCTAGTTGCCTCTGAATTAACGGTGGATACAGGAACCACGTTTCTCACCACCCAGGCTGACAAGACCTGAGTTATCCGCTTTGCAGCAGGAAGACTGCTGTGATATTTCATCTTCCTCGCAAAGGACTGTTGGACAGTCAATTGCTTACTGGAAGTAGTACAAGTGGTCTTCCGACTTCCCCTCTGGGATGCCGATCGACTCCCAGCAGCAACAACAGCAGCGCCAGCAGCAGTAGGCGTTACACTCAAGGATGCATCGGAGGAATCCCAGGCAGGAGAGGACTCGTCAGACTTGCCAGTGACATGGCCTGCAGGACTTTTGGCTTTCCTGTGTAATGTGGAAATTGACACTGAGGGAGTTGGTGGTGTGGTTTGCAGGAGCTTGGTTACAAGAGGAAGGGATTTAGTGGTCAGTGGACTGCTTCCGCTGTCATCCAAAGTTTTTGAACTTGTCACTGACTTATGATGAATGCGCTGCAGGTGACGTATAAGGGAGGATGTTCCGAGGTGGTTTACGTCCTTACCCCTACTTATTACAGCTTGACAAAGGCAACACATGGCTTGACACCTGTTGTCCGCATTTGTGTTGAAATAATTCCACACCGAAGAGGTGATTTGTTTTTATTTTGACCAGGCATGTCAATGGCCATATTCGTCCCACGGACAACAGGTGTCTCCCCGGGTGCCTGACTTAAACAAACCACCTCACCATCAGAATCCTCCTTGTCAATTTCCTCCCCAGCGCCAGCAACACCCATATCCTCATCCTGGTGTACTTCAACAGTGACATCTTCAATTTGACTATCAGGAACAGGACTGCGGGTGCTCCTTCCAGCACTTGCAGGGGGCATGCAAATGGTGGAAGGCGCAAGCTCTTCCCGTCCAGTGTTGGGAAGGTCAGGCATCGCAACCGACACAATTGGACTCTCCTTGGGGATTTGTGATTTAGAAGAACGCACAGTTCTTTGCTGTGCTTTTGCCAGCTTAAGTCTTTTCATTTTCCTAGCAAGAGGATGAGTGCTTCCATCCTCATGTGAATCTGAACCACTAGCCATGAACATAGGCCAGGGCCTCAGCCGTTCCTTGCCACTCCGTGTCGTAAATGGCATATTGGTAAGTTTACGCTTCTCATCAGACGCTTTCAATTTTGATTTTTGGGTCATTTTACTGAACTTTTGTTTTTTGGATTTTACATGCTCTCTACTATGACATTGGGCATCGGCCTTGGCAGACGACGTTGATGGCATTTCATCGTCTCGGCCATGACTAGTGGCAGCAGCTTCAGCACGAGGTGGAAGTGGATCTTGATCTTTCCCTATTTTAACCTCCACATTTTTGTTCTCCATTTTTTAATGTGTGGAATTATATGCCAGTATCAATAGCAATGGCCTACTACTATATATACTGCGCACAACTGAAATGCACCACAGGTATGGATGGATAGTATACTTGACGACAGAGAGGTAGGTAGAGCAGTGGCCTACCGTACCGTACTGCTATATATACTGGTGGTCACTGTCAGCAAAACTCTGCACTGTACTCCTCCTATATAATATACTGGTGGTCCCCAGTGCCCACAATAAAGCAGTGTGAGCACAGATATATGCAGCACACTGAGCACAGATATGGAGTGTTTTTCAGGCAGACAACATATACTGGTGGTCACTGGTCAGCAAAACTCTGCACTGTACTCCTCCTATATAATACAGCTGCTCCCCAGTGCCCACAATAAAGCAGTGTGAGCACAGATATATGCAGCACACTGAGCACAGATATGGAGTGTTTTTCAGGCAGACAACGTATACTGGTGGTCACTGGTCAGCAAAACTCTGCACTGTACTCCTCCTATATATAATACAGGTGCTCCCCAGTCCCCACAATTAAGCAGTGTGAGCACAGATATATGCAGCAAACTGAGCACAGATATGGAGTGTTTTTCATGCAGACAACGTATACTGGTGGTCACTGGTCAGCAAAACTCTGCACTGTACTCCTCCTATATATAATACAGGTGCTCCCCAGTCCCCACAATTAAGCAGTGTGAGCACAGATATTATATATGCAGCACAATGAGCACAGATATAGAGTGTTTTTCAGGCAGACAACGTATACTGGTGGTCACTGGTCAGCAAAACTCTGCACTGTACTCCTCCTATATAATACAGCTGCTCCCCAGTCCCCACAATTAAGCAGTGTGAGCACAGATATATGCAGCACACTGAGCACAGATATGGAGTGTTTTTCAGGCAGACAACGTATACTGGTGGTCACTGGTCAGCAAAACTCTGCACTGTACTCCTCCTATATAATACAGCTGCTCCCCAGTCCCCACAATTAAGCAGTGTGAGAACAGATATATACAGCACACTGACCACAGATATGGAGTGTTTTTCAGACAGACAACGTATACCGGTGGTCACTGGTCAGCAAAACTCTGCACTGTACTCCTCCTATATAATACAGCTGCTCCCCAGTCCCCACAATTAAGCAATAAGCACTGCTGTAGCACAAATATTATTAATAAACGGAGGACGCCAGCCACGTCCTCTCCCTAACATTTCCAATGCACGAGTGAAAATGGCGGCGACGCGCGGCTGCTTATATAGAATCCGAATCTCGCGAGAATCCGACAGCGGGATGATGACGTTCGGGCGCGCTCGGATTAACCGAGCCATACGGGAGAATCCGAGTATGCCTCGGACCCATGTAAAATGGGTGAAGTTCGGGGGGGTTCGGTTTCCGAGGAACCGAACCCGCTCATCACTACTGAAAACACTGCAGATGTACTACATAACCCCTCATCCCTTGGCAGCATGTCAGCTGCCCCCCGGCATGATGGAGGGTGGCTACTAATGCGGTACACATGCACATTGGGGCTGATACCCTGAACTAAATCATTCTTATACCATACCCTTGTCCTTTTCCAATGAACTGTCATCCAATATACAGCACAGAGATGTATCCCTTCCTGTATTCACAAAGATGTTTGTAGACTTAGGGTTCTATTCATGAAGCAGTGAAAAGAGTGGAGAAGTTAGTAAGTAGAGGAGTTACCCATGTCAACCAATCAGTGTTGAGGTAACATTTATAAAGTACATTCTATAAAACGTACTGTAATAACTGATTGGTTGCCATGGGCAACTTCTCCGCTGGCTCACTTTACACTCTTCACTGCTAAATGAATAGACCTCTATGTTAGTGGATGCTTGCCTGGCAATTATATACAGTATTACGGTGGCACCTCTAGAATATATAGAGCCCAAGACAATTACCCTAATTACATCTGTGGTGTTAAGATTTGGAATGTCGATAAGCTAAGTACATCCCATGGCATCAGACCACTGTATCTTTTCTAACAAATGGGGGCTTTTTGTAAAATGATCCTGCTTGTTGGGTTTTGCAGATCCTATACACACAGCTCCCAAATTGGTAGCTACAAGTAACTCCTTATGGGTCTACAGAGTCCTGATGGGTGCTGTAGCTGCCATTGAGCAAGTACAGGGGTTCAGTACATGCCCCCATCCAATGACCCTCTGTGGAATGTTCTATGCCCAGCAATCAGCCACTGAACGACATACCAGGACCTTTCTATGAAACATAGACCATTATGTACTTCCCTGACAAATGACTCAGATAGTACTGCACTGTTCATAACAGCATCATTTCACAGATTACGGCATTCAGCAGTGCTGACCTTGATCTGCTATATACTGAACAGTTTATTTGTAATGTCATTATGTGTTTTTGCAGCTGCTCTTCAACATGACCTTAGCTGTAATTGAAAACTGGCATATTGTCTCCATCGCCCTTCTGCAGTACATACTGCTTATTAGTTCAAAAAACAAACATATACTGTATATATATATATATATATATATATACAGTAGGAATTAGAAGCATAGTCTATGAATGAGTTCACTCACTTTGTCCTTGGGAGTTTATTTGTGACATCAGGAGTGAATGACAATAGACTCCAGAGAGAAAAGAGATGCTTACTCCAATTATAAAGTAGTGGTGACTGAGGTCTGGCCTTGTATGTGTAGAAAAATGTATGTAACATGAATTCAAATATTCTGGAACAGGTCCTGGATCTGGAGACAGTTCAGAGCAATGTGTCTAAATTAATAACTGATATAGGAGATTCCACCCTAGAGAAGAGATTTTTAACCCACTAAATACTGGGGAGTACTTTGTGGTTTTAAAAGGGAATACAGTTTACACATTTTTGCTATGTGCTGGTTAAAAAAAAAGAAATGTTTAGGTTTGTTAAGGTATCCAAGTAAATATTATATTATTTATTACTACTGACTAGCTTCACACATGAGCTATTTTGAATTTACGGCAAAAGGCTTTCCTAACCAATGTCTTATAAGAGTGAGAGCGGTGTTTGCTCTCAAACCTGCCAGCCAGATGTGCATGCGCCTACAAATATCCCCTCCCAAGTCCTCTGCCGGTTTGGCCTTCACCTCTTGACTTCCTTTCTTACTAACTTTAGCTGAAACTAGAGATCCAGGATCCCATAGTGTGTGTGTGTGTGTGTGTGTGTGTGTGTGTGTGTGTGTGTGTGTGTGTGTGTATAGATAGAAATATAGATATGCACACAAATACATACATAGGGGGAAATTTACTAAGCTCCCGATTTTGACAGAGATGGTGTTTTTTCTTCAAAGTGTCATCTCGGGAATTTACTAAACTCAAATCACGGCAGTGATGAGGGCATTCGTATTTTTTTGGAACTCAAAGAAAAAAATTACGAATGAATACACCATCGGTCAAATACGCCTGTTATTTGCTAGAACTCGGTAATTTACTAAAAAGTGTAATTCACAAACACTGCCGGCAATAGCCAAACACTGCCGTGAAAAAGTACAAATCGTAAAAAAATGCTAAAATAAAACAGACCTGCTTTTTTTTACCGTGTTCTGATAGGCATGCACGGATCCATGAGATGGCAGTCGGGGAAAGGGGTCCCATGTGAAAACATGGGGCCCCTTTCAGTGCGTGGTCGGGTGTCCGTTTTTATTTTGCAAAGTACCTGGATTATACAAAGAACAGAAGAGGACCGATCTACACTGGATTATGTGAGTATAATTTTTTCCACAGGTACACCATGGATTCTACATGGAGAAGAGGACCGACCCTCGTGTGAACACAGGTAAGTATGTATGTATGTATGTATGTATGGAGGTGTGCATGTATGTAATAAACTTATACTTTCAAGGTGTGTGTCTGCTGTTTTTATTGGGGTATTTTTTTAGTAGTAGTACAACAGGTACCAGCGGGCCCGGTTTTCCACCGCATGCTGGTACTTGTGGTTCTCCAAGTACCAGCTTGCGGGGGAGGCTTGCTGGGACTTGTAGTACTGCTACTAAAGACAATATTCACATTTTTACAAAAAGGCTATCAGCCCCCCATCCGCCGCCCTTGGATGGGGGGGACAGCCTCAGGCTTCACCCCTGGCCCTTGGGTGGCTGGAGGGGGGGACCCCTTGATTGAAGGGGTTCCCACTCCTCCAGGGTCCCCCGGCCAGGGGTGACTAGTTGGGTATGTAATGCCAGGGCCGCAGGGACCAATATAAAAGTGTCCCCCGGCTGTGGCATTATGTACCTGGCTAGTGGAGCCCGGTGCTGGTTTCAAAAATACTGGGGACCCCTACACTTTTTGTCCCCCGTATTTTTGGAACCAGGACCAGGCGCAGAGCCCGGTGCTGGTTGATTAAATATGGGGGAACCCCTGTCATTTTTTTCCCCATATTTTTTCAACCAGGACCGGCTCAAAGAGCCCGAGGCTGGTTTTGCTTAGGAGGGGGGACCCCACGCATTTTTAATTTTTATTTTTAACAATGTTCTTTTTTTTACGAAAGATGCACAATGAAGCCCAGTACGGATCTCACAGATCCGGCCGTGATTCCTTGTGTTAATGTCGGCAGTGTTTTACAATTCACTCCCATAAAACACTGCCAAAAAATACGAATGACATCGACATCGGAAAATACGAACATGCAGAATACGACAGCTTAGTAAATTAGTCGTAAAAATTCAAAAAGTTGCAATTTTACACTTTCTATGTCATTCGTGTTTGAACTTTAACCTCATTCAGAAAAATACGAATTTTAGTAAATATACCCCATACTGTATATATGTTCAAATGTCAAAAAGCAAAACAATATATATATAAGGTAGGATTATTAGTTACCTCGCATCTGAAGTTAATGTACTGTTTGCATGGGCCATCTATATCCTGTGGGGGGGTATTCATGTGACCGCCGGTCACATGACCTCCTCCACCATCCCGACGGCTCACTATCCCGATGGTCGGCATGCCGACCAACAGGGACTATTTCCACTCGTGGGTGTCCACGACACCCATAGAGTGGGAATAGAACCCGTGGCGACCGTAGGTCACCACCGAGCCCGCAGCGTGGCGAGTGCAGCGAGCCCGCAAGGGGCTTGCTGCACTCGCCCCTCCCCGCCTCGATCCCGGGGTTGGTATGCT
Organism: Pseudophryne corroboree; assembly: GCF_028390025.1. Classification (NCBI taxonomy): domain Eukaryota; kingdom Metazoa; phylum Chordata; class Amphibia; order Anura; family Myobatrachidae; genus Pseudophryne; species Pseudophryne corroboree. Next base: position 784,612,542 of record NC_086447.1, read on the forward strand.
GCCGGATCCCGGCGTCAGTCAGCCGTACTACACCCATCCTGTGTACTGTAGCACACAATACAGTAGATGATCAGATACTCTTCTGTTCAAAAAAAATATATGTATGCAATGGTTGGGCCATCCCTGCTTGCTAGCGCCCCCCCTCATTCCAGTGTCCAGTGCGCATGCACCCCTAGTTGCGGCCCTGATTTTGGCCTAAAAAATAAGAATTTATTTACCGGTAATTCTATTTCTCGTAGTCCGTAGTGGATGCTGGGGACTCCGTAAGGACCATGGGGAATAGACGGGCTCCGCAGGAGACTGGGCACTCTAAAGAAAGATTCAGTACTATCTGGTGTGCACTGGCTCCTCCCTCTATGCCCCTCCTCCAGACCTCAGTTAAGGAAACTGTGCCCGGAAGAGCTGACATTACAAGGAAAGGATTTTGGAATCCAGGGTAAGACTCATACCAGCCACACCAATCACACTGTACAACTTGTGATAAACTTACCCAGTTAACAGTATGAACAACAACTGAGCATCACTCAACCGATGCTACATAACCATAACCCTTTGTTAAGCAATAACTATATACACGTATTGCAGAAAGTCCGCACTTGGGACGGGCGCCCAGCATCTACTACGGACTACGAGAAATAGAATTACCGGTGAGTAAATTCTTATTTTCTCTAACATTCTAGTGGATGCTGGGGACTCCGTAAGGACCATGGGGATTATACCAAAGCTCCCAAACGGGCGGGAGAGTGCGGATGACTCTGCAGCACCGAATGGGCAAACACCAGGTCCTCCTCAGCCAGGGTATCAAACTTGTAGAATTTTGCAAATGTGTTTGAACCCGACCAAGTAGCAGCTTGGCAAAGCTGTAATGCCGAGACCCCTCGGGCAGCCGCCCAAGAAGAGCCCACCTTCCTTGTGGAATGGGCTTTCACTGATTTTGGATGCGGCAATCCAGCCGCAGAATGAGCCTGCTGAATCGTGTTACAGATCCAGCGAGCAATGGTTTGCTTTGAAGCAGGAGCACCCAGCTTGTTGGATGCATACAGGATAAACAGCGAGTCAGTTTTCCTGACTCCAGCCGTCCTGGTAACATAGATCTTCAAAGCTCTGACTACATCAAGCAACTTGGAATCCTCCAAGTCACGAGTAGCCGCAGGCACCACAATGGGTTGGTTCAAATGAAAAGATGACACCACCTTTGGCAGAAACTGCGGACGAGCCCGCAATTCTGCCCTATCCATATGGAAAACCAGATAGGGGCTTTTACATGACAAAGCCGCCAATTCTGACACACGCCTAGCTGAGGCTAAGGCCAACAGCATGACCACTTTCCACGTGAGATACTTTAGCTCCACTGTCTTAAGTGGCTCAAACCAGTGGGATTTCAGGAAACCCAAGACCACGTTAAGATCCCAAGGTGCCACTAGTCGCACAAAAGGAGGCTGAATATGCAGCACTCCCTTAACAAACGTCTGAACCTCAGGCAGTGAAGCCAGTTCTTTTTGAAAGAAAATGGATAGGGCCGAAATCTGGACCTTTATGGACCCTAATTTTAGGCCCATAGTCACACCTGACTGTAGGAAGTGCAGGAATCGACCCAGCTGGAATTCCTCTGTAGGGGCCTTCCCGGCCTCACACCAAGCAACATATTTTCGCCATATACGGTGATAATGTTTTCCTAGCCTTTATCAGCGTAGGAATAACTGCATCCGGGATACCCTTTTCCGCTAGGATCTGGCGTTCAACCGCCATGCCGTCAAATGCAGCCGCGGTAAGTCTTGGAACAGACAGGGCCCCTGTTGCAACAGGTCCTGTCTGAGAGGCAGAGGCCATGGGTCCTCTGTGAGCATTTCTTGCAGTTCCGGGTACCAAGTCCTTCTTGGCCAATCCGGAACAATGAGTATTGTTCTCACTCCTCTTTTTCTTACGATTCTCAGTACCCTGGGTATGAAAGGAAGAGGAGGAAACACATAGACCGACTGGAATACCCACGGTGTCACCAGCGCGTCCACAGCTATCGCATGAGGGTCCCTTGACCTGGCGCAATACCTCTTTAATTTTTTGTTGAGGCGGGACGCCATCATGTCCACCTGTGGCAGCTCCCATCGATTTACAATCTGCGTGAAGACTTCTTGATGAAGTCCCCGCTCTCCCGGGTGGAGGTCGTGTCTGCTGAGGAAGTCTGCTTCCCAGTTGTCCACTCCCGGAATGAACACTGCTGACAGTGCTTGCACGTGATTCTCCGCCCAACGAAGAATCCTGGTGGCTTCCGCCATTGCCACCCTGCTTCTTGTGCCGCCCTGGTGGTTTACATGAGCGACTGCCGTGATGTTGTCTGACTGAATCAGCACTGGTTGGTCTCGAAGCAGAGGCTCCGCTTGACTCAGGGCGTTGTATATGGCCCGTAGCTCCAGGATATTTATGTGCAGACAAGTCTCCTGACTTGACCACAACCCTTGGAAGTTTCTTCCTTGAGTGACTGCCCCCCACCCTCGGAGGCTTGCATCCGTGGTCACCAGGACCCAGTCCTGTATGCCGAATCTGCGGCCCTCGAGGAGGTGAGCACCTTGTAGCCACCACAGAAGAGACACCCTGGCCCTGGGGGACAGGGTGATCATCCGATGCATCTGAAGATGCGATCCGGACCACTTGTCCAGCAGATCCCACTGAAAGATCCTCGCATGGAACCTGCCGAAGGGAATGGCTTCGTATGACGCCACCATCTTTCCCAGGACTCGTGTGCAGTGATGCACTGACACCTGTTTTGGCTTTAGGAGGTCTCTGACCAGAGTCACGAGCTCCTGAGCCTTCTCCTCTGGGAGAAACACCTTCTTCTGGTCTGTGTCCAGAATTATGCCCAGGAAGGGCAGACGCGTCGCAGGAATCAGCTGCGACTTTGGAATGTTCAGAATCCAGCCATGCTGACGCAACACTTCCTGAGAGTGTGCTACGCTGATCCGCAACTGCTCCCTGGACCTCGCCTTTATGAGGAGATCGTCCAAGTATGGGATAATTGTAACCCCTTGCTTCCGAAGGAGTACCATCATTTCTGCCATCACCTTGGTAAAAACTCTCGGTGCCGTGGACCATCCAAACGGCAACGTCTGGAATTGGTAATGACAGTCCCGTACCACAAACCAGAGGTACTCCTGATGAGGCGGATAAATGGGGACATGCAAGTAAGCATCCTTGATGTCCAGAGACACCATAAAATCCCCTTCCTCCAGGCTTGCAATGACCGCTCTGAGCGATTCCATTTTGAACTTGAATTTCTTCAGATAAATGTTCAGGGATTTTAAATTTAAAATGGGTCTGACCGAACCGTACGGTTTCGGTACCACAAACATAGTGGAATAGTAGCCCCTTCCCCGTTGAAGGGGGGGAACCTCTACCACCACCTGCTGGAGAAAAAGTTTGTGAATTGCCGCCAACACTATCTCCCTTTCCATGGGGGAAGTTGGTAAGGCCGATTTTAGGTAACGGTGAGGGGGCATCACCTCGAATTCCAGCTTGTATCCCTGAGACACAATTTGTATAGCCCAAGGATCCACCTGTGAGCGAACCCACTGGTGGCTGAAATGTCGGAGATGCGCCCCCACGGCTCCTGGCTCCGCCTGTGGAGCCCCAGCGTCATGCGGTGGATTTAGTGGAATCCGGGGAAGACTTTTGTTCCTGGGAACTAGCTGCATGGTGCAGCTTTTTTCCTCTACCCCTGCCTCTGGCAAGAAAGGACGCACCACTGACCTTCTTGCTCTTCTGAGAACGAAAGGACTGCATTTGGTAATACGGTGCTTTCTTAGGTTGTGGAGGGACATAAGGCAAGAAATTTGACTTCCCAGCCGTAGCAACAATTCCTCACCTTATAAGGTAAAACCTCCATGTGTTTTTTAGAGTCGGTATCCCCTGTCCATTGCCGAGTCCATAAGACCCTTCTGGCAGAAATGGACATTGCGTTAACTCTAGAGCCCAGCAGGCAAATGTCCCTCTGGGCATCCCACATATATAGGACCGCGTCCTTGATATGTGCCAGGGTCAGTAGAACAGTGTCCCCGTCCAGGGTATCTATCTCCTCAGACAGAGTATCCGTCCATGCAGCTACCGCACTACACATCCAGGCCGAAGCAATTGCTGGCCTCAGCAGTGTGCCAGAATGTGTATAAACAGACTTCAGGATAGCTTCCTGCTTTCTATCCGCAGGATCCTTTAGGGCGGCCGTATCCGGAGACGGCAGGGCCACCTTTTTAGACAAGCGTGTCAACGCCTTGTCTACCCTAGGGGAGGATTCCCAGCGTAACCTGTCCATTGGCAGGAAAGGATACGCCATAAGTAATCTCTTGGAAATTATCACCTTCCTGCCAGGGGAATCCCACGCTTTTTCACATAATTCATTTAATTCATGTGAAGTCACTTCATGCTTTTTCTCCCCATACATATAAATCCTCTTGTCAGGGACAGGATTTTCCTCAGAAATGTGTAATACATCCTTCATTGCTACAATCATGTAGTGGATGGCTTTAGTCATTTTAGGCTGCAACTTTGCCTCATCGTCATCGACACTGGAGTCAGATTCCGTGTCGACATCTGTGTCAACTATCTGGGACAGTGTGCGCTTTTGAGACCCTGACGGCCTCTGCGCTGTAGGATCAGGCATGGGTTGAGACCCTGACTGTCCCAAGGTTACAGTTTTATCCAATCTGTTATGCAAGGAGTTTACATTATCATTTAACACCTTCCACATATCCATCCAATCAGGTGTCGGCGGCGACACCTTATTCACCTGCACTTGTTCTGCCTCCACGTATCCTTCCTCATCAAACATGTCGACACCGGCGTACCGACACACAGCACACACACAGGGAATGCTCTGACTGAGGAAAGGACCCCACAAAGGCTTTTGGGGAGACAGAGAGAGAGTATGCCAGCACACACCCCAGCGCTATATAACCCAGGGATTACACTGTACCTTAGTGTTTACCCTGTAGCTGCTGTTAAATATATCTCTGTGCCTAAATTTATGTGCCCCCCCTCTCTTTTTTACCCTCTAATGTACCTGTATACTGCAGGGGAGAGCCTGGGGAGCGTCCTTCCAGCGGAGCTGTGAAGAGAAAATGGCGCTGGTGTGCTGAGGAAGAAGGCCCCGCCCCCTCAGCGGCGGGCTTCTGTCCCGCTTTAATGTGTAAAAAATGGCGGGGGCTCGAGCATATATACAGTCCCAGACTGTATATATGTCTATTTTTGCCAAAAAGGTACTTAATTGCTGCCCAGGGCGCCCCCCCCTGCGCCCTGCACCCTACAGTGACCGGAGTGTGCGGTGTGCTGTGGGAGCAATGGCGCACAGCTGCAGTGCTGTGCGCTACCTTAAGTGAAGACAGGAGTCTTCAGCCGCCGATTTCGATGTCTTCATGCTTTTGCTGCTTCTGTTCTTCTGGCTCTGCGAGGGGGACGGCGGCGCGGCTCCGGGAACGGACGATCAAGGTTAGGTACCTGTGTTCGATCCCTCTGGAGCTAATGGTGTCCAGTAGCCTAAGAAGCGCTACCTAGCTGCCGTGAGTAGGTTTGCTTCTCTCCCCTCAGTCCCTCGTAGCAGAGAGTCTGTTGCCAGCAGAAGCTCTCTGAAAATAAATAACCTGACAAAATACTTTCTTTTCTAGCAAGCTCAGGAGAGCCCACTAGGAGCACCCAGCTCTGGGCGGGCACAGATTCTAACTGAGGTCTGGAGGAGGGGCATAGAGGGAGGAGCCAGTGCACACCAGATAGTATTGAATCTTTCTTTAGAGTGCCCAGTCTCCTGCGGAGCTCGCTATTCCCCATGGTCCTTACGGAGTCCCCAGCATCCACTAGGACGTTAGAGAAATAATGGGGTTTGAAACCTGGGATTGGAGCTTCCAATCATAAAATTTCTAGACTAGTGAGCTCATGCGCAGTTTTTTTTTTTTTAATACCGGGCAGCGGTGAGCACCTGTAGCACTTGCTCAGATTTGGCCCGACTCTGTGGCTGTGCGCGGCGTGAGGTCACATTATGCTGCACCAAGCCAGCCCTCTCCTTTAGCTGCGCCCACCTGCTTAAGCAGAGGAGGACTGCTGCAGCACAGTGACAGCAGTGCTGAGCGGCCATGTGCCATGGGCCTGTACTGTGCTTGTCTGTCAGCCAGTATGACTGTGACAGACTGTAGTGTCACAGTCACTCACCCAGGCAGCCACAGTCGACAGACAGAGGGGAGCACAAGGACTCATTACTCCACTCCTGGTCGGGGGGGGGGGGGGGGGCTATGAGGACTAAGGGACGGGAGAAGGAGGGAGTGCAGATGCTGCTTACGCCAGTGCCACCACAGCCCCACGCCCAGTGAGAGTCAGATCTGGGCTCTGCTCCTATGCCAAATGGCAAAGGCAAGCAAGCCCTTAGCCAGTCAGAGCCAAGGCAACCAAGCTGCCAGACCAGTGCCAATTTGCTGTACCTGAAGTGAACTGTGCTGCTGTCTCAGTGTGTCGCCTGATTGCTGCTGCCTGGGCCTGCACTGCCTGACCTTGAAGGGAAGCTGAGCCCCCCTGACTACTACTGTTGCGTTAAGTGCAACCTGTGGGCTTATGGTGTGGGCTGTAATTGAATAGCCCCGGCAGACCAATTAGTCCACGTTTACTACTTTTTATTGAATCCAGGCCCTCATTCCGAGTTGTTCGCTCGCTAGCTGCTTTTAGCAGCTTTGCACACGATAGGCCGCCGCCCTCTGGGAGTGTATCTTAGCTAAGCAGAATAGCGAACGAAAGATTAGCAGAATTGCTACTAAATAATTCTTTGCAGTTTCTGAGTAGCTCCAGACCTACTCACAGATGGCGATCAGCTCAGTCCGATTAGCTCCTGGTTTGACGTCACAAACACGCCCTGCGTTCGGCCAGCCACTCCCCCATTTCCCCAGCCACTCCCGCGTTTTTTCCTGACACACCTGCGTTTTTTTGCAAACGTCGGGAAAACACTGAGTTGCCACCCAGAAACGCCCCTTTCCTGTCAATCACACACTGATCAGCAGAGCGACTGAAAAGCGCTGCAGGATCCACAGCAAATCTGCTAAGTTTTTAGTTAAATAACTAAGCGCATGCGGCAATGAGCGGACAACTCGGAATGACCCCCCCAGCCTTATGTGTTTTATTACTATCTGCAAGGTGAGCCTCATTTGTTCCTAAAGCAGCAAACTTAGAGCCTGATTCAGACCTGACCGTAGGTCTGTGTCCACATGCAGATTCACAAATATCGGGAATCTGCGGCTGCGCAAGGTCCATTTTGTGCATGAGCAGAACGAGCCTTGCAATCTCGCCCACACTTCCTTCCTCCTGCCACTGCCTAATTGACAGGCAGTGGCGTGAGGAGGTAGGGGGTGGCCTGTGTTCCCAGAAACGGGGCCATGTCACCTCCATTTTCTGAGAGGGGAGAGCCAGTGGTCTGTGTTACCACGCAGACTTCCTGGCCTCGCAGCCACCGCTTTCATTGGTCAGCTTAGTAAGCTGGAGTTTATAGATGGCCATCTGCGATGGTCGTGATGTTGGATCCCAACTTGCAACGTCGGTTGCAGTACTCGGATTGCAGCTACATGCAGGAGGTGTCTCTTCTACTGAACTGCCTCCTGCATGTCTCTCCTTCAGATTGGATGGAAATGTTATGCTGCCGGCATGCAGCATTGCGTTTCCATCCATCTTGGAATCAGGCCCTTAATGTTAATAGAGGAATTTATTTGAACAGGTCAGAAATGTGTTTTAATTTCTATTAAATGCATTAATTTACAGCTTAGTCTACATAATCATCATCATTATAATTATTATTAATTTATACTGCGCTTTTCTCCAGTAAGACTCAAGGTACATATATATGATTATGGTAGCAACGTTGAGCATTTATCTGAAGTATGACATATCCTGATATGATTCTTTTTTTTTTTTTTTTTTTTACGAATCAAGCTTATACATTTAGTTTTTTAAACTGTTTAATGAACCTTAATACATTTTGATTCATCTTGCAGTATCAAGTAGATACGGTAGGTACTTTCGACTCCATTTAAAAACTTTACTTATTGCCAGTGGCATATTTTGCTTAATAACACAATGGGCCCGATTCAGACCTGACCGCTGCTGTGTGCTGTTGCAGCAGTCTGCGATCAGATAGCCACTGCCCATGGAGAATGAAAATAATTGGCCTTTGTGCAATTTCGCACAGCAGCGATCTCGTCTGAATCGAGCCCCATGTCTTCTCCTGTGTTGCTGGCAACCTAACGCTGGCAACATGTGCATGTACAATGGACGTTTGCACATACAGTATTCATTGCATTTCAACCCAGTGGGGACTCAGCTAAGCCTGGAAAGCTTTGATGAAGCCGGAAAGACTTTTTGTACATTCCACATTGCTGGCAATGAAGACGCTAAAGATACTGTATCCAGTGTCGGATTGGGGCATTAAGGGCCCACCGGGGGAAATGCAGTGTAAGGGGCCCATGCTTAGAGGGTTGGCTGACCATTAGCAAGTGCATGGGCTGGGCTTCTTAATATATATATCTCCTAGTATATACACTGCTCAAAAAAATAATGGGAACACTAAAATAACACATCCTAGATCTGAATGAATTAAATATTCTTATTAAACACTTTGTTCTTTACATAGTTCAATGTGCTGACAACAAAATCATACAAAGATTATCAATGGAAATCAAATTTATTAACCCATGGAGGTCTGGACTTGGAGTCACAATCAAAATTAAAGTGGAAAAACACACTACAGGCTGATCCAACTTTGATGTAATGTCCTTAAAACAAGTCAAAATGAGGCTCAGTAGTGTGTGTGGCCTCCACGTGCCTGTATGACCTCCCTACAACGCCTGGGCATGCTCCTGATGAGGTGGTGGATGGTCTCCTGAGGGATCTCCTCCCAGACCTGGACTAAAGCATCCGCCACCTCCTGGACAGTCTGTGGTGCAACGTGGCGTTGGTGGATGGAGCGAGACATGATGTCCCAGATGTGCTCAATTGGATTCAGGTCTGGGAAACGGGCGGGCCAGTCCATAGCATCGATACCTTTGTCTTGCAGGAACTGCTGACACACTCCAGCCATATGAGGTCTAGCATTGTCTTGCATTAGGAGGAACCCAGGGCTAACCGCACCAGCATATGGTCTCACAAGGGGTCTGAGGATCTCATATCGGTACCTAATGGCAGTCAGGCTACCTCTGGCGAGCACATGGAGGGCTGTGCGGCCCCCCAAAGAAATGCCACCCCACACCATTACTGACCCACTGCCAAACCGGTCATGCTGGAGGATGTTGCACGCAGCAGAATGTTCTCCTTGGCGTCTCCAGACTCTGTCACGTCTGTCACATGTGCTCAGTGAGAACCTGCTTTCATCTGTGAAGAGCACAATCTTGGTGTTCTCTGGCAAATGCCAAACGTCCTGCACGGTGTTGGGCTGTAAGAACAACCCCCACCTGTAGACGTCGGGCCCTCATACCACCCTCATGGAGTCTGTTTCTGATCGTTTGAGTAGACACATGCACATTTGTGGCTTGCTGGAGGTCATTTTGCAGGGCTCTGGCAGTGCTCATCCTGTTCCTTCTTGCACAAAGGCGGAGGTAGCAGTCCTGCTGCTGGGTTGTTGCCCTCCTACGGCCTCCTCCACGTCTCCTGATGTACTGGCCTGTCTCCTGGTAGCGCCTCCATGCTCTGGACACTACGCTGACAGACACAGCAAACCTTCTTGCCACAGCTCGCATTGATGTGCCATCCTGGATGAGCTGCACTACCTGAGCCACTTGTGTGGGTTGTAGACTCCGTCTCATGCTACCACTAGAGTGAAAGCACCACCAGCTTTCAAAAGTGACCAAAACATCAGCCAGAAAGCATAGGAGCTGATAAGTGGTCTGTGGTCACCACCTGCAGAACAACTCCTTTATTGGGGGTGTCTTGCTAATTGCCTATAATTTCCACCTGTTATCTATTCCATTTGCACAACAGCATGTGAAATTGATTGTCAATCAGTGTTGCTTCCTAAGTGGACAGTTTGATTTCACAGAAGTGTGATTGACTTGGAGTTACATTGTGTTGTTTAAGTGTTCCCTTTATTTTTTTGAACAGTGCATTTACCCAGATCTGTCACTCTGTGACTGCGTGGATAACTCTCGGCGGAGTCAGAGTAAATGAGTCACAGAGTCACAGATCTGAATTCATATAGGAAAAACACACACACCAGCACGGAATAATGCATATATGGCCTTAGTGCATGTTATGGGTCCAGCTGCAATGGTGAAAAGTGGGGACAGGACTTTATAACACTGGGACACCTGTCAGCTATGATACATATTAATGCATATGGCAGGGTATAGGGGCTGCAGGGGAGCACCGGGCGCCTGTGTACCCCGGGTATATGTGTGACATGCAGGAGCCGTTACCTGGCCCGGTGTCCGCGGGTCTGCAGCAGCCTCAAACTCTCCTCATTCCTCCCCGGCTACAACTGTAACCAGTTACACTGGTGTGAGCACTCCCTGTGACACAAGCAACCTAAAAGTACAGCTCCCGCCATGCAGCGGGCGCCAGTGCGCTGTGACGTCCCATGTGAATGGCCGTGGCGTTATAAAGTCCTGTCCCCACTTTTCACCATTGTAGCTTGACCCATAACATGCACTAAGGCCCTATATGCATTATACTGTGCGGGTGTGTGTTTTTTTCTTATATGCATTCAGATCTGTGACTCTGTGACTCATTTACTCTGACTCCGCCAAGCATTGTGACTCTGCCCTGCATTAGAAAATGACCCGCGGCACCCACGCACCGGACCCTCTCCCACCCGCAGCGCCCCTGGACCCCCTCCCCCATCCGTGTCACCACCGCACCCAACCCCGGTGCCTCTGGACCCCCTATCCCACCGCGGCAACCCCGCACCCACCTCTCCACCACCCGCAGCACCTCCGGACCCCCTCCTCCATCCGTCACACCACCGCATGTACCCCTCCCCCACCCATGGCGCCTCCAGACCCCCTACACCACCCACAGCACCCCCGCACTCACCCGTCCCCCATCCGCAACAGCCCCGCACCTGCCCCTCCCCCAGAAGCGGCACCCCCGCCACTCCCCCACCCGCAGCGCCACCGGACCCCCTCCCCCATCCGCGGCCCCGACTCCCCAGTCCCCTCTCCGTTGCAAGGGGCTACGTCCCCTTCACCATCGGACACCCTTTCGTCGTGCAATATTTAACCACTAACAATACTAGGAACGCAGGTAAAACTCCATGTAATATTGAATGCCAGAAAGGCGTGCAGGGGTTAAGGGGGCGTACCCCCTTGCAGCGATGTGAAGAGCGCCCGCAGGGCGCGATGAGTCACCTAGGATATATATATATATATATATTGTCAAAGTCAGAAAAATATCTCTATGCACACTACCATATTTGCACCTCACACAGGTCCGTGCTGCGCATGCGTACGCTCTCCCGTACGTGCGCATACTCACAGTCGCGGGCACCCGCAGGCGCACGGTATGCGTATTTACGGTAGAGTTTATGTGATCGTAGCGTGCGACTCAATCGTTACATATTTTCACTATATAATGTATTTTGTAGATCATGGTCCCTTTGATAGATTCTGAAAGTTTGGTTAATATAGAATGTTCATGAACAGAGAAATCCCTCTTTGTTTGATACGAAGGGTCAGACAGGAGTAATACAGTGGTGTTTAGTATCCATCGGAAGAATATTTAATTAGAAATATTCCGGTGTTGGTTTGAAGCAGATCAATCGCTCGTGCGAATAGTTATGGACATAAGAAGTTTATGAACATTTACTTTATTTGCACTTTATTACCCATGCGGCGGGAAACCCAGTTTCCCTCCCACCTGAGCTGTTGAAAATAGTCACAGCCCACCTGTATGAATCAACCTATGACCTTTTGTTATAATGCGAAGCCGAATTCCTGTGTCCAATGAACAATGAGATTGTAGGGACCATTGAATTGCATTGTGTGTGGGGCATAAATAGAAAGGCCGATCACATCCAGCTCTCACTCTTCAACGGTTATCATTGCTGAAAATCGGGAGCTGGATGTCCAGAGGCGCATGCGATCGTTTCCTTTGTGCGTAAGTTTTTCTCCGTAATCATACTGTTTCTCTCTTGTTATTATGGGCCATATCTCTCTCTCTCTCTTCTCTTTCTCTCATTTTTCTCTTAAACTTAATTGTATTGTATTTACTGTGTAGTTACCTGGTTAGTTAGTCTATGTTATATTGTAGTGTATGATTTGTATTTGTATTAATTCTTTTGCAAGTATATCATTCAAAATATATATATATTAGGCGTTGGACCCTAAGCCCAGGTATCTGTGTATTTCTTATAGAGTTAAGTATTCTCAGAGCGTCGGTGACGCTCAAACTGCTTTTAAGCTAGTAAGGTTATACTGTGTTGCATTTACACCATATCACTACACAAAGGGTTTACTGCATAATACACTGTTTATGGTTTAGATATAAAGGTTTTACATTGTGAGCGTGTGTGCCGCTGGTGATCTCTTCGTGGTCTCGAGCGGTCGCATCGCTATAGCGAATCATTACGGTAGTCGGCAGCCAATAGAGTGCCTGCCAGTGATCTCTTGGCCGTGAGCGAACGTAACGCTTGAGCGTCTCGACCACGGCTAAGCGATTGTTACGCAACGTGCGTACCCTTACGGTACTTCATACGTAGTTAGCGTACAGTGTTCTTAGACCTCATAAAGGGTATTATATAAGATAAATATTTAGCTTTATCAATTGCGGGCTCGTCCTGTCCTTCACATATCTGCACTAGGTAATTTCAGCAGACATTATCCAGCAGCAAAGGGCGGGAGATCATATTCCTCGTAGTGCTGTTTGGATAAGCGTCTGCTTCTCTTAGTAAAGGGTGCTGAAGGAATCCGGGAACCGGAGGTAAGAACAAAACAATAGTGTCTTTTTAAAACTGTTTATTTTTCTGTCTTGCGTACACACGCACGCACACACATATATATCTGCATTTCTTTTTCATTTGTGTATTTTCGTATATCACTCTTCTGTTTGCCAGTTTTATAGTTGATAAACGTGCTAAGAAAGATTTGTCACTATTTTATAGTTTAAGAGTAAAGGTAACATAGTTAAAGTATAGACAAACACACAGTTTTGCCTGGGAGATAAGGCGAAGTCAGTGTGGTGTGCGGTAGATGATCAAGGATCATCTACATTGATAAACGTATAAATTGTGTTACGGTGGATCTTTGCTTTGCGTACACGTGTCTCTAACAAAAGACTGAGACTTGCGTACGCAATCCAAGGGCCGACGCACGCAGCGTATATTACGCAACGGAGCGTACGGGTACGCCCACGTAACTCGAATCACAAGTTTTTTTCTCTCCTCTCAACGCGATAAGTAGCGCCACGCGGTAAATAACGCCAGGCGATAAATCGCGCAAATCTATTTTTTTTTAAATTCGAAATTTAAATTAATAGATCCTTCTCCTAATTTGTAACACATCTGGTCTAAAGAGAAATTTCTGCGCAGAAATAGAAATAGAAACAAAAGTGTACATATGGTGAGTGAGTGTGTTGTATACAATTTTACAGGTTGAACCACAAGAAAAGTCGAGTTCTCGTGAGGTACATGCATGTAAGTGACGTACATGGTGGCTAGGGAGGCATCCCTGGTTAAATATACAATTTGAGCATTAGAGTGTAGCAGACCAGGAGGTCATACTGTAACAGACCAGGAGGTCATAGCAGACCAGCAGGTTCAGGTACAGCAGACAAGGAAGTCCGCTATACAGTCCACAGGCACAACACCAAGAAAGGGTTGGTGCAACACCCATATAGGCCATACAAGCTCTTGCTGAAGGAATTCGCAGCCGCAATTTTCGATTCCACTGGTCGCTCCGTACATAAGATTAGTTGCTTATGTGCTGAACGACTGTACCGCACGTAATTGTGTACATTAGTAAACCTGACCGGTACTATTTGTGTACGAAGGTCATAAACGCTATTTGTACATTCTAACGTGATTTGTGTAACTTTTTTTATTTTAAGGGAAGTTCGCTGCTCACTCAGGAACTATCCAGCAACCAATAGTTACTGGAAAGAGTAAGTGTTCTTCGGAGCACCCTCACAGGTTCCAGTAAATAGAGGTTCAGGTCGCAGGGGCCCTAGGTCGAGTACGCCAGCACCATATCGGTGTGATCAGGTCGTATTGGTCGGCGTGGGCGAGTGAGTGGGGTACTCGGTAAACCGCCACCGTCAGCCTATTTTGGACATTTGGTTTGCGTAAGGGTTGGTTGAATAAAGCAACACCTTCGAACTATGGGGGCCACTTGTTCAGGTAGGGGGCGATCAACCTCGGTTCGGGTTGATTCAGTGAACCGACCAATTGGGTCGGCAAGGTATGTAATGTGTGAGAAATACGGAAGTCACACAGAAGCTTTATGTGATGAATGGGAGAGAATGACAGTACATGACGGGGAGAAATTCCCAAGAGTAGGTAGCTTCAGCTCAGAAGTGTTAACGAATTTAAGGAGAAGGATATGTCTCATTAAATCAGCAAAGAGACGAATCAAGCATTATGATTATTTGCAGTTGTGGCAACAGGAGGGTGACATACAGAGAGGATTGGCTCAGGCGGCGGGATCTGGCTCAATCAGAAAACTGATAGCCACGGCCCCACCGCCACCATACATATCAGGAGAGAAATTGGTTGCGGAGAATGACGCACTAAGGTGTAACACACAAACTCTTAGCAACTGTGTAAATGTTAAAGATAATGTTAACCAATTAACCAATGCAAGTATTAACCCGTGCAAGTTGTACCCTGTTTTGAACTTTCCTCAGGAGTGTGATCAAGAAGACGAATCGGCAACAATTTCAGCGCTCTCTCTAGCAGCCACCATAGCAGAGACCACAGTAGGCACAGCTCCACCCACGAGATTAGTAACAAAGGCCCCTAGCGGAGGGATAGGTGAGGTCGTATCTACAGGTAAGTACGGCACCATACACTATGCTGAAGCCATTTCACCACAGGCTGTAGAACCCACACAGAGTGATGTTGTTAGAGTTACTCCTGTTAGGGTAATAGCTGTTCCAAATGGGAAAACTGACACATCAGGAGTCACCCCTGTGAGGAACATTGCCATGTATAGCCCATTTTCCAGAATGGAATTAAGGACCATAGTGTCTGAATTCCCTGACCCTAGAAAAGACTTAGTTGCCAGTCAAAAATACATCAGAGACTTAGGTAACACTGTAGAGCCCAACAATAAAGACTGGCAGATATTGCTGAGAGCATGTTTACCCTCCAATGTTGACGCAACTCAATTTTTAGCTGATTGCGGATTAGATCAGGATGTACCTCTTACAGATGTGTACAACAAAGATAATGTAAAAAGAATAAACTTACAGTTAAAAGAGTATTTCCCAGCGGTAGTCAGATGGAACAAGATATTCTCCATTAAACAGAAGGAGTCAGAGACAGCTGCAGAGTATTTTCACAGAGCATTATCAGAAATGGCAAAATACACAGGCATAGAGGACATTAAAACAAACATAAACCATCGAGAAGTAGCAGTATCGGTACTGATGGATGGTTTAAAAGAATCATTAAAGACTAGGGTACAGACCACACAACCATGTTGGCGAGGTCTGTCTGTGGCTACTTTGAGAGAGGCTGCTATTGATCACGATAGGAACATCACCAGACACAGGGAACAACAAAGTGATAAGTTAATGGCAGTAAGTATACAGGCCCTGACCACAAAACAGCCTGTGTTAACATCACCAAACCCTGTGGGTAAGTCAAATGTGGTAACATGTTATTTTTGTCACAGACAGGGACACTTTGCACGAGACTGTAGATCGAGAAATGTACAAAAATCTTATCAACCCCCTAGACAACGACACGACACACGACATTGGGAGCAAGGTCCGCAGAAACGGAGTTATGAGCCACATGCAGGGGAAACAAAAAGATACCCCCCAAACAGAGATTGGCAAACCTCTGGTAGTTCCCAGCTAACTCCCTCACAAGTAGTTGCTGCCAGCGGGATTCAGGGAGGTCACCATACCCAATAGGGGTGTGGCCATACCTGTAATCTGCAGCCAGTAAAATTGATTGCAAGTCTTGGAAGTGAACCAGAAATTGCAATCAATGTAGCTGGAAAATCATTAAACTTTCTTGTAGACACAGGGGCGGCCAAATCAGTGATAAATTCGACAGTGGGCATGAGGACCACTGGTAGGACAATTCCAGCCGTGGGAGTAACAGGAGTAGTCCAGCATTACCCTGTTAGCAAACCAGCAGAGATTACAATAGGGCCTTTACATACCAAGCATTCCTTTTTGCTGGCTGCATCGGCACCGACCAATCTCCTGGGAAGAGACTTACTGTGTAAAATGGGGTGCGTCATTTATTGTACTCCTGAAGGTGTATTCTTGGACATACCTGAGAATCACGCTCAGGAAGTACGAGACATGTTAGACTCCCCGTCAAAATGAATGTCACATACCATTATGACAAATAGGACTCCCTCCCAAGTAGAAGAAATGACATCTCAGATACCAGAGTCACTTTGGACAAAAGATGGACAGGACACTGGATTAATGGCAAACGTAGCTCCGGTAGTTGTACAAGTAAAAGATGGTAGGATAGCTCCAAAAATCCCACAGTACCCTCTGAAGCCAGAGGTGGAGTTAGGAGTTTACCCAGTAATAGAGCGCTTGCTACAACAGGGCATTCTGGTAAGAACGTCCAGCACTGCTAATAGTCCCATCTTCCCTGTGAAAAAGAGTGGGGGGAGGGGTTACAGGCTAGTGCAGGATCTAAGGGGGATTAACAAAATAGTTGAGAGTCAGTTCCCCGTAGTGCCAAATCCAGCTGTCATCCTAATGCAAATCCCTCCCACTGCGAAATTTTTCACTGTTATTGACCTCTGCTCCGCTTTCTTTTCGGTACCTCTGCACCCTGACAGTCAATATTTGTTTGCATTTACATACAGAGGAGTCCAATACACATGGACTCGATTACCACAAGGATTCATAGATAGCCCAAGTATATTTTCTCAGGCTTTGCATGATTGTTTACAGTCTTTCCAACCAGTGAGTGGATCAGTATTAATACAGTACGTGGATGATCTACTACTGTGTTCTGATTCATTGGAGGCATCCCTGAAGGATACGAAACAGCTCCTGTTTCATCTTTCAGACACAGGACACAAGGTTTCCAAAGACAAGTTGCAATTATGCCAAACTAAGGTAAAATATTTGGGACACTGTTTAACACAAGGACTGAGACACCTGACCGCTGATAGAATTCAAGCAATTAGAGACATGACTCTGCCACAAACCCAGCAACAGATCAGAACATTTTTAGGAATGTGTGGGTATTGCCGTAATTGGATCCCAGGGTTTTCCATTTTAGCGTTACCTTTGCAGGAAATGGTCTCCTCAAACAAACCTGATCGGATTTCGCATACAGACGAGTCTGAGGCAGCATTTGAGAGACTTAAACAGTGCCTAACGCAGGCACCAGCATTAGGTATGCCGGACTATGGGAAACCCTTTGAACTATACGGAACAGAAAGTGCTGGTTGCGCGGCAGGCGTACTAACCCAAAAGCACGGTGATGCCAGCAGGCCAGTAGCATATTACAGCGCTCAGCTAGACACAGTAGCGCGATCCCTCCCCACATGCTTGCGAAGCGTTGCTGCGATAGCATTGCTAGTAACAAAAAGCGAAGATGTCGTGCTAGGTCACAACCTCACAATTCATACACCACATGCAGTGTCAGCCTTGTTAAATTCTGCACAAACCAGGCACGTCTCATCAGCGCGGTTTACAAGATGGGAATTAGCACTAATGGCCCCCGTAAACATCACCATAAGGAGATGCAGTGCATTAAATCCTGCAACATATCTCCCAGGTGTGTCTGGACAGACCCAAAGGGTGGAGGATGAGAGTACTGGGGAAGGAGGATTTAATACAAAGGAAGACACTCATGATTGTATGGAATATTTGACCCAAAATTTTACCGCAAGGCCTGACATCAGTGACAACCCACTGGAAGATGTAGAACTTACGTTCTACACGGACGGTAGTTGTCATAGACAGTCAGACTCGGGAGACTTGTGTACTGGATACGCAGTCGTAGATGACCAAGGCACCATAGAAGCGGAACCGCTAGGCCCACCTCACTCAGCCCAGGTTGCTGAACTGGTCGCCCTAACCAGAGCATGTGAATTGGCTAAGGGCAAATCAGCCAATATCTACACCGATTCTAGATACGCATTCGGGGTAGTCCATGATTTCGGAGCCCTATGGCGCCTCAGAAATTTCATGACGGCAGCTGGTACACCGGTAGCGCATGCAGCTCACATAAAAAGGCTTCTAACAGCGATACAGGAACCCGACAGAGTGGCTGTTATCAAATGTAAAGCACATACATATAGCCAAGACCCAGTATCGCTTGGTAACAGCTGAGCAGACGAAGCGGCTAAATTAGCAGCTGGTACCCCCAGACAGACAGACACCACACAATTGATGGTATTTAATACCATCAACACACAGAAGTTGTGTAAAATGCAAAATTTGTGTTCCACACAGGAAAAGGCAGTCTGGAAGGCAAAGGGATATGGCCAGGAGTCCTCAGGACTCTGGACGGATGGACATGGTAAACCAGTGGCCCCCAGAGCATATCTTCCGTGTTTGGCTGAAGCAGCTCACGGGCTGACTCATCTAGGCAAGGAAGGGATGTGCAAGTTGGTAAGAGCATATTGGTGCGCCCCAGGATTCTCCTCTCATGCGAGTAAAAGAGCCATGTCATGCCTTACCTGTTTGAGAAAGAATATTGGAAAGGCAATACCTACAGAACCATCCCATATCCCACCTGCCGGCGGCCCTTTCCAGGTAATACAGATTGACTTCATTCAATTACCCCCTTGTCGAAATTTGAAATATGTACTTGTTTGTATAGATGTTTTCTCAAATTGGGTCAAAGCATTTCCGGCGGCCACAAATACCGCTATGTTTACTGCTAAGAAAATTGTGCAGGAATTTGTATGTAAATATGGTATCCCCAGAATTATCGAAAGTGATAGGGGTACCCATTTTACAGGTGATGTCTTTCAAGGAATGTGTAAATTGATGGGAATTGATAGCAAGCTGCATACTCCATACCGTCCACAGGCGAGTGCGAAAGTGGAAAGAGTGAACAGCACTATTAAAAATAAACTGAGTAAAGTGATGGCAGAGACAGGATTGACATGGCCAGAAGCTTTACCCATTGTACTGTACAGCATCAGAACCACTCCCAGGTCCCCTCTTAATCTGTCTCCCTTTGAAATCTTGTTTGGTCGACAACCGCATGTTATGATTAACCCTCAGGATGATTTGAAGTGTAACAATGAAGTGACTGTAAAATACTTGATTAACATGAGTAAACAGTTAAGGAATCAAAATGATAATCTGAAGTTAGTGATTCCTGATTTACCAGATAGTAATTGTCATGACATTGAACCTGGGGATTATGTAATGATACGGAATTTTCTACGCTCAGGTTGCCTTATTGACAGATGGGAAGGACCATACCAGGTCTTATTGACTAGCACTACAGCATTGAAGGTTGCTGAGAGAGAGACTTGGGTTCAGTCGTCCCACTGTAAGAAGGTCGTTGATCCAGAGAAGTCCTGTGATAAGGAACAGACGGTAGAGGTTGTATCACTAGAGTGTCTGTTCCAGGAGGACTAAGGCGGCACCTGAGCATCGAGAACCACAAGATCAAAAGCAGTTGTCGATCCCCTGTTCCCTTTTATTGTTTTTCTCCACTTCCCATCCCCTCTCCCTCAAATTATTTTTCCCCCTTCTCATTCTTCTCCGTTTCCTCCTACAAGATGGACTTGCCCCAAGAGACTGTGATCCGGATTTTCCTGTTGACCATGATGTTGACCAGAGCAGTCTGTTCCGGCAAGAGTACCATGGAGTTCGAGAGAGGTTCTGGAATGGGTTCTGATGACAGAAATGGAGGCGTAGTTTTCCGAGAACAACATAATCAACAAGCAAAGGCGAGTATCAGAAAACGATCCGATAGCATTGACCATAGAAGGAATTGTGAAGGATTGTTAGCTGAAGAAAACTGTATCTGTCGGCTCTGTAACAATGTCATTGAGGATGGGTGCATAAAGAAATGCCAATCCAGTTTTAATATCCATATGGACCGGCATCCATTGAGTGACTATCACTCCTTAGTGGGTAGTGTGTTAAATAAAACAGATTGTTGGGTATGCTCTCAAGTACCTCAAGGTCATAGCAAATCAGGGCTAGTACCATTTCCTTTAACGATAGGGGAGGTACTTGAGTTAAGTGGTGGGAGACCGGTGGACAGAAGGTTTAATATCTCCAGTCCTCCTAGTTTGAAGCTCCACCAATACCATGTGGATAGGTCCCTATTATGTTTCAACATCTCCAATCCCCGAAAGCCGGGAAATTGGGAAGTGTCATGGAGTAACCAAACCATGACCTTTTCGCATAGAGCAGATAGAATGCCTACAGATACAGAGCTTGTACGCCACATAGCCAGTAGAGGAAAATCTTTCCGGTATAGGTATACCTTAGGAAATAGGATTACTAGAGTTGGAGAGGTATCACCAGGATACTGTGCACATATCATACAACCTGATACGTGTACTAAGCAGATGGAAGAATTAGGGTTAGGAGATTTCACATGGAAGGTGTGTAATATGGTTATGTCCTACTCCGTCCCATATGTTCTCCCCGATGATGCATATTTCATATGCGGGAGAAAGGCGTACAAGTGGCTTGCCCCAAACTCTGAAGGATTGTGTTATATTGGAAAAGTACTGCCTGAAGTAATGACTGTATCACATGACAAAATGAAAGACATACACCGTGGTGCCCAAGCTCCTTATACTCACACCCATTACGAGCACGTTGTTAAAAGGCACCTGATAGAGAAGACAGAGCATCCGGCCTCTGATCTGATAAGTGAATCCACCGGGATTCAATTCTTAATCGCGTTAGATTTCACCCGCACCGCTAGAGGAGTGCTGAATTATAAATACATATCGGCGCTCGCAAATTTGTTAGACAATATCACTGAAATGTATGATGACACATTTAGGTATACTGGAAGGGAACTTCAAGCTTACAAAACAGAACTGGTACAGCATAGAATGGTTCTCAATTACCTCACAGCAGTGACAGGCGGATATTGTGTCACACTGGCAACACAATACGGCGTGAAATGTTGCACATATATTACGAATAGCACCGAGGATCCGGTCGAGGTCATAGACCAAAAGATGGACGATATTCTCCAATTGAAGTGGGAATTTCGCAGGAGACACAATCTCACTCTTGCTGCTGTAGGTAATGAGCTGACTGGTTGGGTGTCATGGTTGAACCCGCGAAATTGGTTTTCTGGTTTAGGAGACTGGGCTCAAGGAGTCATAATGGATGTTGGGAAGTTTCTCCTATGTATCTTAGGTGTTGTCATATCGATTGGATTGATATTTAGATGCGGTCAGGCTTTAATGAAGTGCAATCATCGTACTAGGGTAATGAGTTTAAGGAGTGAGGAAACTGTAATTCCAATGGACTTGATTTATGACCCAAATGTAGAAACAATGATGTGATGAAAATGCGATTTCTACGGTCCGTTTCTTTCACCTGTTTTTCCGTTTTCTCCAAGGTAACAAGACCCACTTGGACGAGGAATTTGATGAGCCGATATACAGACAACAGAGGGATTAAAGAAGAAGTTTGACAACCTGATACACAGATTTTTGATGAACTATGCCATGGATCCCCAGTTTCCCTAGAAATTTTAAAATTACGCTAGCCCAACACTTTTGTAAATCTATGGACATTGACAGCTTTGCTCGCACCTTATGAGCAAAAGCACAAAGAAGACTGCATTCAACAGACACCAAACAAGACCTCAATCGACGAATGTACATTTACCTGACATAGAATACCACCGCATTTACCGTAATTATGTCTTTTCTTAATTTCTACAACCCTCAGGTAATGACACACATAGTCGATAGGGAATACAGGCACAGATATCAGCAATCACATATCTCCCCCATTCATGTATCATCAACTAAAATGTGCTCCCCATTTTGTTCAAAATCCGAAAAGAGCTCGGTAAAGTTTGACAGCCCATCCACAGACCCGTACCACGGGATAAGAAGGAATTCAAATGTATACTTCGCAATACCTCGAAGCTTGATTTAAAACACGTACGGCACGATGATACATGACCCCCAAGCACGGATTCATACACACATGCTTCTGCTATCTCACTAGGTCATACCCTTTTCCTACCATCTCCTCTCCTCCCTTACCCAACCATGTAAATGTATTAACCCCTAACATATATTTTTCTCTTTTTGAAATGTTTTCAGGAAGTGGCAGTTATTGTTGACTGCCAAAGGGTGGACTGTCAAAGTCAGAAAAATATCTCTATGCACACTACCATATTTGCACCTCACACAGGTCCGTGCTGCGCATGCGTACGCTCTCCCGTACGTGCGCATACTCACAGTCGCGGGCACCCGCAGGCGCACGGTATGCGTATTTACGGTAGAGTTTATGTGATCGTAGCGTGCGACTCAATCGTTACATATTTTCACTATATAATGTATTTTGTAGATCATGGTCCCTTTGATAGATTCTGAAAGTTTGGTTAATATAGAATGTTCATGAACAGAGAAATCCCTCTTTGTTTGATACGAAGGGTCAGACAGGAGTAATACAGTGGTGTTTAGTATCCATCGGAAGAATATTTAATTAGAAATATTCCGGTGTTGGTTTGAAGCAGATCAATCGCTCGTGCAAATAGTTATGGACATAAGAAGTTTATGAACATTTACTTTATTTGCACTTTATTACCCATGCGGCGGGAAACCCAGTTTCCCTCCCACCTGAGCTGTTGGAAATAGTCACAGCCCACCTGTATGAATCAACCTATGACCTTTTGTTATAATGCAAAGCCGAATTCCTGTGTCCAATGAACAATGAGATTGTAGGGACCATTGAATTGCATTGTGTGTGGGGCATAAATAGAAAGGCCGATCACATCCAGCTCTCACTCTTCAACGGTTATCATTGCTGAAAATCGGGAGCTGGATGTCCAGAGGCGCATGCGATCGTTTTCTTTGTGCGTAAGTTTTTCTCCGTAATCATACTGTTTCTCTCTTGTTATTATGGGCCATATCTCTCTCTCTCTTCTCTTTCTCTCATTTTTCTCTTAAACTTAATTGTATTGTATTTACTGTGTAGTTACCTGGTTAGTTAGTCTATGTTATATTGTAGTGTATGATTTGTATTTGTATTAATTCTTTTGCAAGTATATCATTCAAAATATATATATATTAGGCGTTGGACCCTAAGCCCAGGTATCTGTGTATTTCTTATAGAGTTAAGTATTCTCAGAGCGTCGGTGACGCTCAAACTGCTTTTAAGCTAGTAAGGTTATACTGTGTTGCATTTACACCATATCACTACACAAAGGGTTTACTGCATAATACACTGTTTATGGTTTAGATATAAAGGTTTTACATTGTGAGCGTGTGTGCCGCTGGTGATCTCTTCGTGGTCTCGAGCGGTCGCATCGCTATAGCGAATCATTACGGTAGTCGGCAGCCAATAGAGTGCCTGCCAGTGATCTCTTGGCCGTGAGCGAACGTAACGCTTGAGCGTCTCGACCACGGCTAAGCGATTGTTACGCAACGTGCGTACCCTTACGGTACTTCATACGTAGTTAGCGTACAGTGTTCTTAGACCTCATAAAGGGTATTATATAAGATAAATATTTAGCTTTATCAATATATACACACACACACACATACACACACACACACACACACACACACACGGTAAATATTGCTAGCACATGCATGATAATGTACCAGATTGATAACAGCAATGCGCTTTACAAAAAAATAAATATAGTCATGTCTAGTATAATGCAATTTATGTATAATTTATAAGTCAAGTGGACAGTCTAGAACCTGATCCCTAGGGGAGAGAGTGGGGCCCCATGCAGTAGGGCCCACCGGGGGTTTCCCCTGTCCCCGTGTGGGCCAGTCCAACCCTGACTGTAACTATTGATGGAATAAGCGGCACTGCTATATACATGAAGGGCGAGATTCAAATTTTCCGTCCTCCCCTCCCGCCCCCATCGCGCCCGCCGGCAGAATTCAAATGTTGCTGCCGATGGGCGCGATATCAGCATTTCAGCTCGCCACCCCCTGGAGTGGTGAGCTGAAATGCACGAAAAAAGTGACCCGGTTGGATGCCCAAATGGGACTTTTCGCGTTCGTGCCCATGACTTTAGTCGGGTTTAGCTGCTTTACGCGGCTAAACCCATCTCTTATGGGCGTGATCAGAGCGATAATGGGGGACAATAGAATATCACCCCGCGATCTCCCGTCACTTTAGACGGGAGATCAGGCACAATAAAACATTTGAATCTCGCCCAATGTATCTTGTTGGTCAATAATGTTGGGTTTAGCAGAAATCCTTATATTACAGCTGTTATTTACAAATAACGATTTGTGAGGTCACAATGACATAAGTGAATTGTTTTTCTATTAAATCCACTTGAAACAACAAGTAAGAAATTTTTTTATCTGAGATCAACAATATCTAAAAAAAAGAAAATGCTCTGCTAACAATATCAAACGCACATTGGAACTCAAATCATCCTCCTAGTGCTTCTCTGACATTTGCAGCAAGGGAAAAGGTTCTTTTCTGCAGAGACACACTATAAGTATACCCTCTATTAAATTATAGCTTTAGAAAAATTAAGCAATTATCCTCTGGCTTTGACACAAGGGAAGGGATTACAAATGCTAAAAAAGAAAAAAGAAGAGCAGAAAGGTAGGGAAATCCCTGTCTGTACAGTGGGAATGTCAGTAGCAGAAATTATTCATTGACTGAAACGCAACGGGAAGGATAAGCCGTGTGAGTCATGCTCTGCCAGTACATTATGAATCATAACAGACTGAGAACATATGCAAAATTTATCAACCCAGCGAGATCTCCTGAGCCCAGAGCAACGAAAAACAATGTTACCTAGAGAACGCAATAAATGTATTAATTTACAATGACCAGAATAAAGCATACTTGCCTACATGACCCTCTCCAGGTGGGAGAAAATACTCTGTTCCTGGACTTTCCTGGTAATGTATGATTGCCATCACCTATTGTGAAACACCTTTCTTATCAATTAACTAGCTCACCACAGGTGATGGCAATCATACATTACCAGGAAAGTCCAGGAACAGAGCATTTTCTCCCTCATGGCGAGGGTCAGGTAGGCAAGTATGGAATAAAATGATCTATTAAACTTCTTTTTGTATCATATGTCGTGCGTGACCTGCCAACTGTCTTTTCATATATGTCATGCGTGACCTGCCAACTGTCTTTTCATTTTACTACTGTAATTGATAGAATTGGAATCCTGTAGTTTCAATTTATGTTCCACCGTAACCTCAGTTTACACCATGAGCCACAATTAGCAACTCCCATTGGGCAGCAGAGTGTTCTGGACAGCAGGAGGAGATCTAATCAATTAACCTTTATTAGTAAAATACAAAAGCACACTGGCTATTTCAGTCATTGCTTTGTGTCACAGCAAATCCCATTAAAGTATTGTAAAATCTCTGCAGGGAATGGTTAAACCTGGTTTTTGCTGGATGGTTTTTAACTTCTTCTCTGCCTTATCCCTCAGCTCTTGAGCATCAAAACTCAGACGGATACATTTATTAAAGCTCCTAAAAGTGAAAAGAGGTGATGTTGTCCATAGCAAGCAATCAGATTCTATCTATCATTTCCTAGGATGCAATAAAGAAATGACAGATAATCTAATTGGTTGCTATGGGCAACATCACCTGTTATCACTGTTAGTAGCCTTGTTAAATTTACCCCACTGTCCGCTACTGAGAGTGTTCTTTAGGGATGTCCATCGGCCATGGTTGTTAACAATTAATGGCTCGCCACCGATGGTCGATGCTTTTGCCATCAATGGAGGAGGTCTGATGTTTATCCACCATTGATAGCAGAGGCCCAATGGTGACACAGCTATGTTTATTCATTCCCTACTGAAGGGGGGGGGGGGATCCATTCAATATTTTCCTCCTGCTGTCAGTGTATGAGGAGCCTGATGATTCGCTGTGAGGAAGTTGCAATATGGTAAGAGCCTGCCAGTCCTGTCCTCCCAAATGTCCCAATTTAGATGGTCCAGTCCCAGTTTGGAGACTTTTTGTTACTTTCCCAATATGGACAGCACTGTCATGATTGGGATGGAAAGTTAAAAGGTATATCATGTTTACCACTACTCTGCATATCAGGGAATATACTGGTAGGCAAGGGTACAGCTACCATAGGTGCAGGGAGTGCAGTTGCCTTGGGGCCCAGAGCCGAGAGGGATCCATCTTCCCTGTCAAAGACACATGTGTTATATACATTTTTTCCCAATGGATGATGCATAGAGGTATTTAACAACTTTTGCCCTGGACCCTACAGTGGGGGTCAATCAGAGTTGATCGCTCACTAGCAACTTTTTGCAGCGCTGCGATCAGATAGTCACCGCCTATGGGGGAGTGTATTATCGCTTTGCAAGTGTGTGAACGCTTTTGCAGCCGACGGCACAAAAAAGTTTTTTGCAGTTTCTGAGTAGCTCTGGACTTACTCAGCCGCTGCGATCACTTCAGTCTTTTTGGTCCCGGAATTGACGTCAGACACCCGCTCTGCAAATGTTTGGACACGCCTG
Organism: Pseudophryne corroboree; assembly: GCF_028390025.1. Taxonomy (NCBI): domain Eukaryota; kingdom Metazoa; phylum Chordata; class Amphibia; order Anura; family Myobatrachidae; genus Pseudophryne; species Pseudophryne corroboree. Next base: position 784,639,336 of record NC_086447.1, read on the forward strand.
AGTTTTTACAAACACTCCCAGAAAACGGTCAGTTGACACCCACAAACACCTTCAATCTGTCAATCACCTTGCGATCGGCTGTGCGAATGGATTCTTCGTTAAATCCATCGCCCAGCACCGATCCTTTTTGTACCCGTACAACGCGCCTGCGCATTGCGGTGCATACACATGCACAGTTTTGCTGAGATTTAACCTGATCGCATCGCTGCAAAAAGTTGCTAGCGAGCGATCAACTCGGAATGACCCCCATTATATCTAGTTATGTCCCTGGAACTGCTCATTGTAATGTGGTATAAAATGAACAGGATGGCACTATACTGTTACATAATAAGAACTGGGGCACTGTAATGTGGCATAATATGAACTAGGGGCACTGTAATGTGGATTCATATGAACTGGAGGCACAGTGGGCAGAATTCAAATGTAATTCGCACTGGCAGCCAACAGATGGCGCCCAATGCAGCTATTCAGTTGTTGCTCCAGTTGTGTACGGTCGGCTGCCAACACTGACGTTTCAGATCGCACCCTTCCGGGGTTGCGAGCTGAAATGTGTGAAAAGTGACCTGTTTGGGTGCCCAAACGGCACTTTTCGGGATTGTGCCCATTCGTTTGAGTTTGGCTATTTTACGCAGCTAAAACCGACACTAATGGGCGTGATCAGCGCGACAACGTGGATCAACTGAATATCACCCCTTCGATTTCCCGTCACTTAAGACAGGAGATCAGGCCGGCGATAACAACTGAATTTTCCCCTGTATGTCATAATATGAATTGGGGTTACTGTGTGGTATAATGTGTACTGGCAGCACTATAATGGGACATAATGTGACTTAGGGCACTTCTATGGTTCATAAAATGAACAGCTGCTGCAGAGAGGTCTCTTTCTAGAAGCATTGGAATAAGGCCCCTTCAAAATGTTGTTGTGGGGATCACAACGTACTGGCTATGCACCTGCTGGTATGGTAATTGGATTCTGAAAACAAATCAGCTACTACGTATAATTTTATAGAATGCACTTTACAAATGTTACCTCAACATTGATCGGTTGCCATGGGCAACTTCTCCACTGGCTCACTTCTCCACTCTTTTCAGTGCTTCATGAATAGACCCCTAAACCCTAGTGTGTAAGTGCATGTGACAGGGAATCAGGGTCGGCCCCAGGGCCGTTTCTTGGGGCGGGTGAGCCGTGCAATCGGCGCGGCACTGACTGTGGCTCCCTGGCTTCCCCCTCCTCTGTCTCCCCGAATACCCAGCTCGGGGGGCGGAGCTTCGCGGAGTACTGAGGAGGAGGGGGAGCCAAGCTATGAAGAGGGAGAGGTGGCCGGCGCGAGAGCGACTGGTGAGGCGGGCCGAAGAGCAGGAATCGCCTCTGTAAGTATTCTTTCTTTCTCTTTCTTTTTCCCTCTCTCTCTGTAAAATGGGGACACCTGCCGTAATGTGTAAAAAGGGGACACTTGCCTGCAGGAATGTATAAAATGGGGACTCTTGCCTGCCGTGATGTATAAAATGGGGACTCTTGCCTGCCATAATGTATAAAAATGGGACACTTGCCTGCCGTAATGTATAAAATGGGGACTCTTGCCTGCCATAATGTATAAAAATGGGACACTTGCCTGCCGTAATGTGTAAAATGGGGACTCTTGCCTGCCGTGATGTGTAAAATGGGGACTCTTGCCTGCCGTAATGTGTAAAAAGGGGACGCTTGCCTGCCATAATGTATAAAATGGGGACTCTTGCCTGCCATAATGTGTAAAAAGGGGACACTTGCCTGCCATAATGTATAAAATGGGGACTCTTGCCTGCCGTAATGTGCAAAAAGGGGACACTTGCCTGCCGTAATGTATAAAATGGGGACACTTGCCTGCCGTAATGTGTAAAATGGGTACTCTTGCCTGCCGTGATGTGTAAAATGGGTACTCTTGCCTGCTGTGATGTGTAAAATGGGAACTCTTGCCTGCCGTGATGTGTAAAATGGGAACTCTTGCCTGCCGTGATGTGTAAAATGAGGACTCTTGCCTGCCGTGATGTGTAAAATAGGGACTCTTGCCTGCCGTAATGTGTAAAAAGGGGACGCTTGCCTGCCATAATGTATAAAATGGGGACTCTTGCCTGCCATAATGTGTAGAAAGGGGACACTTGCCTGCCATAATGTATAAAATGGGGACTCTTGCCTGCCGTAATGTGCAAAAAGGGGACACTTGCCTGCCGTAATGTATAAAATGGGTACTCTTGCCTGCCGTGATGTGTAAAATGGGGACTCTTGCCTGCCATAATGTATAAAATGGGGACTCTTGCCTGCCATAATGTGTAGAAAGGGGACACTTGCCTGCCATAATGTATAAAATGGGGACTCTTGCCTGCCGTAATGTGTAAAATAGGTACTCTTGCCTGCCGTGATGTGTAAAATGGGTACTCTTGCCTGCCGTGATGTGTAAAATGGGGACTCTTGCCTGCCGTGATGTGTAAAATGGGGACTCTTGCCTGCCGTGATGTGTAAAATGGGGACTCTTGCCTGCCGTAATGTGTAAATTGGGGACTCTGGCCACACTGTCTGAGGGCCCACCCTCTCCTCTAGGGATCAGTTTTTAGACTGTGCACTTGAATTACACATTATGCATATGTTACATTATACTGCACAGGACTATGATGTATTCACTACAGTACATTGCGGTTATTAAATTGCCACATTATAATGCATGAAGTATTTACTTTATTTATAAAGGGGCCCATATCATACAGTCTCTAATAGTTAGCCAAGCATCTGTGGTGGACGGCCACACCCCTAAACATGGTCCCTGATTGTCTCCAAATTTATTCTGCAGCAACCCCAAACATACAGCCAATGTCATTAACAACTATTTTCAGTGTAAAGAAGAACAAGGAGTCCTGGAAGTGATGATATGGCCTCCATAAAGCCCTGATCTCAACATTATGAAGTCTGTCTGGGATTACATGACGAGACAGAAGGATATGAGCAAGCCTACATACACAGAAGATCTGTGGTTAACTCTCTAAGATGTTTGGAACAACCTCCCTGCTGAGTTCCTTCAAAAACTGTTTGCAAGTACTGTATACCAAGAATTGATACTGTTTTGAAGACAAAGGGGGTCATTCTGGCCTGATCGCATGCTGCCGTTCATTGCAGCACAGCGATCAGGTCAGAAGTGCACAGGCGCCGCAGTGCGCTGGCGCATGGCAGACAGCCTACGGCTGTCATTACCTAGCAATCGCCTCTGCCTGACTGACAGGCAGAGGCGGTTGCTGGGCGAGAGGGTGCAGCACGGCTGCGATTGGCTGCTGTTTTTAGGGCGTGGTCTGGCTAGCGAAGGCGTGGCTGGACCATGTAAGGGGCGGGCCGCAGCGGCTCTGTGACATCACGCGCAGCCGCTGCAACCCGGGCAGCGACGAGTAGCTCCCAGGCAAGCTCGCAGGCGTAGGCCGGGAGCTACTCCTGAAGTACAAAAGCACAGCCACTATGTGATGCTTTTGTACTTCTGCTGGGGGGGGGGGGGGGGATCGGGCCAGACATGCGGGGCGGACTAGCCCTGTGCTGGGCGTCCCCCCGCATGTCTGTGTATGTGATCGTAGCTGTAAACTGACAGTTATGAGCTGATTGGTTGGCACTTTGGGCCTAATTCAGATCTGATTGCAGCAGAAAATTTGTTAGCTAATGGGCAAAACCATGTGCACTGCAGGTGGGGCAGATATAACATGCAGAGAGAGTTATGGGCCCTATACACTTAGCGATTACACTGAAATAAAATAACCTCAAAAAATTTAATGTGCCCTACTCTCCCCGTTACCTGGCCCCATAGCCCTGCATGCTAATATGGACGAGATTGTCCATATTGGCATGCATGTATAAACAAGCCGGCACCAACGATGAACGAGCGTGGGGGCCGCGCATCGTTTATCGTTGGTGCATACACATTGAAAGATATGAACGATATCTCGTTCATTAATGAACGAGAGCGTTCATATCTTTCAGTGTAATAGCTAAGTGTGTCTGACGATCAGCAGGTGTGTAGGGCCCATTACATTTGTTTGGGTTATTTTGTTTCTGTGCAGGGCAAATACTGGCTGCTTTATTTTTACTCTGCAATTTAGATTTCAGTTTGAACACACCACCACCACCATAGCCGTAACTAGGGGGGGATAAGGGGTCAATTGCCCCGGGCGCCGGATTTGAGGGAGCGCGGCCGGGGACCTCTACCCAGCTCTCTCAGTTAGCTGCTTCTCCACCCCCCCCTCCCGCAGCCAGGCTCGGGCCAGTCCCACCGATAAGGTATGCAGCCGCGTAGAGCGCCTGCCACTGCCAGCACCCGACACACAGGACAGTGGACACCAGCATAGCGGAGCTGGTAATTATGGCACAGGTAGGCGGGATTTGATAACACAGAACTCCCCCCTCTCCCCCCCAAGACACTGGCAGTGATCGAATGCGCAGCGCAGAATCTAATATTGAAGAAACCCCATAACAGGAAGTGCCTAGCGCCATCGTCCAGTACCCCCTCCCCGAGCAGTGAGGTGCTCACCACAGCGAGCAGCCGGAAGATAGGTTTAAGAAACTTCCCGGCCGCTCTTCCTGTGCAAGCGATGCATTAATTGAAAGTGACTGGGCTGCTTCTTGGTCCTTTTAGTGTCTCCTCACAGTGTGTGGGCTTCAGGGGGGAACACTCTGTACCCCCTTTCCTGTGCACCGTGGATTTGTCCAGGGTAGCCGTGGCTCCCAGTGCCCTTCAGTATGTCAGCCCTGTAGGAAGCTGAAGGACTGTCTGGCTGGTTCATGTACAGTACCATGCCCCTGTTCTCAAATCATCTCCTCTAACATGTAAGTTTTCACCTGTACTTTTTTTTAAATCATTCTCTTTGTTACTGCCTTGTCAATGTTTCATATATTCATATAAATTGTCAGGACACAACAAAATGTATATGAATAAATGAAATGTTGACAAGCCAGGTAAACCTGCTGTATACTTCTTACATTAGGACCCATGAGTGCCGCATCTCATTATATATATATATATATATATATATATATATATGTTAATGAGGGGTACTACTGTGCATTGTAATGAGAATAAGGGTGCACCACTATGTGGTGTAGTTTGGAATTTATTTTGATATTTGGAATTTTTATTTATTTTATTAAAACTTTATTTTATTTTTTATATATAATTTATTTATGTATTTTTTATTTTTTATTTTTTTCATTATTATTTTTTATTTTATTTATTTATTTTTAAATCTTATTATTATTATTATTATTATTATTATTATTATTATTATTATTTTGTATGTGTGGGGGGGTTGGACGGGGTGCTAAATTATTGCCTTGTCCCGGGTGCCGGAAATCCTAGTTTTGGCCCTGCCACCACCCAAATCTAACTCTCTTTGCACATGTTATATCTAGTGATGTGCACCGGAAATTTTTCGGGTTTTGTGTTTTGGTTTTGGGTTCGGTTCCGTGGCCGTGTTTTGGATTCGGACGCGTTTTGGCAAAACCTCACCGAAATTTTTTTGTCGGATTCGGGTGTGTTTTGGATTCGGGTGTTTTTTTTTCAAAAAACCCTAAAAAACAGCTTAAATCATATAATTTGGGGGTCATTTTGATCCCATAGTATTATTAACCTCAATAACCATAATTTCCACTCATTTTCAGTCTATTCTGAACACCTCACACCTCACAATATTATTTTTAGTCCTAAAATTTGCACCGAGGACGCTGGATGGCTAAGCTAAGCGACACAAGTGGCCGACACAAACACCTGGCCCATCTAGGAGTGGCACTGCAGTGTCAGGCAGGATGGCACTTCAAAAAAATTGTCCCCAAACAGCACATGATGCAAAGAAAAAAAGAGGCGCAATGAGGTAGCTGTGTGACTAAGCTAAGCGACCCAAGTGGCCGACACAAACACCTGGCCCATCTAGGAGTGGCACTGCAATGTCAGGCAGGATGGCCCTTCAAAAAAATACTCCCCAAACAGCACATGATGCAAAGAAAAAAAGAGGCGCACCAAGGTCGCTGTGTGACTAAGCTAAGCGACACAAGTGGCCGACACAAACACCTGGCCCATCTAGGAGTGGCACTGCAGTATCAGGCAGGATGGCCCTTCAAAAAAATACTCCCCAAACAGCACATGATGCAAAGAAAGAAAGAGGCGCAATGAGGTAGCTGTGTGACTAAGCTAAGCGACCCAAGTGGCCGACACAAACACCTGGCCCATCTAGGAGTGGCACTGCAGTGTCAGATAGGATGGCACTTCAAAAAAATACATCCCAAACAGCACATGATGCAAAGAAAAAAAGAGGCGCACCAAGGTCGCTGTGTGACTAAGCTAAGCGACACAAGTGGCCGACACAAACACCTGGCCCATCTAGGAGTGGCACTGCAGTATCAGGCAGGATGGCCCTTCAAAAAAATACTCCCCAAACAGCACATGATGCAATGAAAAATGAAAGAATAAAGAGGCGCAAGATGGAATTGTCCTTGGGCCCTCCCACCCACCCTTATGTTGTATAAACAGGACATGCACACTTTAACGAACCCATCATTTCAGTGACAGGGTCTGCCACACGACTGTGACTGAAATGACTGGTTGGTTTGGGCCCCCACCAAAAAAGAAGCAATCAATCTCTCCTTGCACAAACTGGCTCTACAGAGGCAAGATGTCCACCTCATCATCATCCTCCGATTGCTCACCCCTTTCACTGTGTACATCCCCCTCCTCACAGATTATTAATTCGTCCCCACTGGAATCCACCATCTCAGTTCCCCGTGTACTTTCTGGAGGCAATTGCTGCTGGTGAATGTCTCCACGGAGGAATTGATTATAATTCATTTTAATGAACATCATCTTCTCCACATTTTCTGGAAGTAACCTCGTACGCCGATTGCTGACAAGGTGAGCGGCTTCACTAAACACTCTTTCGGAGTACACACTGGAGGTAGGGCAACTTAGGTAGAATAAAGCCAGTTTCTGCAAGGGCCTCCAAATTGCCTCTTTTTCCTGCCAGTATACGTACGGACTGTCTGACGTGCCTACTTGGATGCGGTCACTCATATAATCCACCACCATTCTTTCAATGGTGAGAGAATCATATGCAGTGACAGTAGACGACATGTCAGTAATCGTTGGCAGGTCCTTCAGTCCGGACCAGATGTCAGCACTCGCTCCAGACTGCCCTGCATCACCGCCAGCGGGTGGGCTCGGAATTCTTAGCCTTTTCCTCGCACCCCCAGTTGCGGGAGAATGTGAAGGAGGAGATGGTGACGGGTCACGTTCCGCTTGACTTGACAATTTTCTCACCAGCAGGTCTTTGAACCTCTGCAGACTTGTGTCTGCCGGAAAGAGAGATACAACGTAGGTTTTAAATCTAGGATCGAGCACGGTGGCCAAAATGTAGTGCTCTGATTTCAACAGATTGACCACCCGTGAATCCTGGTTAAGCGAATTAAGGGCTCCATCCACAAGTCCCACATGCCTAGCGGAATCGCTCTGTTTTAGCTCCTCCTTCAATGTCTCCAGCTTCTTCTGCAAAAGCCTGATGAGGGGAATGACCTGACTCAGGCTGGCAGTGTCTGAACTGACTTCACGTGTGGCAAGTTCAAAGGGTTGCAGAACCTTACACAACGTTGAAATCATTCTCCACTGCGATTGAGTCAGGAGCATTCCCCCTCCTTTGCCTATATCGTGGGCAGATGTATAGGCTTGAATGGCCTTTTGCTGATCCTCAATCCTCTGAAGCATATAGAGGGTTGAATTCCACCTCGTTACCACCTCTTGCTTCAGATGATGGCAGGGCAGGTTCAGGAGTGTTTGGTGGTGCTCCAGTCTTCTGTACGCGGTGCATGAATGCCGAAAGTGGGTCGCAATTCTTCGGGCCACCGACAGCATCTCTTGCACGCCCCTGTCGTTTTTTAAATAATTCTGCACCACCAAATTCAAGGTATGTGCAAAACATGGGACGTGCTGGAATTTGCCCAGATGTAATGCACGCACAATATTGCTGGCGTTGTCCGATGTCACAAATCCCCAGGAGAGTCCAATTGGGGTAAGCCATTCTGCGATGATCTTCCTCAGTTGCCGTAAGAGGTTGTCAGCTGTGTGCCTATTCTGGAAAGCGGTGATACAAAGCGTAGCCTGCCTAGGAACGAGTTGGCGTTTGCGAGATGCTGCTACTGGTGCCGCCGCTGCTGTTCTTGCAGCGGGAGGCAATACATCTACCCAGTGTGCTGTCACAGTCATATAGTCCTGAGTCTGCCCTGCTCCACTTGTCCACATGTCCGTGGTTAAGTGGACATTGGGTACAACTGCATTTTTTAGGACACTGGTGAGTCTTTTTCTGAGGTCTGTGTACATTTTCGGTATCGCCTGCCTAGAGAAATGAAACCTAGATGGTATTTGGTACCGGGGACACAGTACCTCAATCAAGTCTATAGTTGTCTCTGAATTAACGATGGATATCGGAACCACGTTTCTCACCGCCCAGGCTGCCAAGGCCTCAGTTATCCGCTTTGCAACAGGATGACTGCTGTGATATTTCATCTTCCTCGCAAAGGACTGTTGTACAGTCAATTGCTTACTGGAAGTAGTACAAGTGGTCTTCCGACTTCCCCTCTGGGATGCCGATCGACTCCCAGCAGCAACAACAGCAGCGCCAGCAGCAGTAGGCGTTACACTCAAGGATGCATCGGAGGAATCCCAGGCAGGAGAGGTCTCGTCAGACTTGCCAGTGACATGGCCTGCAGGATTATTGGCTTTCCTGGGTAAGGAGGAAATTGACACTGAGGGAGTTGGTGGTGTGGTTTGCAGGAGCTTGGTTACAAGAGGAAGGGATTTAGTGGTCAGTGGACTGCTTCCGCTGTCACCCAAAGTTTTTGAACTTGTCACTGACTTATGATAAATGCGCTGCAGGTGACGTATAAGGGAGGATGTTCTGAGGTGGTTAACGTCCTTACCCCTACTTATTACAGCTTGACAAAGGCAACACACGGCTTGACACCTGTTGTCCGCATTTGTGTTGAAATAATTCCACACCGAAGAGCTGATTTTTTTTGTATTTTGACCAGGCATGTCAATGGCCATATTCGTCCCACGGACAACAGGTGTCTCCCCGGGTGCCTGACTTAAACAAACCACCTCACCATCAGAATCCTCCTTGTCAATTTCCTCCCCAGCGCCAGCAACACCCATATCCTCATCCTGGTGTACTTCAACAGTGACATCTTCAATTTGACTATCAGGAACTGGACTGCGGGTGCTCCTTCCAGCACTTGCAGGGGGCGTGCAAATGGTGGAAGGCGCAAGCTCTTCCCGTCCAGTGTTGGGAAGGTCAGGCATCGCAACCGACACAATTGGACTCTCCTTGGGGATTTGTGATTTCGAAGAACGCACAGTTCTTTGCTGTGCTTTTGCCAGCTTAAGTCTTTTCTTTTTTCTAGCGAGAGGATGAGTGCTTCCATCCTCATTTGAAGCTGAACCACTAACCATGAACATAGGCCAGGGCCTCAGCCGTTCCTTGCCACTCCGTGTCATAAATGGCATATTGGCAAGTTTACGCTTCTCCTCAGACGCTTTTAATTTTGATTTTTGGGTCATTTTACTGAACTTTTGTGTTTTGGATTTTACATGCTCTCTACTATGACATTGGGCATCGGCCTTGGCAGACGACGTTGATGGCATTTCATCGTCTCGGCCATGACTAGTGGCAGCAGCTTTAGCACGAGGTGGAAGTGGATCTTGATCTTTCCCTATTTTTTTAACCTCCACATTTTTGTTCTCCATATTTTAATGTGTGGAATTATATGCCAGTATCAATAGCAATGGCCTACTACTATATATACTGCGCACAACTAAAATGCACCACAGGTATACAATGTAGATGGATAGTATACTTAATGGATGACGAGTGACGACACAGAGGTAGGTACAGCAGTGGCCTACCGTACTGCTATATATAGTATACCGGTGGACACTGTCAACAAACTGCTAAACTAGTCTAAAATGCACCACAGGTATACAATGTAGATGGATAGTATACTTAATGGATGACGAGTGACGACACAGAGGTAGGTACAGCAGTGGCCTACCGTACTGCTATATATAGTATACTGGTGGACACTGTCAGCAAACTGCTAAACTAGTCTAAAATGCACCACAGGTATACAATGTAGATGGATAGTATACTTAATGGATGACGAGTGACGACACAGAGGTAGGTACAGCAGTGGCCTACCGTACTGCTATATATAGTATACCGGTGGACACTGTCAGCAAACTGCTAAACTAGTCTAAAATGCACCACAGGTATACAATGTAGATGGATAGTATACTTAATGGATGACGAGTGACGACACAGAGGTAGGTACAGCAGTGGCCTACCGTACTGCTATATATAGTATACTGGTGGACACTGTCAGCAAACTGCTAAACTAGTCTAAAATGCACCACAGGTATACAGTGTAGATGGATAGTATACTTAATGGATGACGAGTGAAGACACAGAGGTAGGTACAGCAGTGGCCTACCGTACTGCAATATATAGTATACTGGTGGACACTGTCAGCAAACTGCTAAACTAGTCTAAAATGCACCACAGGTATACAATGTAGATGGATAGTATACTTAATGGATGACGAGTGACGACACAGAGGTAGGTACAGCAGTGCACTCTGCACTGTACTCCTCCTATATAATATTAATTATACTGGTGGTCCCCAGTCCTCACAATAAAGCAGCACACTGTGAGCACAGATATGGAGTGTTTTTCAGGCAGACAACGTATACTGGTGGTCACTGTCAGCAAAACTCTGCACTGTACTCCTGCTATAGCTGCTCCCCAGTCCCCACAACTAAGCAGTGTGAGCACTCAGCACACATATATCATGCAGCACACTGAGCACAGATATGGTATGGAGCGTTTTTTTCAGGCAGAGAACGGATAAACTGGTGGTCACTTATTATCAGCAAAACTCTGCACTGTACTCCTAACAGCTGCTCCCCAATCCTCCCCACAATTAGCAATAAACAACCAATCAAATCAACTGTCTTCTACTATATAAACGGAGAGGACGCCAGCCACGTCCTCTCCCTATCATCTCCAATGCACGTATGAAAATGGCGGCGACGCGCGGCTGCTTATATAGAATCCGAATCTCGCGAGAATCCGACAGCGGGATGATGACGTTCGGGTGCGCTCGGGTTATCCGAGCCATACGGGAGAATCCGAGTATGGCTCGGACCCGTGTAAAAAGGGTAAAGTTCGGGGGGGATCGGTTTCTCGGAAACCGAACCCGCTCATCACTAGTTATATCTGCCCTCCCTGCAGTGCACATGGTTTTGCCCATGCTGTGATCAGATCTGAATTAGGCCATTTATCTCTCTCCACTTTATCTCTCTACACGCAGCAAGCTGCAAATATCTGCTCATCTTGAGAGAACCAACATTTTTTCTTAACTCAAATAGGTCTGAAAACAGGAAAGTGGAAATCAATAAACTGAGTTGTGCAGCTCAGTAATTATAATAATAATAAAAGATTCCCTAAACTTTAAACCTAAAGCAATATATTTCTGCTGACACAGGGCATATGTGCTGTCGTGGAAAAGAAACTCAGAGTGAGTCTACTCTGCCTTTTATGTGCAGTAAAATGCAACATAAAAGTGTTGCGTTTCTTAGGCTGGAAGACATGGTTAAAGAAACTCACATATGACAGTAACCTAAAGTGGCATGTGTTATACTGGAATTATAGCAACAAACTGGCTGCATGGACCCAGATAAAGAAGCATTTGACACTACAATCTTCTTGCAACAGTTTGACAGTAGTCTGACATAATTTGTGCTGTCTAGAGCAGGGGTATTCAACTTGTGGCCTTCCAACTACTGTGAAACTACACATCCCTGCATGACCTGCTACTGTTTTGCTATTAGGACACGCTAAAACTGTTGCAGGGCATGCTGGGATGTGTTTTTCCACAGCAGCTGGAGAAATGCATGTTGGGTACCCCCAGTGCCGTTTCTTGCGGCGGGCGTGCCGTGCAACCGCACGGGGCGCCCGCCGCGGCACTTCCTGAGCACTTTCAAACCCCCCTCCCCTCTCCTCCCGAGTGCCCAGCAATCGCGTCATTCCACGAAACCCCGCCCCCCGAGCTGGGCACTCGGGAGGAGGAAGAAGGGGGAGCCAAGCCGCCCAGCGCTGCGTAGACGAGGGAGAGGCGGCTGAAGAGCGGGAAGAACCGCTTCAAATGTAAGTCAGCCCCTCTCCCTCTCTCCCTCCCCCCCCCCCCCCACCACCTGCCGTACTGTGTAAAATGGGGACACCTGTCTGCCGGAATGTGTAAAGTGGGGACTCTTGTCTGCCGGAATGTGTAAAATGGGGGCACGTGCCTGCCGGAATGTGTAAAATGGGGACACTTGCCTCCCGGAATGTGTAAAATGGGGACACTTGCCTGCCGGAATGTGTAAAATGGGGACACTTGCCTGCCGGAATGTGTAAAATGGGGACACTTGCCTGCCGGAATGTGTAAAATGGGGACACCTGTCTGCCGGAATGTGTAAAATGGGGACACTTGCCTGCCGTACTGTGTAAAATGGGGACACCTGTCTGCCGGAATGTGTAAAATGGGGACACTTGCCTGCCGTACTGTGTAAAATGGGGACACTTGTCTGCCGGAATGTGTAAAATGGGGACACCTGTCTGCCGGAATGTGTAAAATGGGGACACTTGCCTGCCATAAAGTGTAAAATGGGGACACTTTCCTACCGAAATGTGTAAAATGGGGACACTTGCCTGCCGCACTGTGTAAAATGGGGGCACGTGCCTGCCGCAATGTGTAAAATGGGGACACTTGCCTGTTGTACTGTGTAAAATGGGAGCACGTGCCTGCCGCAATGTGTAAAATGGGGACACTTTCATGCCGCAATGTGTAAAATGGGGACACTTTCCTGCCGCAATGTGTAAAATGGGGGCACGTGCCTGCCGCAATGTGTAAAATGGGGACACTTGCCTACCGTGCTGTGTAAAATGGGGACACTTGCCTGCCGGAATGTGTAAAATGAGGACTTTTTTTTTTTTTTAATCCTGTGGTGGCCGTGATGATGAGATCAGATGAGGCCACGCCCATTGTAACAAAGCCACGCCCATTTTAACGAGGTCACGCCCCCTTGCCGGGAGCGTGCGTGCCTGCGGCGCGTGCATACTTACTTTCCCTCTTTAGATCTATGGGGGGGGGGGGGGCCGCATTTTTTCTTATGTGAATGGGGGGGGGGCGCATATTTAAATCTCGCACTGGGAGCCAAATTGGCTAGAAACAGCCCTGGGTATCCCTGGTCTAGAAGGTAAACGTGTTGGCCTGGGTCTGGGACTCGGGGTCGACAACAAAAAGGTCGACACATCTTAGGTCGACGCCAATTAGTCGACACACCTTAGGTCGACATGGACAAAATGTCGACATGAAAAAAGGTTGACATGAGTTTTTTATGTTTTTTTGGTGTCGTTTTCTTCGTAGAGTGACCGGGAACCCCAATTAGTGCACCGCGTCCCCTCGCATGGCTCGCTTCGCTCGCCATGCTTCGGGCATGGTGCCTTCGCTCCGCTACCGCTTCGCTCGGCACAGATTACCGTTCCAATCGTAGTCCACGTGGATCGTTAAGTATGAAAAGGTTCCAAAAAAGAAAAAAATCGTGAAAAACTCATGTCGACCCTTTTCCATGTCGACCTTTTGTCCATGTCGACCTAAGGTGTGTCGACCAATTGACGTCAACCTAAGGTGTGTCGACATTTTTGTTGTCGACCTGGAGTCCGGATACCGTTGGCCTAACCTTTCCTACTTTGAAATTAAATATACAAGACATGCTGGCATTTGTTGTGTATTCATACTCTGTCCTGCTATTGTATTGTTGCTTTATTGCTGCAATTGACTACAGGTTATTCTGACCTGCCAGTTTCCATTCCTACACATTTATACAGTATGAAGGGCAGGATTAGCCATATCGCTTTTCATTCCTGTTAGAAAAAAAATAGGACATCAATGTGTCATATGATGCTTCATAAACAACAATTTTATTGTACTTTTTCAAAAGTTTAACTTTCGTAAATATTTTAGGGGTCTATTCATGAAGCAGTGAAAAGACTGGAGAAGTCAGCTGCTTCGTACAATTGTATAGTATGCAAATTATAAATATTACTTCAATGCTGATTAATTGCCATGGACACCTTCTCCACTGGCTCACTTCTCCACCCTTTTCATTGCTTCATGAATAGACCCCTAAGTTTGAAACTGACAAAAACTAAACACACGTTGGTTTCACTAAATTGTTCATTAGCAAAAACTCTGTTACAGTATCATGGGGTTTATTCATGAAGCAGTGAAAAGTGTGGAGAAGTTACCCATGGTAAACCACTGAGCACTGAAGTAACATTTAAAATTTGCCTACTATACAATTGTACGGAGCAGCTGATTGGTAGCCGTAGGGAACTTCTCCACAAGCTCACTTCTCCACTCTTTTCACTGCTTCATGAATAGACCCAACTGTCCCTATTTTGGTGGATTAGTCCCACCGTCCTGCCTGTGGTCCATAGTGTTCCGCAGAGTGGAAAGATTGGAAGGGTACTATCTCTCAGAATCTGCTCACCTGATTTCGGTGGTATAGGCAATGCATGGTAGCTCCTCCACTTGGGTGTTTGTTAACTGTAACCATATATCACTCTGTTTGCAGGTTTAGACACAAATTGCAGAAGAGTTGCCTGTAGGCTTCTGGGACCGAGCTGCAGAATGTTTTGCAAATCTTGCAATATAGCAATTATAATAGAAGGTCTGCTTGTGTGAGTGAAACTGTGGGAATAACAGAGATATCTGCTGCAGTCCCCTCTACATACATTCTGGTTATGCTAGAAGTTTGCTCCAGGCTCCTGTCCTGCCCCATCACTCCAGCCTCCTGCTTCCTGTGTTGTAAATTTACTAAAGCAACAGAGAATTGGTGATGTTGCTCATAGCAACCAATCAAATGCTGGCTATCATTTTCTAAAAGGCAACAGAGAAATGATAAACAGCATCTGATTGGTTGATATGGGCATCATCACCAATTCTCTGTTTTAGAAGCTTTAGTAAATTTACCCCTGTGTCTCCAGCCTCCTGCCCCGTTACTCCAGCCTCCTGTCACTCCAACCTTTTGTAAAACCCACAACTGTGTGCCAGAACTTAAAACGGAGTGTGTGGTGTCAAATTAAACAGGTTCGGTTAAGATCAGAGAGGCAGACCTGAATTTACCCCTCAGACATAATGACCACATATTATTACAAAATTTAACAGTGTAAAGAATAAAGGGGCAGATGTATTAAGCCTGGAGATGGCATAAGGAAGTGATAAACCAGTGATATGTGCAAGGTGATAAACACACCAGCCAATCAGATCCTAACAGTTAATTTACATATTGGACCTGATTGGCTGGTGCGTTTATCACCTTGCACATATCACTGGTTTATCACTTCCTTATGCCTTCTTCAGGTTAATACATCTGCCCCAAAGGGCGCTACACACTTAAAGACTTTAATGAACGATATGAACGTTCTCGTTCATTAATGAACGAGAACTTATTCATATCGTTCAGTGTGTAGACACCACCGATAAAATAAGATTTTACTTACCGGTAAATCTATTTCTCGTAGTCCGTAGTGGATGCTGGGGACTCCGTAAGGACCATGGGGAATAGACGGGCTCCGCAGGAGACAGGGCACTTTAAGAAAGAATTTGGATACTGGTGTGCTCTGGCTCCTCCCTCTATGTCCCTCCTCCAGACCTCAGTTAAAGAAACTGTGCCCGGAAGAGCTGACATTACAAGGAAAGGATTTTGGAATCCAGGGCAAGAGTCATACCAGTCACACCAATCACACCGTATAACTTGTGATAAACTTACCCAGTTAACAGTATGAACAACAACGGAGCATCAGATCAACCCTGATGCAACCAACATAACCCTTATTTAAGCAATAACTATATACAAGTATTGCAGAAGAAGTCCGCACTTGGGACGGGCGCCCAGCATCCACTACGGACTACGAGAAATAGATTTACCAGTAAGTAAAATCTTATTTTCTCTAACGTCCTAGTGGATGCTGGGGACTCCGTAAGGACCATGGGGATTATACCAAAGCTCCCAAACGGGCGGGAGATTGCGGATGACTCTGCAGCACCGAATGAGCAAACACAAGGTCCTCCTCAGCCAGGGTATCAAGCTTGTAGAACTTTGCAAAAGTGTTTGAACCCGACCAAGTAGCCGCTCGGCAAAGCTGTAATGCCGAGACCCCTCGGGCAGCCGCCCAAGAAGAGCCCACCTTCCTAGTGGAATGAGCCTTAACTGATTTTGGTAGCGGCAATCCAGCCGCAGAATGAGCCTGCTGAATCGTATTACAGATCCAGCGAGCAATAGTTTGCTTTGAAGCAGGAGCACCAAGCTTGTTGGAAGCATACAGGATAAACAAAGATTATGTTTTCCTGACCCTAGCCGTTCTGGCTACATAAACCTTCAAAGCCCTGACCACATCAAGTAACTCGGAATCCTCCAAGTCACGAGTAGCCACAGGCACCACAATAGGTTGGTTCATATGAAAGGATGACACCACTTTTGGCAGAAATTGTGGATGGGTCCGCAATTCTGCCCTGTCCATATGGAAAACCAGATAGGGGCTTTTATGTGACAAAGCCGCTAATTCTGACACACGCCTAGCTGAAGCCAAGGCTAATAGCATGACCACCTTCCAGGTGAGAAATTTTAATTCCACGGTTTTGAGAGGCTCAAACCAGTGTGATTTCAGGAAACTCAACACCACGTTAAGATCCCAAGGTGCCACTGGAGGCACAAAAGGAGGCTGAATATGCAGCACTCCCTTTACAAACGTCTGGACTTCAGGAAGAGAAGCCAGTTCTTTTTGAAAGAAAATGGATAGGGCCGAAATCTGGACCTTAATGGAACCCAATTTTAGGCCCAAAGTCACTCCCGACTGTAGGAAGTGAAGGAAACGGCCCAGCTGGAATTCCTCTGTAGGGGCATTCCTGGCCTCACACCAAGCAACATATTTTCGCCATATACGGTGATAATGTTTAGCCGTCACGTCCTTCCTAGCCTTTATCAGCGTAGGAATGACCTCATCCGGAATGCCTTTTTCTGCTAGGATTCGGCGTTCAACCGCCATGCCGTCAAACGCAGCCGCGGTAAGTCTTGGAACAGACAGGGTCC
Source organism: Pseudophryne corroboree (assembly GCF_028390025.1). Classification (NCBI taxonomy): domain Eukaryota; kingdom Metazoa; phylum Chordata; class Amphibia; order Anura; family Myobatrachidae; genus Pseudophryne; species Pseudophryne corroboree. The sequence goes on from NC_086447.1 coordinate 784,656,570, forward strand.
CTGTTGCATTAGGTCCTGTCTTAGAGGCAGAGGCCATGGGTCCTCTGTGAGCATTTCTTGCAACTCTGGATACCAAGTCCTTCTTGGCCAATCCGGAACAATGAGTATTGTTCTCACTCCTCTTTTTCTTATGATTCTCAGCACCTTGGGTATGAGAGGAAGAGGAGGAAATACATAAACTGACTGGAACACCCACGGTGTCACTAGTGCGTCTACAGCTATCGCCTGAGGGTCTCTTGACCTGGCGCAATACCTCTGTAGCTTTTTGTTGAGGCGGGACGCCATCATGTCCACCTGTGGCAGTTCCCACCGACTTGCAATCTGCGCGAAGACTTCTTGATGAAGTCCCCACTCTCCCGGGTGGAGGTCGTGCCTGCTGAGGAAGTCTGCTTCCCAGTTGTCCACTCCCGGAATGAACACTGCTGACAGTGTTCTTACGTGATTCTCCGCCCAGCGAAGAATTCTGGTGGCTTCCGCCATCGCCACCCTGCTCCTTGTGCCGCCTTGGCGGTTTACATGAGCCACTGCGGTGATGTTGTCTGACTGAATCAGCACCGATTGGTCGCAAAGCCGGGTCTCCGCTTGACTTAGGGCGTTGTATATGGCCCTTAGTTCCAGAATATTGATGTGAAGGCAAGTCTCCTGACTTGACAACAGACCTTGGAAATTTCTTCCCAGCGTGACTGCCCCCCACCCTCGGAGGCTTGCATCCGTGGTCACCAGGACCCAGTCCTGAATGCAAAATCTGCGGCCCTCGAGAAGGTGAGCACTCTGCAGCCACCACAGAAGAGACACCCTGGCCCTGGGGGATAGGGTGATCAGCCGATGCATCTGTAGATGTGATCCGGACCACTTGTCCAACAGATCCCATTGAAAGGTCCACGCATGGAACCTGCCGAAGGGAATGGCCTCGTGCGATGCCACCATCTTTCCCAGGACTCGCGTGCAGTGATGCACCGACACCTGTCTTGGTTTTAAGAGGTCTCTGACCAGTGTCATGAGTTCCTGCGCCTTCTCCGTCGGGAGAAAAACCTTCTTCTGGTCTGTGTCCAGAATCATGCCCAGGAAGGGCAGACACGTCGTAGGAATCAGCTGCGACTTTGGAATATTTAGAATCCAGCCGTGCTGCTGTAACACTTCCCGAGAGTGTGCTACACTGATCAGCAACTGCTCCCTGGACCTCGCCTTTATGAGGAGATCGTCCAAGTATGGGATAATTGTGACCCCCTGCTTTCGCAGGAGCACCATCATTTCCGCCATCACCTTGGTAAATATTCTTGGTGCCGTGGAGAGACCAAACGGCAACGTCTGGAATTGGTAATGACAATCCTGTACCACAAATCTGAGGTACGCCTGATGAGGTGGATAAATGGGGACATGAAGGTAAGCATCCTTTATGTCCAGAGACACCATAAAATTCCCCCCGTCCAGGCTTGCGATGACCGCTCTGAGCGATTCCATCTTGAACTTGAACCTTTTCAGGTATATGTTCAGGGATTTTAAATTCAATATGGGTCTGACCGAACCGTCCGGTTTCGGTACCACAAACATGGTCGAATAATAACCCTTTCCTTGTTGAAGGAGGGGAACCTTGACCACCACCTGCTGAAGATACAATTTGTGAATTGCAGCTAACACTATTTCCCTCTCTAAGGGGGAAGCTGGCAGGGCCGATTTGAGGTATCAGTGAGGGGGCATCTCCTCGAATTCCAGCTTGTATCCCTGAGACACAATCTCTAAAGCCCAGGGATCCACCTGGTAGTGAACCCACTTGTGGCTGAAATTTCGGAGACGCACCCCCACCGGGCCTGAATCAACCGTCATGCGGTGGATTTAGTGGAAGCCGGGGAGGACTTCTGTTCCTGGGAACTAGCTGTATTGTGCAGCTTCTTTCCTCTACCCCTGCCTCTGGCCAGAAAGGACGCACCTCGGACTTTCTTGCCTTTTTGTGATCGAAAGGACTGCATTTGGTAATACGGTGCTTTCTTAGGCTGTGAGGGAACATATGGCAAAAAAATTGACTTTCCAGCCGTAGCTGTGGAGACCAGGTCCGAGAGACCGTCCCCAAACAATTCCTCACCCTTGTAAGGTAAAACCTCCATGTGCCTTTTTGAGTCGGCATCACCTGTCCATTGCCGAGTCCACAGGACCCTTCTGGCAGAAATCGACATTGTATTTATTCTAGAGCCCAGTAGGCTAATGTCTCTTTGAGCTTCTCTCATATATAGGACAGCGTCTTTTATATGCCCCAGGGTCATTAACATAGTATCCTTATCCAAGGTATCAAGCTCCTCAGATAAGGTATCTGTCCATGCTGCTACCGCACTACACATCCAGGCCGACGCAATCGCCAGCCTTAGTAAGGTACCTGTATGTGTATAAATAGACTTCAGGATACTCTCCTGCTTTCTATCCGCAGCATCTTTTAGGGTGGCCGTATCCTGTGACGGCAGGGCTACCCTCTTGAATAAGCGTGCGAGAGCTTTGTCCACCCTAGGGGAGGATTCCCAGCGTAACCTGTCCGTTGGCGGGAAAGGATACGCCATAAGCATCCGTTTGGAAATCTGCAGTTTTCTATCTGGAGATTCCCAAGCCTTTTCACATAACTCATTTAACTCATGTGAAGGGGGAAAGGTCACCTCTTGCCTTTTTTTCCCCATACATATAAACCCTCTTGTCAGGGACTGGGGTTTCCTCTGTGATGTGCAACACATCTTTCATTGCTATAATCATGTAACGGATGGCTTTAGCCATTTTAGGCTGCAACTTTGCATCATCGCCATCGACACTGGAGTCAGAATCCGTGTCGATATCTGTGTCAACAATTTGGGATAGTGGGCGCTTCTGAGACCCTGACGGCCTCTGCGACATAGGATCAGGTGTGGGCTGAGACCCCGTCTGTCCCAAAGCTTCAGCTTTATCCAACCTTTTATGCAAGGAAGTAACATTATCATTTAAAACCTTCCACATATCCATCCAATCGGGTGTCGGCACCGTCGGCGGCTACCCCACATTCATTTGTTCCCGCTCTGTTTCCACATAGCCTTCCTCGTCAAACATGCCGACACAAACGTACCGACACACCACACACAGGGGATGCTCTATTTGAAGACAGTTCCTCCACAAGGCCCTTTGGAGAGACAGAGAGTATGCCAGCACACACCCCAGCGCTATATGTCCCAGGAATCACACAGTAACTTAGTGTTAACCCAGTAGCTGCTGTATATACTGTTTTTGCGCCAAATTTATGTGCCCCCCCTCTCTTTTTACCCTCTTCTACCGTGATTCTGCAGGGGAGAGCCTGGGGCGCTTCCTCTCAGTGGAGCTGTGGAGAGAAAATGGCGCTGGTGAGTGCTGAGGAAGAAGCCCCGCCCCCTCAGCGGCGGGCTTCTGTCCCGCGTTTTAGTGTAAAAATATGGCGGGGGCCCATGCATATATACAGTGCCCAACTGTATATATGCCCCTTTTGCCAAGAGGTCTCTAATTGCTGCCCAGGGCGCCCCCCCCTGCGCCCTGCACCCTACAGTGACCGGAGTATGTGGGTTTAGTGTGGGAGCAATGGCGCACAGCTGCAGTGCTGTGCGCTACCTCATATGAAGACTGGAGTCTTCTGCAGCCGATTTCGAAGTCTTCTTGCTTCTGTCACCGGCTTCTGTCTTCCGGCTCTGCGAGGGGGACGGCGGCGCGGCTCCAGGATCGGACGACCAAGGGTGCGATCCTGTGTACGATCCCTCTGGAGCTAATGGTGTCCAGTAGCCTAAGAAGCAGGACCTATCTTCAGTGAGTAGGGCTGCTTCTCTCCCCTCAGTCCCACGTAGCAGAGAGTCTGTTGCCAGCAGATCTCTCTGAAAATAAAAAAAACTAACAAAATACTTTCTTTTTAGCAAGCTCAGGAGAGCCCACTAAGTAGCACCCAGCTCGTCCGGGCACAGATTCAAACTGAGGTCTGGAGGAGGGACATAGAGGGAGGAGCCAGAGCACACCAGTATCCAAATTCTTTCTTAAAGTGCCCTGTCTCCTGCGGAGCCCGTCTATTCCCCACGGTCCTTACGGAGTCCCCAGCATCCACTAGGACGTTAGAGAAACGATGTGCGGCCCCACGCTCGTTCATCGTTGGTGCCGGGTCGCTTATGCATGCAGGCCAATACGGACAATCTCGTCCACATTAGCATGCACTGCTATGGAGCCGGGTGACGGGTGAAGAAACTTCACTTCCCCCTGCTGCCGGGTCGCCCGTCTGCCATATCGGCCGTCGGGCAGCTCGGCGGCGGGTCGCCGAATGTGAAGGGCCCATAACAATTGCAAGAATACGTGTGAACCATATGCAACAGTTTCATCCCTTGAACCAGTTTCATTAAGAAGCAGAGAAGTGTAACGATTATATGAAAGCAGGCTGGCGTTGACTTAATATACAACTCAGTCACTATACCAGCTGGATCAGTAGCGTAGTACACAGGTGAGATATGAATAGGGAGGCCAATCCCGGGATCGGCGGGATCCCGGGATTTGGGCCCAAAAATACCGGGATTTGAATCCCGGGATTGGAGCATCCAATCCCGGGATTCACGGGATTATACTGCGCATGCGCGGCGGCGGGAGGGTGGGTGTGTAAGTAATAGTACTTACTCATTTAGGCGGGCAGCAGCCATGAACAAGTTGAACGCGCGCGGCACTTCAAATGTAGCGCCGGCCGCCAGCCAATCAGAGCTGGCGGACCGGCAGCCAATCAGGGAAGCTGCAGCGGCAGCCAATCAGGAGCGACTGCTGCGGCCGCTTCCCTGATTGGCTGCCGGTCCGCCAGCTCTGGTTGGCTGGCGGCCGGCGCTTCATTTGAAATGCCGCCGCGTTCAGTGTGTTAAAGTAATACTATTACTTACACACATGATCCTCTCTCCCTCCGTGCAGCCTTCCTCCCTCCCTGCCGCGACCTACACCCTCTGTCCTGAGTCCCGCACCGCTACCTACACCCTCCCTACCTCCCGCACCGCTACCTACACCCTCCCTACCTCCCGCACCACTACCTACACCTTCCCTACCTCCCGCACCGCTACCTACACCCTCCCTACCTCCCGCACCACTACCCACACACTCCCTACCTCCCGCACTGCTACCTACACACTCCCTACCTCCCGCACCGCTACCTACACACTCCCTACCTCCCGCACCGCTACCTACACCCTCCCTCCAGCGCTGCTCCCTACAATTTTCTCGAATCCCTACTGCAATCCCGGGATCCCGGGAATCCCGGGATTGACCGTTTTTCAATCCCGATTCCCGGGATTGAAAAAACGGCCCGGGATTGGCCTCCCTTGATATGAAGCAGGTAGCAAACAGGTATATCAATAAAGCAGGCTGGTTTCGGCTTTATATATCTCAGTCACTATACCAGCTGTAGCAGTAGCGTAGTACACAGGTGAGATATGAAGCAAGTAGCAAACAGGTGCATCAACAAAGCAGGCTGGTTTCAGAGTTGATAACTCAGTCACTATACCAGCTGTAACAGTAGCGTAGTACACAGGTGAGATTTAAAGCATGTAGCGAACAGGTGCATAAACAGAGCAAGCTGGTCTTGATCTAATATCTCAGTCTTCATACCAGCTGTAGTAGTAAATTAGCTTTGAAGCAGGTAGCAGACAGGTGAATAAACAAGCAGGCTGGTCTTGGTTTAATAACATAGGGGGTAATTCCAAGTTGATCGCAGCAGGAAATTTTTTAGCAGTTGGGCAAAACCATGTGCACTGCAGGGGGGGCAGATATAACATGTGCAGAGAGAGTTAGATTTGGGTGGGTTATTTTTAGTGATGAGCGGGTTCGGTTTCTCGGAAACCGAACCCCCCCGAACTTCACCCTTTTTACACAGGTCCGAGCCATACTCGGATTCTCCCGTATGGCTCGGGTAACCCGAGCGCGCCCGAACGTCATCACCCCGCTGTCGGATTCTCGCGAGATTCGGATTCTTTATAAGCAGCCGCGCTTCGCCGCCATTTTCACTCGTGCATTGGAAATGTTAGGGAGAGGACGTGGCTGGCGTCCTCTCCGTTATTGTTGAACTTGATTGTGCTGTGCACTATTGCTTAATTGTGGGGAGGGCTGGGGAGCAGCTGTATATAGGAGGAGTACAGTGCAGAGTTTTGCTGATCAGTGACCACCAGTTATCCGTTCTCTGCCTGAAAAAAACGCTCCATATCTGTACTCAGTGTGCTGCATATATCTGTGCTCACACTGCTTAATTGTGGGGACTGGGGAGCAGCTGTATTATATAGCAGGAGTACAGTGCAGAGCTTTGCTGACAGTGACCACCAGTATACGTTGTCTGCCTGAAAAACACTCCATATCTGTGCTCAGTGTGCTGCTTTATTGTGGGGACTGGGGACCACCAGTATAATATCATATAGGAGGAGTACAGTGCAGAGTTTTGCTGACCAGTGACCACCAGTATATAATATATAGCATTACGGTACAGTAGGCCACTGCTGTACCTACCTCTGTGTCGTCATTAAGTATACTATCCATCTACATTCTATACCTGTGGTGCATTTTAGTTTTGCAGTTTGCTGACACAGTGACCACCAGTATACTATATATAGCAGTACGGAAGGCCACTGCTGTACCTACCTCTGTGTCGTCATTCATTAAGTATACTGTATCCATCTACATTCTATACCTGTGGTGCATTTTAGTTTTGCAGTTTGCTGACACAGTGACCACCAGTATACTATATATAGCAGTACGGAAGGCCACTGCTGTACCTACCTCTGTGTCGTCATTAAGTATACTATCCATCTACATTCTATACCTGTGGTGCATTTTAGTTTTGCAGTTTGCTGACACAGTGACCACCAGTATACTATATATAGCAGTACGGAAGGCCACTGCTGTACCTACCTCTGTGTCGTCATTCATTAAGTATACTGTATCCATCTACATTCTATACCTGTGGTGCATTTTAGTTTTGCAGTTTGCTGACACAGTGACCACCAGTATACTATATATAGCAGTACGGAAGGCCACTGCTGTACCTACCTCTGTGTCGTCATTCATTAAGTATACTATCCATCTACATTCTATACCTGTGGTGCATTTTAGTTTTGCAGTTTGCTGACACAGTGACCACCAGTATACTATATATAGCAGTACGGAAGGCCACTGCTGCACCTACCTCTGTGTCATCATTCATTAAGTATACTATCCATCTACATTCTATACCTGTGGTGCATTTTAGTTTTGCAGTTTGCTGACACAGTGACCACCAGCATATATAGCAGTACGGTACGGAAGGCAACTGCTGTACCTACCTCTGTGTCGTCATTAAGTATACTATCCATCTACATTCTATACCTGTGGTGCATTTTAGTTTTGCAGTTTGCTGACACAGTGACCACCAGTATACTATATATAGCAGTACGGAAGGCCACTGCTGTACCTACCTCTGTGTCGTCATTCATTAAGTATACTATCCATCTACATTCTATACCTGTGTTGCATTTTAGTTTTGCAGTTTGCTGACACAGTGACCACCAGTATACTATATATAGCAGTACGGAAGGCCACTGCTGTACCTACCTCTGTGTCGTCATTCATTAAGTATACTATCCATCTACATTCTATACCTGTGGTGCATTTTAGTTTTGCAGTTTGCTGACACAGTGACCACCAGTATATATAGCAGTACGGTACGGAAGGCCACTGCTGTACCTACCTCTGTGTCGTCATTAAGTATACTATCCATCTACATTCTATACCTGTGGTGCATTTTAGTTTTGCAGTTTGCTGACACAGTGACCACCAGTATACTATATATAATAGCAGTACGGTACGGAAGGCCACTGCTGTACCTACCTCTGTGTCGTCATTAAGTATACTATCCATCTACATTCTATACCTGTGGTGCATTTTAGTTTTGCAGTTTGCTGACACAGTGACCACTAGTATACTATATATAGCAGTACGGAAGGCCACTGCTGTACTTACCTCTGTGTCGTCATTAAGTATACTATCCATCTACATTCTATACCTGTGGTGCGCCTCTTTTTTTCTTTGCATCATGTGCTGTTTGGGGACAATTTTTTGGAAGTGCCATCCTGCCTGACACTGCAGTGCCACTCCTAGATGGGCCAGGTGTTTGTGTCGGCCACTTGTGTCGCTTAGCTTAGTCACACAGCGATCTTGGTGCGCCTCTTTTTTTCTTTGCATCATGTGCTGTTTGGGGACAATTTTTTTGAAGTGCCATCCTGCCTGACACTGCAGTGCCACTCCTAGATGGGCCAGGTGTTTGTGTCGGCCACTTGTGTCGCTTAGCTTAGTCACACAGCGACCTTGGTGCGCCTCTTTTTTTCTTTGCATCATGTGCTATTTGGGGACTATTTTTTTGAAGTGCCATCCTGCCTGACACTGCAGTGCCACTCCTAGATGGGCCAGGTGTTTGTGTCGGCCACTTGTGTCGCTTAGCTTAGTCACACAGCGACCTTGGTGCGCCTCTTTTTTTCTTTGCATCATGTGCTGTTTGGGGACAATTTTTTTGAAGTGCCATCCTGCCTGACACTGCAGTGCCACTCCTAGATGGGCCAGGTGTTTGTGTCGGCCACTTGTGTCGCTTAGCTTAGTCACACAGCGACCTTGGTGCGCCTCTTTTTTTCTTTGCATCATGTGCTGTTTGGGGACAATTTTTTTGAAGTGCCATCCTGCCTGACACTGCAGTGCCACTCCTAGATGGGCCAGGTGTTTGTGTCGGCCACTTGTGTCGCTTAGCTTAGTCACACAGCGACCTTGGTGCGCCTCTTTTTTTCTTTGCATCATGTGCTGTTTGGGGACTATTTTTTTGAAGTGCCATCCTGCCTGACACTGCAGTGCCACTCCTAGATGGGCCAGGTGTTTGTGTCGGCCACTTGTGTCGCTTAGCTTAGTCACACAGCGACCTTGGTGCACCTCTTTTTTTCTTTGCATCATGTGCTGTTTGGGGACAATTTTTTTGAAGTGCCATCCTGCCTGACACTGCAGTGCCACTCCTAGATATGGGCCACGTGTTTGTGTCGGCCACTTGTGTCGCTTAGCTTAGTCACACAGCGACCTTGGTGCGCCTCTTTTTTTCTTTGCATCATGTGCTGTTTGGGGACTATATTTTTGAAGTGCCATCCTGCCTGACACTGCAGTGCCACTCCTAGATGGGCCAGGTGTTTGTGTCGGCCACTTGTGTCGCTTAGCTTAGCCATCCAGCGACCTCAGTGCAAATTTTAGGACTGAAAATAATATTGTGAGGTGTGAGGTGTTCAGAATAGACTGGAAATGAGTGGAAATTATGGTTATTGAGGTTAATAAAACTATGGGATCAAAATGACCCCCACATTCTATGATTTAAGCTGTTTTTTAGGGTTTTTTGTAAAAAACACCCAAATCCAAAACACACCCGAATCCGACAAAAAAATTTCGGTGAGGTTTTGCCAAAACTCGTCCGAATCCAAAACACGGCTGCGGAACCGAATCCAAAACCAAAACACAAAACCCGAAAAATGTCCGGTGCACATCACTAGTTATTTTGTTTCTGTGCAGGGTAAATACTGTCTGCTTTATTTTTACACTGCAATTTAGATTGCAGATTGAACTCACCACACCCAAATCTAACTCTCTCTGCACATGTTATATCTGCCACCCCTGCAGTGCACATGGTTTTGCCCAACTGCTAAAAAATTTCCTGCTGCGATCAACTTGGAATTACCCCCATAGTCACTTTTTTAGCTGTCGCAGTGGGATATCACACAGATGAGCTTTGAAGCAGGTAGCAAACAGGCGAAATACCAACACAAGAGCACTACACCCTAGCACACCACTGCGATTCCACGATCAAACTTAAGCACACGGTGACAAACTACCTGAGCATATTACAACTAAGCGTAACTTTCTGCAATAACCCATCAACAATTGGAGATCCTTTTTAACATAACCCAATAGCAGTATGTACATAATTTTCTTTACACATTTAGCACTGAACAATATGCATATCTCCACAGGGACATGCCAGGCTACTTGAAGTAGAGAAAAGGTAGCAAGGGGTACCTATCACCTATCATGACCTTTGCTACTCTAATAACATCTAGGAGAGCATACCTCCCCTACTATTAATGAAGCGGAACATCAGGGTGAGGGGAGCCTACCACCTAGCTATACCTTCCCACAGACCACTCTATTTTAAAGTGGGCAGTAGAGGTGAGGGGAGCCTACCCTCTATTAAAACTCTGCTGGGGCCACTAAGATAAGGGGAGCCCACCCCTAAACTGTAGTGTGAGGACTTGAGTGAGGGAGCCCAACCCCTGGCTTTACACAATAAGGGGATCCCAACCCCTTTTAAATGTTCCCTTAATGCAGAGTTTTGCAGTGGAAGGGCATTAACAAGTGCAGAGTATTGCAGCAGAAGGGTTAACAAGTCTCCTCACCACATGCAGCGGCGCTTCTGCCATCCCCAACCGGCCCCTTGGTCTTCAGGCCGCCCGACGGACACTCCTCCCCGGTCCGGATCTTCACCTCCCCTCGCGGCGCCTTCTCTCCGACAGCCAAGGGTCCTAAGAGCAGGGGTTGTCCTGCGCTCTGCCTGCCTCCAGTCACGCTGTCATGGGAGTCTTCTCTTGGTCATCTACTCTGGTCACAGGTGTCCTCGCCGGGTCTCTTATGTTCGAGGTCGTCCTCCACGGTGCCTGCGTGTGCTTAGTGTCCACTGCCAGGTCCCGCTTCTTCTTGGAGCAGCAGCCTGGGAAGTTCTCCGGGGGCAGTCTCTCCACATGCTCCTCTTCAGTCTGGATCCGCACCAGACTTCTCCAGCCGTCCCCGTGATCTGCTATTCATTGGCAGGCAGCAGCATAGATGGCTCTGCTCTACAGGGGTCCGACTCCTAACCAGTGGACTATGGCAGCCGATGGCTGTGCACCAGCCGCCCACCTCCCGATGCAGTTTCCAAGCTCCGTCGGCCCCGCTCTCCTGCCCTGGGTCCCGCTGGCTCCACGTACTCCCAGATCCTTTGCACTGGCAAGTGCTTCCCAGTACAGCCCCGGCCTCTACATGGCTGTCTCTCCTCTGGTGCATTTTTCCCATTCCTCCAGGGACTTTTCTCCTCATGCAGCAGTGCTCTTTATATCATCCTAGCTCTCCTGGAACACCCACATAACTCTCAGTTACTGGCTACTTGGACCCCAGTAACAGCCCTCCCCCTGTCCTCTCTGCCCTGTAAGGACCCGGGGACACAATCAGCTGGGGGCCAGTTTCCCGGGTCTAGCCATTGCTGCCAGATGGGGACACACTCTGAGGTAGTGGCGCCAAAAGCACCCTGGCAGAGCTGACAGGGTCACCAAAAGTTCAGCCCATTTCTGTTCTCTGTGTCTCTTAGCCTCACTGCTCTCCCCTGTCTCTCAGCCTCTCCTCTATGTCTCTTACCCTCCCTCTGGGACCTGGTCACCATACCGGCGATCAGGATGATGGCAGTCGGAATGCCGACAGCAGAATCCTGACACTGGTCAGAAGACTGGCGCTGAAAGTCCGAATGGAATCTCAACTGCCAGCATCCAGATTGTAAGCATGCCAAGCAGGGTTAGAGTCAGGCTGTGTGTGGGGGGCAGGAGGTAGGTTTAGGCTGTGGGGGGATGGTTAGGGTTTGACTGCAGGGTGGGGACAAGGTTAGAGTTAGGCTGCGGGAAGGGAAGGTTAGGAACCACCAGGATGGGTAAGATTAGCCTGCGGGGGATGGAGGGTCAGGTTTAGGCTGCGAGGACAGAGGGTTAGGCTCCACTGGGAAGGGATAGGTTTAGTCTGCTTGGGGGGGGGGGGTGTTAGGGTCAGGCTGCAGGGGGAGTAGGGTTAGGGGTGTAGTGGGTTAGTGTTAGTATCACTGGCGTTTCTATAATGGGTGCAGTGTGTGCGGTGCACACGGGCCCCTGAGTCCAGAGGGGGCCCCCACCGCACACGCTGCACCCATTTTCTAAATACTCCTCCCTCCGTAGTCCCGCGTCGACATCCACGGTAGTATTAAAACTCTGTGAAAATGGCCCAGTGGCCATTTTCATGGAGTTCTGTGCATGCGCAGTAAAGCCTGAGCGCTCTAGTGCTCAGACTCTCAGCGCTGCCGGCAGAGAGGAGGGGGCCCGAACGGAGGAGGCTGCACCCGGGCCTCCTCCTCTCTTAAAGCGCCCCTGGTTACTATAGTTAGCGAAAAGGTGTCAGGATCCTGTGTATCAGGAAGCCGCTGTCGGTATTCTGACTGCCGGCATCCCAAGCGCCGCTGGGAGTCTAATACCAACCTCTAACTCTATGTGTCAATCAGCCTCACCCTCACTAAACTGTAGTGTGAGGACCTGAGTGAGGGAGCCCAACCCCTGGCTTTACACAATATGGGGATCCCAATTTGTCCTGCCAGTGGTAAAGTGGTACTGTGTACTGGCTACTAATTTCTTAATGACATACTGTACTGCCCGATACCGCCACACTTGCACGACTGCCTGTGGGGAGCAAGAAGGGCACCTTATTATCTAGAGAGGAGGTCCCTGCTGCTGAGGAGTGTGGTATAATAGATAGACAGTGTCTAGTTAGACAGTCAATAGATAGACACTACATGTCAGACAGTAGAAATGTCAACAGTGTCAAAAGGTCGATAGTGTCAAAAGGAAGACATGAAAAAAGTAGACAGTACAAAATGGTGCCGTGGTCAAATGTTAGACATGATCAAAAGGTCGACATGAAAATGGTCAACATATAAAAGGTAGACACCATTTTTTTCTATTTTTGGGGTTTGGGTGGATAGTTTTGTCATCTGGGACCACTAATTATAGAAAGCCATCCCCTTGCAGGGCTCGCTTTGCTCGCCATGCTTCGGGCTCGGTGGCTTGCTGCGCTCACCACAAGCTTTACTGTGCCGGCATGGATAGAGAGGCTATGAAAAAGTCCAAAAACATGTAAAAGTTAAAAAAAAACCTGTGTTGACCATTTTCATGTCGACCTTTCGTCCCTGCTTACCTTTTTACGGTCTACCTTTTTTATGTCGACCTTTTGGCCCTGTTGACCTTTTGACATTGTCGACCTAATGTCTGTCTAACATATGGTGTCTATCTATTGACTGTCAAACTGGACACTGTCTATCTATCATCCGGATACTGCTGCTGAGCACTCTTCTGAGACGTCATGTCACATGAGTTGGGAGTAGGGGCCGGCACTGAAGTGCCATGCTACTGAAGGCCTAATTCATGTTTGTAAGGAATTGCACAGCCACAAGGATGCTCTGGACACCCGGTTCCAGGAAGTCTGCATCTGACAACGCAGACCCTGGACCAGTCATACCTTCAAAATGATGGGTCATGCCCCCATTTTGAATAATGGTGCAGCCTCCGCTCTGCCTCCCAAATGACACAGCATGTCAATCATGCTGCGGCTGACACGGGGCTGCAAGCAATATCGCAAGACCTATTCTGCACATGCACAGAATGAGTTTTCAACCTGCGCAGACCCTCAAAAAATGTATTTGTACATAAATCATGGGGTTTGCATACAAATATGAATTAGGCGCAATGTCCACGGGTGCACTAATTGAAAATAAATCATGTATCTTCAGTTTTTGCTTCCTCATGAGACTACCACAAAAGTCTGAGCACTCCTTATATATTTACTAGAGATGAGCGGGTTCGGGTCCCTGAGAACCGAACCCTACAGAACTTCACTACCCGAGCCCGAATCCGAGCCCGGCTCGGGTTCTTCCGCCAGACTCGGAAACCAGAATGAGGCAAAACGTCATTATCCCGCTGTCAGATTCTCGCGGGGCTTGGATTCCATATAAGGAGCCGCGCGTCGCTGCCATTTTCACTCCGGCATCGGAGAGTGTAGTGAGCAGACGTGTCTCCGTCCTCAGTGTCTGGGCGGGAGGGAAAAGTGAGGTGGCGATTCCAGTGCTGTCTTGTGCTGCTCAGTCCAATGTAGTGTCTTAAGGGCTCCATACACTACTGCGGCAAGTCCATCTGACATGTCGCTGGCGATCACCCCGGCAGTATCCGGGGCTGTCCTTTTGCATAGGATGTATCTTGGGCAATCCTGGCCAATCCCAGCCACGTCTGCAGGGTCGGACCAGATTAAATGTGCAGCACATTCAATCTGGAGGATCTGATCCGATGCTCAAGGGCCGCGCATCGGATCGGATACACAGCCGAAATGCCAGATTTCACCCAATATATCGGGCCGAATGCCCGAATTAGGCTGAAATCGGGCATAATCGTTCTAGTGTATGGGGCCCTTTATGCTGCATCAGTCCAGTCACAGTGGTGGTGTCCTCTCCTGCCATATGTCCAGTGTAGCTGTATAAGTCCATTCCAGTGGTGCTGTGTTGTCCTGCATCAGTACAGTGGTAGTGTCTTGTGCTGCATCAGTCCAGTCACAGTCCAGTGGTGGTTGGCCAGTGCTGCTGTATAAGTCCAGTAGTACTGCTGTATATGTCCAGTGGTACTGCTGTATATGTCCAGTGATACTGCCGTATAAGTCCAGTGGTACTGCCATATAAATCCAGTCCAGTGATACTGCCGTATATATCCAGTGGTACTGCCATATAAATCCATTCCAGTGATACTGCCGTTTATGTCCAGTGGTACTGCCATATCATTCCAGTGATACTGTCGTATATGTCCAGTGGAACTGCCGTATAAATCCAGTGATACTGCCGTATATATCCAGTGGTACTGCCGTATAAATCCATTCCAGTGATACTGCCGTATATGTCCAGTGGTACTGCCATATCATTCCAGTGATACTGTCGTATATGTCCAGTGGAACTGCCGTATAAATCCAGTGGTACTGGCGTATAAATCCAGTCCAGTGTTACTGCCGTATAAGTCCAGTGATACTGCTCTATAAATCCAGTGATACTGCCGTATAAGTCCAGTACAGTGATACTGCCGTAAATATCCAGTGGTTCTGCCATATAAGTCCAGTGGTACTGCTGTATAATTCCAACGATACTGCTGTATATGTCCAGTGATACTGCCATATAATTCCAGTGATACTGCAGTATATATCCAGTGATACTGCCGTATAATTCCAGTGGTACTGCCATATAAATCCAGTGGTACTGCCATATAAATCCAGTGATACTGCCATATAAATCCAGTCCAGTGGTACTGTTTTATAAGTCCAGTAGTACGGCCATATAATTCCAGTGATACTGCCGTATATATGTCCAGTGGTACTGGTGTATAAATCCAATCCAGTGATACTGCCGTATAAGTCCAGTGATACTGCTGTAAATGTCCAGTGATACTGCTGTATAATTCCAGTGGTACTGGCGTATAAATCCAGTCCAGTGGTACTGCCGTTTAAGTCCAGTCCAGTGGTGCTGCCATATAAATCCAGTGATGCTGCCCTGTGGTGTATATTATTTACTCCAAATAAAGGGGTTATTAATATTTAATCCAAATAATTTTTACAGGGTTTGCCCTGTGTGGTGTAGAGGTATGCTCTCCTTTGCTGCATTTTGTTATATAACTCAAGAAAAATATTGGAGAACAAAAATTTGGAGGATAAAATAGGGAAAGATCAAGAACCACTTCCTCCTACTGCTACTGCTGCTGCTGCTGCTGCTGTTGTTGCGGCTGGGAGTCGATCGTCATCCCAGAGGGGAAGTCAGAAGACCACTTGTACTACTTCAACTAAGCAAATGGCTGTCCAACAGTCCATTGCGAGGAAGATGAAATATGACATCAGTCATCCTGTTGCAAAGCGGATAACTAAGGCCTTGACAGCTATGTTGGTGTTAGAAATGCGTCCGGTAGTCGCCATTAGTGCTGTGGGACTGCAATGCCAACCCCAGATGGGCCAGGTGTTTGTGTCGCACACTTGTGTTGCTTAGCTTAGCCATACAGCTACCTCATTGCACCTCTTTTACTTCTTTGCATTATGTGCTGTTTGGGGAGTATTTTTTTTAAGTGCCATCCTGTCTGCCACTGCAGTACCGCTCCTAGATGGGCCAGGTGTTTGTGCCGCACACTTGTGTCGCTTAGCTATACAGCCACCTCGGTGCATCCTTTTGGCCTAAAAACAAAATTGTGAGGTGTTCAGAATAGACTGGAAATGAGAGGAAATGAATATTGAGGTTAATAATACAGTAGGATCAGAATTACCCCCAAATTCTGTGATTTTAGCTGTTTTTATGTTTTTTACAAAAATCATCCAGATCCAAAGCCAAAACACGAAAGGGTGGTTTTGTCAAAACCAATCCAGATCCAAAACACGAGCATGGAACCAGAACCAAAACACAAAACGTGCCTGCCGCACATTTCTAATATTTACACTCAGCACTGTACCACATACTGACTTTTATCTAATAGAAACATTCACTTCTTCCTCACGATGGCGCTTCTACCCACCACTATGCCCTTCTTCCTCCGTTTACTCCCTTTCAGTTCACCTCACCTCCATCTGCGGTACGCTAAACTCCCTCCCTGCCCACAACCTGCAGTTTCCCTTCCTAGCTCAGGAGTCCACGCCATCACTACACTTTCTTCATCTCTGACCTCCAAATCTCACCTCAACGCTACAACAACCCTGAAAATCTCATTTATATATCAAAGACCTCTTCTCCTCCAAGTTCTCAAACCCTCAGCATCTCATTCCCACTTTCAGCTACCTTAAGATACGTACCTCCTCCTCTCCTGCCCTCCACACTCTCTGCCCTTACGTTTGTCAACCACTCCACATCTAAAATTGACTACAACATGACATCATATTCCACCAGACCCTTAGCAACTCACCTTCCTTTTTCAGCTTACCCCTCCCCACCAATCTTTCCAACACTGACTTCTTTGTCCAGAGCCGGCCCTAGCCAATTTGATGCCCTAGGCAAAATTTTGTCTGGTGCCCCCTAGCTCCGCCGCTAGTTCTGCATCTGTACCTGCAACGCTCAGGTAGTGGGGCCCACCGGGGGGTTACCCAGTGGGCCAGTTCAACTCTGCACAATGCCACACAGTAATGACCATAATACATATAATTCCACACAGTAAAGGAACCTTACACATACGCCCCACATTAGTAATGCCCATAATACACATAATGCCACACAGTAATGCACCTTACACATATGCCCCACATTAGTAATGCCCATAATACACATATACTGCCACAGATACTGCCACACTTGCTGGTTATACAAAAAGATCAGTATCAAACATGTAGAAACTGTGCATTCTCTTCACTATTCAGTGTGTTTGCTGGTGTCTGTTACTCCCGTTAACTGCATGCACTTTACTTTATACTGTGGGATCTAAATGCTCTGCCCTCCAGTCTGATGTGTCCAAAAGTCACGCTGCACTGATGTTTAGAAATAGCACAACGCAACTTACTGACCACGTTACAGTGCTAGATGGCAGGGGAATTTTACGGTATGGACTGACTAGGAAATAAAGTGTGGGGAGAACACTGCCCATGTTATGTCCCTGCAGACACCTGGGGTTTGCACAGGGATAAGGGACACACACAGGATGGCAGGGTCCCCCTCCCCCATGTGCACAAGCAGTATAGGTGATGTCAGGTTTCTGTGAAGCAGTCTTCCAAAATACACATGTGTTATCATAAGAAGCCATCCAGTAATAACCTTATATAGTCAGTAAAAATGTCACAGGTCCAGGAATTGCATTTACTGGGCTTCTGCTGTCTGTCTGAGGTCTCACAAGTCAGGGGCATTCAAGCATGTCAGAGGAAGTTTAAGGCACAGTGTGCATTTTTTTTGACAAATGTAAACAGCAGTGTATACAAGTACTGATTGAATACATTTGGAAAGTAACAGTTAGTTTGCGGACTGTCCCTCTCAGCATGAGATGCTGCAGGGACATGCTTGGATGCCCCTAGACATGCTTGAATGCCCTAGGCCAGTGGTTCTCAAACTCGGTCCTCAGGACCCCACACAGTGCATGTTTTGCAGGTAACCCAGCAAGTGCACAGGTGTATTAATTACTCACTGACACATTTTAAAAGGTCCACAGGTTGAGCTAATTATTTCACTTGCAATTCTGTGAGGAGACCTGCAAAACATGCACTGTGTGGGGTCCTGAGGATCGAGTTTGAGAACCTGTGCCCTAGGCAAATGCCTAGCCTGCCTATAGCTAAGGCCGGCTCTGTCTTTGTCCCTCATCTGCTACTCCCCCATTCCACAAAGGAGTACTACTCTGATCTGGCTTCCTACTACCTCTCTGACCTTTACTTCTCTGTCTCCTCTCATGTTTCCACTTTCCTCCAACTTCCACTAACGATAGTATCCTCCAAGGTTCTGTTCTTGGACTTCTCCTATTTTCCCTCTATACGTCCTCTTTAGGTGAGCTTGTCAGCTCTTATGACCTCCATTTCATCCCTATGCTAGTGATACTCAGATCTAACTTACCTCCCCTGACTTCTCCCCCTTTCCCCTCACTCATATCTTTAACTGTCTCCCTGTTATCTCAGTCTGGATGTTCCAGCGTTTTCTTAAACTTATCATGTCTGAAAGGATCATCTTCTCCCTGAAAGACTGAAAAGATCATCTCTCACACTCACCTCAAACAATTTCATTATCTATTAGCATTGCAACTATCTCCTCTAAACCCCAAGTGTGCTGTCTTGGAGTTATACTTGACTCCTCTCTCTCCTTCAAACCGCACATTAGGTACCTTTTGCAGTCCTGTCATTTACGTAACTGGAAAATGTAACCTTTCTCACTATGAATGCTACTAAAAGCCTCATATACTCACTGATTATCTACAGATTGGACTACTATAAGCTCCTCCTATTTGGACTCCCTGACTCCCACTTTTCTTCACTTTAATCTATTCTCAGTGCTGTGGTTGGCTCAACTTTCTCTCCAAACATACTATATTTGCCTCCTCTCTCCTACAAGCTTTACACTGGCTCCCCTTTCCCTTCAGAACATAATTCAAGCTTCTCACACTCACTTTTAAAGCCCTAGCCTAATCCTCTCCCATTTATGTCCTTGACCTTATCTCCCATCACACTCTTCGCTCCAAAACTAATGTCGCCACTCTTAACAACTGATTACTTCCTCCTAATCCCGCCTCCAAGATTTTGGCTGTGCTTTTCCCTACCTCTGGAACTCTCTACCCTTTCTACAAAACTTCAAACGGGATTTGAAAGCCCACTTCTTCATCAAGGCCATCACTTCTCATCCTAACCTACTGCTCCATGCTTTCTACTAGATCATATAGATATCAATGTAGTGTACTGCCATATAACAAAAACAGCAGTTGGGAATGGCACGTCACTTTCCTGTAGGGTTTCTTCCTCCAGGATCATATAGGATAAGTTGTATATGTACTGCTAGCTGTATATATGCTAAAGTATCAGAATGTCTTACAGACATTAGTGAGAAATAGTTAAACCTTTATAAGATATTCTTACTGCGATAAGGGCTAGAGAAAATTCATCCGCTAATTAAGCTTCTTCACACTTGGCCTTTAACAATTTTTATGCTCACGTTCTTTAGTTGCACTTTTCAATAAAAGAGGTCCTTGTCAGCTGGAAGACTGTTATGTTACGTTTTCTAGGACCATTCACCTGATCTGCCATGCTAACAGATAAATACTACTTCAATGATGGATCAAAAGGTCACAAAAGAATAAGATATTTCATAAAAACCGTAAAAACTCAGTACTGTGGGGGTCATTCCGAGTTGATCGTAGTTGTGCTAAATTTAGCGCAGCTACGATCAGGCACTCAGACATGCGGGGGGACGCCCAGCACAGGGCTAGTCCGCCCTGCATGTCAGTGCCACCCCCTCCCCCCCCCCCGCAAAAATGCGAAAGCTGTGCGATGCTTTTGCATTTGAGGAGTAACTCCCGGCCAGCGCAGCTCCTGTAGCTGGCCAGGAGAACCTCTTCGCTGCCCGGGTCGCAGTGGCTGCGTGTGACATCACGCAGCCACCGCGGCCCGCCCCCCCAATGGTATGGCCACGCCTGCGTTGGCCGGACCGAGCCCCCTAAACAGCAACTTATCGCCGCCGCCCAACCCCTCTCTCCCGGCGACCGCCTTTGCCTGTCAATCAGGCAGAGGTGATCGCTAGGGAACAACGGCCTCCGGCCGTCCAGCATGCACCGGCACCTGCGCGTGCGCAGATCCGACCCGATCGCTGCACTGCAATAAACTGCAGCGAGCGATCGGGTCGGAATGACCCCCACTATGTATAATTATGCTTTATGTAGTGGGTAAATCTAGACAAAATCTATTCTTAAAAAAATAGGATTTTAATTACCTGCCGGTAAATCCTTTTCTCGTAGTCCGTAGAGGATGCTGGGGATTTTAGTACCATGGGGTATAGACGGTTCTGTAGGAGCCTTCGGCACTTTAAGACTTTTCAACAGTGTGAACTGGCTCCTCCCTCTATGCCCCTCCTCCAGACCTCAGTATAGGAATTGTGCCCGAAGAGACGGACATTCTCGAGAGAAGAATTACTATTACACTTGTGGCGAGATTCAAACCAGCTCACACTATCCATAAACAACATGTCGGCTAACATGGCCTTAAACATAAGTCATTCCAACCAGCATGCATAACGCAACAGCAACAGCTGTTAACAACTGAACACATGAAAAAATGTGCAGAAAGATAAACGTAATCAGCAGGAAAATTGAGCACTGGGTGGGTGCCCAGCACTCTGACGACATCCAAGGACTTTGAGACGGCTGAGGTGTCAGAAGCTACTGGCACCACCACTGGTTGGTTGATATGAAAAGAAGACACAACCTTCGGAAGAAAGTGCTGACATGTTCTCAGTTCAGCGCTATCTTCATGAAATATCAAATAAGGACTCCTAACTCAAACACTCGTCTTAGCAGAGGGAGAGAAAGAAAGCTCTTGTGTGGGCGCACTCTTAAAAATGAAGAAAGTATTGTTCAATTAATTGCTGAAAGTTATTAAAATTTATGTTTATTAATCAAGAGTTAAAAACAAAATACCCCTCTACGATCCAAAGAAAAAATGTAAACATAATAAAGACATGAGAAAATGTAAAAATGTTCTGGTCTGTTAATCACATGAGAAGGATTAGAAAGGCTGCAGACACCTAATAGTCTAACACCCGTTTCTCCTGACCAGTACAGATAATCTGTATTAATGAAACCGACCAAGGAGGTCACTAGCTGTAGAAGGTCAAATAATGTGTCTTAGAGAACCACTGAAATCAGGTTGATTCTAAGCAATTTAATATTCACCTATTATTCCATGTTGCTCAGAATTGGAGATATCTGTATTGATATAACCTGAACGCAGAAAAAAGAAAAGAAAGTTTTGAAAGAACAAATAGTGGTCTGTTGGTGTCCACCCTTCTGAGGAAGGGGAATAGTCCCTACTCTACAACACCAGGTATTCCCAAGGAGTCTCCTCTCAAAGTACTGACCCGGCCCAACGCTGTTTCGCTTCCAAGATCAGACGAGATCGGGCATTAGCAGCGTGGTGTGATAGTAGAGAGGCTATCTACCAATGAGAGTGCACCTATATACAGATGGTAGAGTAAAGATTTAGAAAGATAAGGCCATGTAGATCTACTTTCCACGTTAGGCGGGGTGAGCAAAATGTCACTTAATGGCAAAGTGCACCCTGGATCGTGAATGAGAGTCTACGGAAAAATAGTAAGTGGTGAAAAGAACAAGGATATTGTCACTTTTTAAATTGGACTGGTGGTTATTAACCCTGGTGGGAAACCACGTCACAGAGTATGCAGCGTCAGATAAAATAGTACATGGGGATATACTTCACATATGTGTACATTTTTGTACAAAGCAACAGATCATCACTTTGAAAAAAACCTAAAAAGGTATAGCACACTGTATACAAAGGAAATGAAATAGTATGAATAATGAGTATAGTCTGTAATCTATGGGGTTTATCAGGCTATATTATGCACAGAAAATCCAAAATAATTGGCTTGCGGTGTGAATGGTGTGTCAAGCAAAAAGAAGCACTTATTGACGTGATATTGTTCTGCAATCTGTAGGATTAATCGTATGCAAGAAAAAATCTCCAACATGCAGCATGCAGTGTGGAGTAGTGTGCCAAATGAGCACATATGCCAATAATGCTAGCCTGTGATATGTGGGATTATAATACTAAGATGTGCACAGAAAATTACAACTGCTAAATGTGCAATACATGTGCCCAATGAAAAAAAGGGTACTTATAAAAATGGAAAATTCAAACATAAATTGCAGATGAAAAATGGCAGATAGAAAAGTGATACTCAAGATATCAGGATCTGGAAATAGGTGAAAATGCGGGATCCTCCAAGGACAGGTTCCATGCTGTAAATCCGTGGAAAACGCGTTTTGCCCGTTTGGGCTTGTTCACTTCCGGGATCTCGTCTGCCTGAAGCCAAGGCCAACAGCATGACCATTTTTCAAGTGAGAACTTTAACTCCAACTTTTGCAGAGACTCAATACAGTCCGATTTAAGGAACTGCCACATCCCATTAAGGAGGCATAACGGGAGGCTGGATGCGCAGAACCCATTTCACGAACGTCTGGACCTCATTAAGAGAAGCCAATTATTTCTGAAAGAAAACTACAAGGCCGAAATCTGAACCTTGATAGATTCTAATCTCAATCCAGCATCCACACCTGCCTGTAGAAATAGGAGAAGTCGTCCTAATTGAAACTCCACTGCAAGAGACTTCTTGGATACACACCAAGATACATATTTTCTCCAAATACGATGGTAACATTTGGACGTTACCCCTTTCCTGGCCAGAATAAGTGTGGGAATGACTTCATTGGGAATGACTTCATTGGGAATACCATAGGATCTGGCGCTCAACAGCCATGCCGTCAAACGCAACCGCGGTCCTGATAAACTAACGGCCCCTGCTGAAACAGGTCCTCGCGAAGAGGAAGAGGCCGAGGATCTTCCATTAATAACTCTTGAGGATCTGAATACCAAGCCCTCCTTGGTCAGTCCGGAGCAATGAGTATTGCTCGAACTCCTGTTCTTCTGATGATCTTGAGAATTTTTAGAATAAGTGGAAGTGGAGGGAACAGATACACCGACCGAAACACCCACTGGGTCACCAGTGCATCTATCGCTATTGCTTGTAGGTCTCTTGACCTGGAACAATATTTCTGAAGCTTTTTGTTTGGGCGTGATGCCATCATATTCACTTGAGGAACACCCCAACAACTTGCCACCTCCGCAAAGACTTCTGGGTGGAGGCCCCATTCTCCTGGATGGAGATCGTGTCTGCTGAGGAAGTCTGCTTCCCAGTTGTCCACTCCCGGAATAAAAATTCCTGACAGAGCTTTTGCATGTCTTTCTGCCCAGAGGAGTATCTTTGTCACCTCTGCCATTGTTGTTCTGCTTTTTGTTCCACCTCAACGGTTTATGTAAGCTACTGCCATTACATTGTCTGACTGGATCTGTATGGGACGACCTTGAAGAAGGTGTGCCGCTTGATGAAGACTGTTGTACACAGCTCTCCACTCCAGAATGTTTATATGTGAAGGCGAGTTTCTTAACTTGACCATCTTCCTTGGAATCTTTCGCCTTGTGTGACTGCTCCTCATCCTCTGAGACTTGCATCCGTGGTCACCAGGATCCACGCCTGAATCCCGAACCTGCGTCCCTCCAGGAGGTGAGAAATTTGTAGCCACCACAGGAGCGAAATTCTGGCTTTCTCTGAAAGGGTTATCCTTTGATGCATGTGGGGATGCGACCCGGATCACTTGTCCAGTAGGTCCCACTGGAAGACCCTGGCATGGAATCGGCCATATTGTAGCGCCTCGTAAGCCGCTACCATTTTCCCCAACAGGCGAATGCATTGATGAATTGATACTGTTCTTGGTCTCAAACGTTGTTTGACCATGCTCTGGATCTCCGGAGCCTTTTCCACCAGTAGAAATACTCTCTATATCTCGGTGTCCAGCATCATTCCCAAAAATGATAATCTCATTGTCGGTTCCAACTGCGATTTTGGAAAGTTGATGATCCAACTGTGCTGTTGAAGCACCTTCGGGGACAATGCTATGTTCTGGAGTAACTTGTCCCTGGATCTCCCTTTTATGAGGAGATTGTTCAAGTATGGAATTATGTTGACTCCTTGTTTGCGAAGGAGAACCATCATCTCCGCCATCACCTTGGTGAATATTCTCGGAGCCGTGGAGAGCCCGAACGGTAATGTCTGGAATTGGTAGTGGCAATCCTGAACCGCAAACCTCAGATATGCTTGATGTGGCGGGTAAATGGGGACATGCAAGTAAGCATCCTTGATGTCCACCGACAGCAGAAATTCCTTTTCTTCCAAGCTGGAAATCACCGCTCTCAAGGAGTCCATCTTGAATTTGAACCTTTTCAAATAAAGATTCAGAGATTTTAGGTTTAAAATCGGTCTGACCGAGCCATCCGGCTTCGGCACCACAAACAGGCTTGAATAAAATCTTGGTTCTTTGTTCGGCAGGAACCAAGGCAATTATTATGTCTTGACATAATTTGTGTATTGCGTTCAGGACATTTGAGCCGTCCTGAGCAGAAACTGGCAAGGCTGATTTAAAAAATCGGCATGGGGAAAGGTCTTGAAATTCCAACCTGTAACCTTGGGATGCTATCTGTAATATCCAAGGATCCAGGTCTGAGTGAAGCACGATCGCACTCCCGCAGAGGAGCCCCAGCATCATGCTGTGGCTTTTGCAGAAATAGTTGCTGACTTCTACTCCTGGGAGCTTGACGGTGTTGTAGATTTTCTACTTTTTCCTCTCCCTTTTCCTGTGACAAAAGGGGTACTCAGCCTTTTTGTACTTGTTGGGCCGAAAGGACTGCATAGTATGAGAGTGATATACTTTTTTTATTAATTATTTTTAGCCAGTGTAGCTGCCGACGCCAGAAATGCTGACTTGCCAGATGTAGTAGTTGATATCATGGCATCTAGTTTCCAAAGAGGGCCTCGCCAATATTTCTTTTGGATTCAGCATCAGCATTCCATTGGCGGATCCAGAGCGCCCTGCGGCTGAAATCGCCATAGTAGAGGCCCTTGAGCCCAGTAAGCCTATGTCCTTCATAGCCTCAACCAAGTAACCTGCAGAATCTTTGATATGACCTAGAATTTGCAGCATATCATCTTTATTGACCGTGTCAATATTAACAATTAAATTGTCTGCCCACTTTTCCACTGCGTTACCTACCCACGCAGAAGCAATCGTGGGCCTGAGTAACGTACCCGTAGCAATATAGATCGACTTTAAAGTCATCTCTAATTTGCGGTAAGCAGGTTCTTTTAATGAAGCTGATCCTGGGGCAGGTAAAATTATTTTCTTTGACAACCTAGAGACTGAGGTGTCTATCATTAGGGGTGACTCCCACTTACGCCTATCCTCTTCAGGGAAAGGGTACGCTATCCTTAGACGGAGGAAAAGTCACCACCTGTTTTTTTATTTAATTTAAAATAATCTTTTTCCTCAGGTGGAGGTGTTGTGTCAGGAAATGCCAACACCTCTTTTATAGTGACTATCATACATTGAATGCTCTTAGCCAGTTTGGGATCTACCCCCCTCAAATCTCCAGTGTCGACTTCAGTGTCGGGATCTGTGTCAGTGTTCCTTTGCATAATTTGGGTCAGAGACCTTTTCTGGGAACAGGAGGAGTCCCGAGTGGATTATGTGGAAGAATCAGCAAACAGAGCATCCTCCACAGACTGTCTTGCTTTGTCTGTTGTTCAGACTTAGAGAATTTTCATATTACTCTGCAGCTTTCTCACCCACACAGGCTCAGAACACTCTTGTGCCTCCAAAATGGTTTCCTCTGGGGAAGAACTTTCTCTAGACATGTTACACACGTGTACAGTCACACCACTAACACACACAGGGGAGCTATTGGGGACAGATCTAACTAAAGTCTGTCAGAGAGACCCAGAGGGGATTGCCAGTCCACACCACGCGACCTATATGTATTACATACAATGAATATACATATATACCAAAACAGCGCTTTTTATCCAATGTGAAGCCTGCAGACTTCAATAAATTATGTGCTCCCCTCCCCTTCTATAACACCCTGGTACTTGTATCAGCGATGTGTGAGGAGAAGCAGCCTGTAGGATCAGCGCTCTGGCGTCTCTGTGAGGAGAAAATGGTGCCAAATGAGTGTTACAAGCAATTCTGAGGTGAAGCCCCGCCCCCTGTAATGGCGCGGTTCAGCCACAGTAATATTTATACTGGTGGGGGTAGTGTACATCAGCAGCTCACATGTATGTACATTTTGCCAGTGAGAGTAAGGATTTATCATGTCCCTCAGAGCGCGCCCCCCCCCCCCCCCCGCGCGCCCTGCACCCTGTGCTGAGACATGTTGCTGTGCAGCGTCCCGCGCTGCGCTGGTACCTTTATGCCGCATGATGACCAGAGGGCCCCTCTCTGCAGGTTTCCTGTTAATACTCACCAGCCTTCTGACTTCTGGCTCTGACCCTCATTCCGAGTTGTTCCCTCGCTAGCTGCTTTTAGCAGCAGTGCAAATGCTAAGCCGCCACCCTCTGGGAGTGTATCTTAGCAGAAGTGCGAATGAAAGGATCGCAGCACTGCTACAAAAAAAAATGGTGCAGTTTCAGAGTAGCTGCAGACCTACTCCTACCTTGCGATCACTTCAGACTATTTAGTTCCTGTTTTGACGTCATGAACACGCCCTGTGTTCGGCCAGCCACTCCCCCGTGTCTCCAGCCACTCCTGCATTTTTATCAGCCACGCCTGCGTTTTTCGGCACACTCCCCGAAAACGGTCAGTTACCACCCAGAAACACCCACTTCCTGTCAATCACTCAACGATCAGCAGTGCGACTGAAAAGCATCGCTAGACCTTGTGTAAAACTGCATCGGCTTTTGTGAAAGTACGTCGCGCGTGCGCAGTGCGCACCATACGCATGCGCAGAAGTGCAGCTTTTTAGCTTGATCGCTGTGCTGCGAACAACGGAAGCTAGCGATCAACTCTGAATGCCCCCCTCTGTCAGGGGGTGGCGGCAGTGCTGTGGGAGTGAGCAGCAGCCAGGCAAGGGCTGTGTTCAGTACCCTTCAGGAGCTAATGGTGTCCTGTCAGCGGAAGCAGAGCAATTAAACTAACTGAGAAGTTCGTTCCTACTTCCCCCCCAAAGTCCCACGAAGCATGGAAGCTGTTGCCAGCAGCTTCCCTGTAAAATAAAAAACCTAACAAAGTCTTTTTCAGCAAAACTCAGTAGAGCTTCACTGATGTGCAGCCAGTCTCCCGGGCACATTTTCTAAACTGAGGTCTGGAGGAGGGGCATAGAGGGAGGAGCCAGTTCACACTGTTGAAAAGTCTTAAAGTGCCGAAGGCTCCTGCGTAGCCGTCTATACCCCACCGTACTAAAATGAACCCCAACATCCTCTAGGACGTAAGAGAAATTATCATGTTTCATAAAATAAACTATAGGATAAACTCATTGTGGAGATGATCTGTAACTTGAAAAAGACAGATAGTTACACATAATTTAATAAAATGTAATGCATATCTATCTGTGGCACCCCGGAGAAAGTTTTGTATGCCCCTTTAAATATAAATGACAGTGTTTGCAACCTGATGATTCATTTGGGTGGCACAGCAGTGGTTAAGAGATGGACCAGAGCCAGGTCACATGTCCTGTTTTATAAATTTGTGGGATAGGGGTGTAGATAGGACCGCAACACTGGTATTTTGAACAAATCAGAGATTATTTAGGGCCTAATTCAGACCTGATCGCTGTGCTGCAAATTTGCATTGGTCTGCGATCAGATAGTCGCCGCCCAGGAAGAGTGAAAACCCGCCCCGTGCAAGTGTGGAATTTTCATGTGTACGCCATGCGAAAATTCCGCCAGACAGCGGACAGCTGAGAATCGGATCGCAACTCACTCACCATGTAATGATTTTTCCAGTCTGTGCGTAGCCCAAGAGGATACTGGGGTCCACATTAGTACCATGGGGATGTACCAAGCTCCCAAACCAGGTGGGAGAGTGCTGAGGTTCCTGCAGAACTGATTACCAAACTGAAGGTACTCAGAGGCCAAAGTATCGAACTTGTAGAACTTAGCAAACGTGTTCGAACCTGACCAAGTAGCTGCTCGGCAGAGCTGTAAGACACCCTGGGCAGCTGCCCAGGAAGAACCCACCAACCTAGTAGAGTGGGTCTGTACAGATTTTGGACACGGCAAACCTGTAAGCCTGATCCAGCGTGCAATTGTTTGCTTTGAAGCAGGACACCTAATTTTATTGGGATCATAGAGGACAAACAGCGACGAGCTGTTCGCTTCACATAGATCTTCAAAGCCCTCACAACATTCAAGGACTTTGAAGTAGCAGAGATGTCGGTAACCACCGTAACCACAATAGGTTGATTGATATGAAATGCAGACACTACCTTTGGAAGAAATTGCTGATGAGTTCTGAGTCCAGCCCTATCTTCATGAAAAATCAAATAGGGGCTTTTGTGAGACAACGCCCCCAGCTCCAACACACGCCTCGCAGAAGCCAAGGCCAACAGCGTGTCGGCCTTCCACGTAAGAAACTTGACGTCAACATCCTGTAAAGGCTCAAACCATTCTGATTGCAGGAACGTTGAGATCCCAAGGTGCCGTAGGAGGCACAGAGGGCAGTTGGATGTGCAGAACCCCTTCAAAAATGTCTGACCCTCAGGGAGAGAAGCCAATTGTTTCTGGAAGAAAATGGATAAGGCCAAAATCTGGACTTTTATGGAGCCCAAAAGTAGGCCCACATCCACACCTAACTGCAAAAAAAGGAGAAAACGTCCCAGTTGAAATTCCACCGCAGGAGATTTCCTATACTCACACCAAGAGACGTATTTTTTCCAAATACGATGGTAATGTTTAGACATTACCCCCTTTCTGGCTTGGATCAGAGTTGAATAACCCTATCCAGGATCACTTTCTGGGACAGAATTTGACGCTCAACCTCCATGCCGTCAACCGTGGCCGTGGTAAGTCTTGATATACGGACGGCCCCTGTTGAAGAAGGTCCTTGCAAAGAGGTAGTGGCCACGGGTCCTCTAAGAGCATCTCCAGTAGATCCGCAAACCAGGCCCTTCTTGGCCAGTCCAGAGCAATGAGAATTGCTTCAGCCTTTTCCCTCTTTATTCTTTTGAGAATTTTTGGGATCAATGGGAGTGGTGGAAACACATACATCATCTGGTAGACCCATGGAGTCACCAGAGTGTCCACCACCACTGCTTACGGGTCCCTCAATGTGAAACAATACCGTTTGAGCTTCTTGTTGAGACGAGAGGCCATCATGTCGATTTTGTGGCATTCCCCGCCGACGTGTCAAGCATCCGAACACCTCAGGGTAAAGGCTCCACTCTCCTGGGTGGAGGTCATGTTTGCTGAGGAAGTCTGGTTCCCAGTTGTCTACTCCCGGAATGAAGATCGCTGACAATGCCACAGCGTGTCTTTCTGCCCACAGGAGAATGCTTGTTACCTCTGACATTGCTGCCCTGCTCTTCGTTCCGCCATGTCGGTTTATGAACATTACTGACATCACATTGTCCGACTGAACCTGAATAGCTTGATCTTGAAGAAGATGCGATGCCTGTAGAAGGGCATTGTATATGGCACTTAGTTCCAGAATGTTGATTGGAAGAATGGCTTCCTGACTTGACCATTTTTCTTGAAACTGTTCCCCCTGGGTGACTGCTCCCCAACCTCTGAGGCTTGCGTCTGTGGTTAGCAGAATCCAATTTTGAATCCCAAACCTTCGACCCTCAGTCAGGTGAGAAGTCTGAAGCCACCACAGAAGAGAAATCCTGGCTTTTGGTGACAGACGGATCCTCTGGTGCATGTGAAGATGTGATCCAGACCATTTGTCCAACAGATCAAGCTGGAAGGGCCTTGCGTGAAAACTTCCGTACTGCAGCGCCTTGTAAGCGGCTACCATATTTCCCAGAAGGCGAATGCATAGATGCACCGATATCCAGGTTTGTCTCAGAACATCCCGCACCATTGACTGGATCACCAATGCCTTTTCCAATGGAAGGAATACCCTTTGTGCCTCTGTATCCAGTATCATCCCCAGGAACGGAAGCCTCCTGTCACGCCGCCGCCCCGGGCCCCTTACTTACCTCTCTCCGGGCGCGCTGGTCCTCTCTGCGGCCGTCCTCGCTGGCGGCTCCCGTCGCTTGGCCCGGCGTCTGGGCGGGTGACGTCATCAGGCACTTCCCACCAACCAGCTTCCCACCAACTACATCAGTGCCTGAGTATCATCAGTTCCCCAGGAGTGGTGATCGCCAGACTTACGTGCCTCCAAGCACCTCTGTGCCTCCCAGCATCTCCGTGCCTCCGAGCATCTCCGTGCCTCCAAGCACCTCCGTGCCTCCGAGCACCTCCGTGCCTCCCAGTGCCTCCGAGCATCTCCGTGCCTCCGAGCATCTCCGTGCCTCCAAGCACCTCCGTGCCTCCAAGCACCTCAGTGCCTCCAAGCGCCTTAGCGCCTCCAAGCACCTCAGTGCCTCCAAGCGCCTTAGCGCCTCCAAGCACCTCAGTGCCTCCAAGCGCCTTAGCGCCTCCAAGCACCTCAGTGCCTCCAAGCGCCTTAGCGCCTCCAAGCACCTCAGTGTCTCCACGCGCCTCAGCACCTCCAAGCACCTCAGTGCCTCCAAGCGCCTCAGCGCCTCCAAGCACCTCAGTGTCTCCAATCGCCTCCAAGCACTTTGGCGCCTCCCTGCACCTCAGTGCCTCCAAGCACTTCAGCGCCTACAAACACTTCAGTGTCTCCAAGCCCCAGCGCACGTAAGCGCAGTTGTGCCTCCAGCACCTGGTATTCTTCTCTGATTCACCAGCACCTTTCAAGTTCTGTCTTTCAGGAGACCTTCAGCGTCCACGTGTGTCTCCTGTTTGCCGACCTGATGAGGAAAACTTACATTCGGCCATCTCTGCTGCGGCCCAGTTGCGGTTCCTCTTCCCGGTCATCGGAAGAAACCCCGAGTCCACAACACTCCCAAACCAGGTCAGTGATAGTATACTCAGGCCCCATGGACCCGGGGGATCGGAACACGGACTCAAGTGCCATCCAGAATCTGGCTTCCCGAGTACAAAGTCAGGAAGCGGCACAAGGTCAGGTGATGCAGTACCTCCAGGAGTTGTCCGGGCGTCTGGATCAGATCCAGGCGTCTCTAGCCTCGGTAATTCCGGCACCAGTTCCAGTAGCCGCACCAGTTGCCGCTTCCAGCAATGTTCAACCATCGGCCGGTGCCACTCCGCGCCTTCAGCTGCCTACTCCGTCCGTTATAATGGGAATCCTAAAAATTGTTGTGGTTTTTTAAACCAATGCGAGGTACATTTCGAGCTACTTGCACATAACTTTCCTACAGACCGGTCCAAGGTGGCATATATTATTTCTCTGCTGGAAGGATCTGCCTTGGATTGGGTGTCTCCATTATGGGAACGTTCGGATTCACTGGTTTCCAATTACTCCGAATTCATCACGTCTTTTCGACTAATTTTTGATGAGCCCGGCAGGATGACCTCGGCCTCTTCTGATTTGCTCCGCATCCGTCAAGGCTCCCGATCCGTGGGTCAGTATGTGGTTCATTTTCAAACCATTGCCTCTGAACTTCGCTGGAATAATGAGGCTCTGAGAGCTGCTTTCTGGAACGGTCTCTCTGATCGCCTGAAGGATGAGTTGGTCACTCGGGAGCTTCCGGATTCTTTAGAGGAATTGATCTCTCTCTGTGTCAAGGTAGATCTCCGGATGCAGGAACGTGGAGGTGAACATAGTCGATCGGATCGTTCTAGGTTCCGGCTTCCCCCTGCAAGGCAAGCGGTGGTCCCAAGTCCAGACGAACCCATGCAGATTAACCGATCCCGATTGTCCCCGGAGGAGCGACAGCGTCGTCATGAGGGTAAACTCTGTCTGTACTGCGGAGCTGCGGGTCACTTCATCAAGTCTTGCAAATCCCGTCCGGGAAACGGGCAGGCCTAGCTTGTTCCGGAGGAGTCAAGTTGGGGGTTACGACCAAATCTTCTCCGACTTCGGACTGTTGGCTTCCTGTAACGTTAACCACCAAGGTTACTTCCAAGTCTTTTGAAGCCCTGTTAGACTCCGGGGCTGCGGGGAATTTCGTTTCTTCCCTCTGTGTCCAAAGCCTGAATTTGGAAGTACGGTCCATCAAACGGCCTATTTCCTTGACAGCTATCAATGGTACTAGGATATCCAAGGGTATCATAACAGAACACACGGTTCCAGTTAAATTACAGGTCGGGGCTCTACATCAAGAATATTTGGAGTTCCTGGTGATTCCGGAGATGCATCACGATCTGGTTCTCGGAATGCCTTGGCTCAGAATTCACAATCCCCATATCGATTGGAAGACCGCACAGATTCGGTCTTGGAGTTCTTTTTGTCACGCTAACTGTCTCACTCCTGTCTGTCCGCTTCGTGTTTCTACTAAGGCGGAGGAAGAACTTATCCCAGAGGCGCACCAAGAGTTCAAGGATGTGTTCTCGGAACAGGCGGCTGACCAGTTACCACCCCATAGGTCTTGGGACTGCCCCATTGACCTCATCCCAGGGAAAATGCCGCCCCGGGGTCGCATTTATCCTCTGTCCCTTCCAGAGACACAAGCTATGTCAGACTATATCAAGTCCAATCTTCACAAGGGATTCATTTGCCCCTCTATCTCCCCGGCTGGAGCGGGCTTCTTCTTCGTGAAAAAGAAGGACGGAGGGTTAAGACCATGTATCGACTACCGCGGCCTAAATGATATTACCATCAAAAATAAATACCCCTTGCCTCTAATCACAGAGCTATTTGATAGAGTTCGTGGTGCCCACGTTTTTTACAAGCTCGATTTGAGGGGGGCCTATAACCTTATATGCATCAGAGAGGGAGATGAATGGAAGATCGCCTTCAATACTCGGGATGGGCATTATGAGTATCTGGTGATGCCGTTCGGTCTTAGCAATGCTCCTGCTGTCTACCAGGGATTCGTCAACGAAATCTTCCGAGACATGTTATACCTAAGTGTCGTGGTGTATTTGGATGACATACTGATTTTTTCCAAAGACCTTGCTGAACACAGGATACAGGTCAAAGAGGTACTCCGCCGTCTACGTGAGAATCATCTCTATGCCAAGTTATCCAAGTGTACCTTCGAAGTAACATCAATACCGTTCCTTGGTTATATCATCTCGGGGATGGAGCTTCGCATGGACCCGGAGAAACTTTCCGCCATTCGGGACTGGGCACAGCCACTCTCCTTGAAAGCAATACAGAGATTCCTGGGTTTTGCGAACTATTATAGAAAGTTCATTAGAAGTTTCTCCACCATTGTTGCACCCATTACCGCCTTGACGAGGAAGGGTTCCAACCCGGGTTTGTGGCCCCCCGAAGCCATTGAGGCCTTTTCCCATTTGAAATCGGCTTATATGTCTGCTCCAGTACTCCAACAACCAAATTTCGAGGAACCTTTCTTCCTAGAAGTTGACGCATCCTCGGTCGGAGTTGGGGCCGTTCTCTCTCAGTACGCCTTAGATAAGAAAGTACATCCGTGTGGCTTTCACTCTCGTAAATTCTCTCCGGCTGAACGAAATTACACTATTGGAGACCAGGAACTCTTGGCAATTAAATCTGCATTGGAAGAGTGGAGATATCTCTTAGAAGGGGCCAAACATGTGATTACCATTTACACTGATCACAAAAATTTGTTGTATATCAAAACCGCACAGTGCTTGAATCCTCGCCAAGCTAGATGAGCACTCTTCTTCACTCGATTTTCTTTTGTTATCAAGTACCGAGCCGGGACTTTAAATACTAAAGCGGATGCACTGTCCCGTTCACAAACTCCCACAGATGAAGAGGATTCTTTTGAGCTGAGTTTAATTCTGAATCCAATTTCTGTCTCCGCTGCCTCAACTACTCCAGGTCCTCCCCCTGGAAGAATGTCCGTACCAGCTAAATTCCGGTCGAGGATACTACAGTGGGCCCATATCTCCAAGTTTTCCAGTCATCCCGGCGCCCAAAAGATGTACAAGTTTCTGCAAAGATCCTACTGGTGGGACTCCATGAGGAAGGATGTACAGGATTACGTTAATTCTTGTCCACAGTGTACACAGCATAAATCTCCCCATCTACCTCCTGCTGGGTTACTTCGTCCTCTGCCCATTCCTATGAAACCATGGACTCACATTTCCATGGACTTCGTCACCGACTTGCCCTATTCCAAAGGTTTCAACACTGTCTGGGTGATCATCGACCGTTTTTCGAAGATGGCGCATTTCGTTCCTTTGACTGGTCTGCCGACAGCTCCTAAATTAGCTCTAATATTTGCCCGAGAACATTTTCGGTTGCATGGGTTGCCTCAAGAAATAGTCTCTGATCGAGGGGTACAGTTCACCGCAAGGTTTTGGAAAGCTCTCTGCTTGGCCTTACAAATTAAACTTAAGTTTTCGTCCGCTTATCACCCCCAAACTAATGGGCAAACGGAACGAGTCAATCAAGACTTGGAGACTTTCCTCCGCCTGTATCTATCCCCTTCACAGGACAACTGGGTAGAGTTATTGCCTTGGGCAGAGTTTGCACATAACCATTCATTTCATTCCTCCACTGGCGAATCTCCGTTCTTCATCAACTATGGCTTCCACCCACAAATTCCGGAATTACCAATTCTTCCAACAGGAGAGGTTCCAGCTGTGACTTCCACTCTACTACACTTCAGACAAATTTGGAGTAAGGTTCATGCTAGTCTTAAAAAGGTTTCTGTCCGATACAAGTTCTTCGCGGACAAGAAACGGCGAGCCGCTCCTCAATACAAGGTTGGAGACAGGGTATGGCTCTCCACACATAACCTCCGGCTAAAGGTACCCACCATGAAGTTCGCCCCAAGGTTCATCGGTCCATACCCTGTGCTACAAATCCTGAATCCTGTGGTCTGCAAGTTGGGATTACCTTCCCATCTACGCATACCAAATGCCTTTCATGTTTCTCTCCTTCGTCCTCTCATCCTTAATCGTTTTCATTCTAAGCCCTCAAGCCCCACTTCGGTAGAAACTGAAACTGGGACAGACTTCGAGATCAAAACTATTCTGGACTCTCGTTATCTTCATAAGAACCTGCAATATCTGGTAGAATGGAAAGGTTATGGTCCTGAGAAGAGAAGTTGGATAGGAGCTTCTGAGGTCTCAGCTCCTCGACTAATCCGGATCTTCCATGCCAAGCACCCTACGAAACCTGGGAAGTGTCCAGGGGCCACCCCTAGAGGAGGGGGTACTGTCACGCCGCCGCCCCGGGCCCCTTACTTACCTCTCCGGGCGCGCTGGTCCTCTCTGCGGCCGTCCACGCTGGCGGCTCCCGTCGCTCGGCCCGGCGTCTGGGCGGGTGACGTCATCAGGCACTCCCCACCAACCAGCTGGTGGTGGGAAGTATAAATTCAGGCACCAGGAACTGCATCAGTGCCTGAGTATCATCAGTTCCCCAGGAGTGGTGATCGCCAGACTTCCGTGCCTCCAAGCACCTCCGTGCCTCCCAGCACCTCCGTGCCTCCAACATCTCTGTGCCTCCAAGCACCTCCGTGACTCCAAGCACCTCCGTGTCTCCAAGCACCTCCGTGCCTCAAGCACCTCCGTGCCTCCAAGCGCCTTAGCGCCTCCAAGCACCTCAGTGTCTCCACGCGCCTCAGTGCCTCCAAGCGCCTCCAAGCACCTCCGTGTCTCCAAGCGCCTCCAAGCACTTCGGCACCTCCCTGCACCTCAGTGCCTCCAAGCACTTCAGTGCCTACAAACACTTCAGTGTCTCCAAGCCCCAGCGCACGTAAGCGCAGTTGTGCCTCCAGCACCTGGTATTCTTCTCTGATTCACCAGCACCTTTCAAGTTCTGTCTTTCAGGAGACCTTCAGCGTCCACGTGTGTCTCCTGTTTGCCGACCTGATCCTGCATGAGGAAAACTTACATTCGGCCATCTCTGCTGCGGCCCAGTTGCGGTTCCTCTTCCCGGTCATCGGAAGAAACCCCGAGTCCACAACACTCCCAAACCAGGTCAGTGATACCTCCGTGTTGGTTCCAGATGAGATTTTGGTAGGTTCAGAATCCACCCGTGATCCTGGAGTAGTCGGGTTGAGAGGGCAATGTTGACTAGCAACCGCTCCCTGGATGGAGCTTTTATCAGCAGATCGCCCTGGTATGGTATTATGTTCATTCCCTGTTTGCGGAGGAGAAACATAATTTCTGCCATTACCTTGGTGAACCCCCTCGGAGCCGTAGAGAGGCCAAATGGCAGGGCCTGGAACTGGTAGTGACAGTATTGTAAGGCAAACATTAGAGGGTGTAGTATGGTATGCCGGCGGCCGGGCTCCCGGCGACCAGCATACCGGCACCGGGAGCCCGACCGCCGGCATACCTACAGTGTGGCAAGCGCAAATGAGCCCCTTGCGGGCTCACTGCACTAACCACACTGCATGCACGGTGGCGCGCGACGCTATTTTATTCTCCCTCCAGGGGGGGTCGTGGACCCCCACGAGGGAGTAAAAGTGTCGATATGCCGGCTGTCGGGATTCCGGCGCCGGTATACTGTGCGCCGGGATCCTGACAGTCGCATACTGAAGACCACCCAACATTAGATAAGCCTGGGCAAATTGGAATATGAAGGTACGCATCCTTGATATCCAGAAACACCAAGAATTCCCCCTACGCCAGACCTGAGATCACCCCTCTCAGAGACTCCATCTTGAACTTGAACACCCGTAAGTACGGGTTCAACGACTTGAGATTTAAAATGGGTCTCACCGAACCGTCCGATTTTGGAACTACAAATAGGTTGGAATAATAACCCTGGTTTTGCAGTTGAAGTGGAACTGGAACAATGACTTGAGTCTGTACCAGTTTTTGAATTGCTTCCTGTAAAGTCATACTTGCTTCTTGAGAATATTGTAAGCCTGATTTGAAGAATCTGTGAGGTGGGAGTTCCTGAAACGCCAGTCTGTAGCCCTGGGCTATAAGATCTTTGACCCAGGGATCCTGGCATGACATTGCCCATATGTGACTGAAGAATCTCAAACGGGCTCCCACCTGCCTGTCTTCCAGGCAGTGCGGACCACCGTCATGCTGAAGGCTTAGAGGAAGCAGAACAGGGGTTCTGTTCCTGTGAAACTGCAGCGCCTGGTTTTCTGGGTTTTTCTTTATTGCCTTTGAAGACCATAGAAGAACCTTTGTTTTTGTTTTTAAACTTCACTATCCGAAAGGACTGCAGAGTTGGAGCAGTGTAGAATTTTCTAGCCGGGGGAGTTGCGGAAGGAAGGTATGTAGACTTACCCGCCGTAGCCTTGGATATCCACGTATCCAGTTCATCTCCAAAAAGGGCTTCACCTGTGAAAGGTAGGCTTTCCACGCCCTTCCTGGAGTCCGCAGTCCACTGGTGTAGCCACAAGCCCCTGCGTGCTGACACTGCCATGGCAGTGGTGCGTGTATTGAGTAAACCAATTTCCTTTATGGCCTCCACCATAAAGTTAGCAGAATCCTGTATATGTTGTAGGAGTAAAATGATCTCCCCCCTGGATAAGGAATCTAACCCGTCAAATAGATTACCTGACCACTTTGCAATGGCCCTAGAGATCCATGCACAAGCTATAGTGGGTCTCTTGGCCACCCCCGCAGCTGTGTACAGAGATTGCGGTCTGCTTGGGTTTTCCAATTTTTTCCTATCATCCCGAGGAAACAGAAAGGATGTGAGTAACCATTTTGGGACCTGAAACTTCTTGTCAGGATTTACCCAAGTAGCTTCAAATAGGGAGTTTAAATCCTTAGATGCAGGGAAAGGAGCTGAGGATTTTGTTTTCACATTAAAATAAGATTCCTCCTCGTCCTCTGACACCTTATCAGGAATGTGCAGGACATTTCTAATAACTTATATCAGGGCCTGTATTCCCTGTGACAAAGCTGCACCCCCCCCCTCCCGAGTCCACCTCACCCTCCTCTGGGTCTGATATATCATCATCATCGGTATTAGCCTGCATGATTTGGGCCAGAGTACGCTTCTGTGGACAAATGGCAGGGGTCTGAGACGCTGGAATGACCACTGAATCTCTATTCATCAGGTCATCCACAGATTGCCTTAAGTATTGAATCTTCTTCTCATTTTGGGATAATTTATTTGAAATATTTGAAATCATCCCTTTTAATGAATCTAACCATACTGGTTCAGATCCACTAGCCTGAGAATGTATACTATCCTGAGTACATGGCAGTTATTCCCCAGATTGAAAAAAACACTCTGCTGTGCATGATACACACTCTTTAGACATAGTAAATGTGAAAGAACACACACACACACACACACACACACACACACACACACACACACACACACACACTGGAAATTGCTTAAAAACACAGTTAACCCACACAGAGCCCACCTAGGGAGACACAGAGGATAATGGAGCCAGCTACACAGCACCCCTATAGCTAAATAACCATTTTAGCTGGGTCGCAAACTAAATACCCTTACTAGGGCTTAATACACCAAATATTGCTCCCACCCTGCTATGACCCCCTGGTACCGCTGAGGTGCTCTGGAGTCCTTGTGGAAGAGCTGCACTTCCCTGCCAGTCTGCCTGTGTATAGCTGCAGAGGGAAAATGGCGCTGGTGAGCTGCTGGATCCACTCAGAGTGAAGCCCTGCGCCTTTAATGGCGCGCGGTCTTCCCGGGTGTTTTATACTGGCTGAGGTAATTATTCTGTTCTACAGTGGGTTAAAACCCCTGTAGTGCACTGCCAGTGTGGGTATCAGTAGTGGCTTCAGCTCGCCCCTCCCAGCGGTCACTACAGTGTAACCTGGAGCGCAGCCTGCATGTCATCGCTGCGCTCCTACCCTTGTGCCACCATTACAGCCGGCGACCCGCTAACCGGGACGCCAGCCATCTGCTCACCACTCTTCTGACTTCTGGCTCTGTTAGGAGAGGCAGCGTGCTGCGGGTCTGTAAACTCGCTGTGGTGGGGCTTGCGAATAGGACCCTCAGGAGCTCAGTGACCTGTCAGCGGGGAACGGGACCATTAAGCCTAGAGAGGTTGGGCCGTCCCCCCCCCTAAGTCCCAATGAAGCAGGCAGTCTGGTGCCAGCCAGACCTGCATGAAAACAATAAAAGAGAAAATAAATGCAAAAAGCTCTTCAGGAGCTTCCCAAGCGTGACCGGCTCCTCCGGGCACATTTTCTAAATTGACTCGGGTAGGAGGGGCATAGAGGGAGGAGCCAGCCCACACTATTAATTTCTTAAAGTGCCCACTGCTCCTAGTGGACCCGTCTATACCCCATGGTACTAATGTGGACCCCAGTAGTAGAACGTAAGAGAAATTCACACGTGTCTTGTTTGTGAGGTGGCAGTTGCTAATTGGACAATGAAGGAGTGAACAAGTGGAGCCTTGTGGGAAGAAGAGGGCGTTGACGTGTGTTGTTGGAGAGAAGCCATTGAAGGAGATGGATGTGTGTCGAGGAGCGACCAGGTGGTCATGCAGGGTGGTGGAGAGCAGCGCTGCAGAGCTAAAGAAGCGGGTGCTTCCCCCCCTCTCTCCTTATCAGGCAGCAGCAGCATGAGCACTCACCTTGTCAGTACAGCACATGCTACAGTATGCTGGGCTGCAGTGAGGCAGAGAGGCTGCTGCTGAGCCTCTGCCTGTTGTTGTGTGGGTAGGGGGAAAGCGATCACACTGATAGTGCTCCCGCCTTGAATTGCCCCTGGCTGAGGGGCTCAATGCACTCTCCTGCTTGGCTCTACAGAGAAATTGACCTCCCTATTTTTCCCTAAGGAGGCATAGCCATGCCTCCCGTGATTAGGTCACTCCCCCAAAATTTTACCTGGGCCCGGCAGACCTCTGGGCAGCACTGGCTGCTGCTTCCATGTAAGCATAAGGGATGGCCGTCGGTGGGTTCTCCATTAATGGTCACCATCGATGGTACCATTGATGGATAACCTTGATGGTGTAAAACCATCTGGAAGGGATCCATCAATGGATGGTCACCAGAGCCGACCATAGGCATAGGCAAACTAGGCAATTGCCTAGGGCATTTGATATGCCTAGGGGCATCAGCAGCTTCTGCTGATTAAAATGATATGCAGCATGCCTATATTCTGTGTGTAGCATTTCATATGCAGATACAGCCACAGTCTCACACAGTATATAATCATGCTACATATCATTTTAGACAAGAAATACAAAAGGGATTTTTCCCACGCACTCTGCTGGCTGTTAGTAAGAAGAGCTATATACTATGTAATAATAGGAAATTTAGAGCTCTTCGTTACATATGTTTTGCAAAAGATATGATAAGCCTCCAGGCCACTTCACGGCTGCTCTATTACTGGAGGTCCCTATCTAAGCATAGGTCCAGGGCTTGGACCCCACAAAGTCGGCTCAGGCCCGACCACCCCAGGGCAGCACACCATTGAAATACTAAAGTGTTAATATGTGTTAAGAAAGAAGCAGAAGCTATGGGTTAGAAAGTGCTACAAAAATAAGGGTGTTAATAAAATACTCAAAAGAGTAATGTTAGTGAAAAAATAGGAGTGTTACATAAGTGCTAAATAAATAATATGGCATGCTACCCCAAGGTGGCCCAGCCCCACCAGACCCGGGGGGTACCACTCCCCAAACCCATACACAGCATAATAATAACATCCACTATGGGTCATACAATTGCTTAATGTATGGCCACATGATAATGGCACATACAGAACATGGGGTGGTCGGGCCTGAGCCGACTTTGTGGGGTCCAAGCCCTGGACCTATGCTTAGATAGGGACCTCCAGTAATAGAGCAGCCGTGAAGTGGCCTGGAGGCTTATCATATCTTTTGCAAAACATATGTAACGAAGAGCTCTAAATTTCCTATTATTACATAGTATATAGCTCTTCTTACTAACAGCCAGCAGAGTGCGTGGGAAAAATCCCTTTTGTATTTCTTGTCTAGAGTAACCCCCTCCCGCAGCACCTGGGGATTGTTACCAGCTTGATTAGAGCAGTTTTCCACTATTTATTGCAGTTCAGAGAGGCATAGATGGAGCCAGCATTAGGAGGGCATGCTGGGTCCTGTGGTGCCATTTGGAGGATACAGGGGTGCCTCCAGGTAAACTAGCTCTCAATCTGGATATGTTCTGTATGTGCCATTATCATGTGGCCATACATTAAGCAATTGTATGACCCATAGTGGATGTTATTATTATGCTGTGTATGGGTTTGGGGAGTGGTACCCCCCGGGTCTGGTGGGGCTGGGCCACCTTGGGGTAGCATGCCATATTATTTATTTAGCACTTATGTAACACTCCTATTTTTTCACTAACATTACTCTTTTGAGTATTTTATTAACACCCTTATTTTTGTAGCACTTTCTAACCCATAGCTTCTGCTTCTTTCTTAACACATATTAACACTTTAGTATTTCAATGGTGTGCTGCCCTGGGGTGGTCGGGCCTGAGCCGACTTTGTGGGGTCCAAGCCCTGGACCTATGCTTAGATAGGGACCTCCAGTAATAGAGCAGCCGTGAAGTGGCCTGGAGGCTTATCATATCTTTTGCAAAACATATGTAACGAAGAGCTCTAAATTTCCTATTATTACATAGTATATAGCTCTTCTTACTAACAGCCAGCAGAGTGCGTGGGAAAAATAAGAATTTACTTACCGATAATTCTATTTCTCGTAGTCCGTAGTGGATGCTGGGGACTCCGTCAGGACCATGGGGATTAGCGGCTCCGCAGGAGACAGGGCACAAAAGTAAAAGCTTTAGGATCAGGTGGTGTGCACTGGCTCCTCCCCCTATGACCCTCCTCCAAGCCTCAGTTAGGATACTGTGCCCGGACGAGCGTACACAATAAGGAAGGATTTTGAATCCCGGGTAAGACTCATACCAGCCACACCAATCACACTGTACAACCTGTGATCTGAACCCAGTTAACAGCATGATAACAGCGGAGCATCTGAAAAGATGGCTCACAACAATAATAACCCGATTTTTGTAACAATAACTATGTACAAGTATTGCAGACAATCCGCACTTGGGATGGGCGCCCAGCATCCACTACGGACTACGAGAAATAGAATTATCGGTAAGTAAATTCTTATTTTCTCTGACGTCCTAAGTGGATGCTGGGGACTCCGTCAGGACCATGGGGATTATACCAAAGCTCCCAAACGGGCGGGAGAGTGCGGATGACTCTGCAGCACCGAATGAGAGAACTCCAGGTCCTCCTCAGTCAGGGTGTGCCCCTGACCAAGTATCAGCTCGGCAAAGTTGTAAAGCCGAGACCCCTCGGGCAGCCGCCCAAGATGAGCCCACCTTCCTTGTGGAATGGGCATTTACATATTTTGGCTGTGGCAGGCCTGCCACAGAATGTGCAAGCTGAATTGTACTACACATCCAACTAGCAATCGTCTGCTTAGAAGCAAGAGCACCCAGTTTTTTGGGTGCATACAGGATAACAGCAAGTCAGTTTTCCTAACTCCAGCCGTCCTGGAAACTATATTTTCAGGGCCCTGACAACATCTAGCAACTTGGAGTCCTCCAAGTCCCTAGTAGCCGCAGGTACCACAATAAGCTGGTTCGGGTGAAACACTGACACCACCTTAGGGAGAAACTGGGGATGAGTCCGCAGCTCTGCCCTGTCCGAATGGACAATCAGATATGGGCTTTTTTGAGACAAACGCCGCCAATTCTGACACTCGCCTGGCCGAGGCCAGGGCCAACAGCATGGTCACTTTCCCTGTGAGATATTTCAAATCCACAGATTTGAGCGGTTTAAACCAATGTGATTTTAGGAATCCCAGAACTACGTTGAGATCCCACAGTGCCACTGGAGGCACAAAAGGGGGTTGTACATGCAGTACTCCCTTGACAAACTTCTGGACTTCAGGAACTGAAGCCAATTCTTTCTGGAAGAAAATCGACAGGGCCGAAATTTGAACCTTAATGGACCCCAATTTGAGGCCCATAGACACTCCTGTTTGCAGGAAATGCAGGAAACGACCGAGTTGAAATTTCTTCATGGGGCCTTCCTGGCCTCACACCACGCAACATATTTTCGCCACATGTGGTGATAATGTTGTGCGGTCACCTCCTTCCTGGCTTTGACCAGGGTAGGAATGACCTCTTCCGGAATGCCTTTTTCCCTTAGGATCCGGCGTTCAACCGCCATGCCGTCAAACGCAGCCGCGGTAAGTCTTGGAACAGACATGGTACTTGCTGAAGCAAGTCCCTTCTTAGCGGCAGAGGCCATGAGTCCTCTGTGAGCATCTCTTGAAGTTCCGGGTACCAAGTCCTTCTTGGCCAATCCGGAGCCACGAGTATAGTTCTTACTCCTCTACGTCTTATAATTCTCAATACCTTGGGTATGAGAAGCAGAGGAGGGAAGACATACACCGACTGGTACACCCACGGTGTTACCAGAACGTCCACAGCTATTGCCTGAGGGTCTTTTGACCTAGCGCAATACTTGTCCAGTTTTTTGTTCAGGCGGGACGCCATCATGTCCACCTTTGGTCTTTTCCAATGGTTCACAATCATGTGGAAGACTTCCCGATGAAGTCCCCACTCTCCCGGGTGGAGGTTGTGCCTGCTGAGGAAGTCTGCTTCCCAGTTGTCCACTCCCGGAATGAACACTGCTGACAGTGCTATCACATGATTTTCCGCCCAGCGAAAAATCCTTGCAGTTTCTGCCATTGCCCTCCTGCTTCTTGTGCCGCCCTGTCTGTTTACGTGGGCGACTGCCGTGATGTTGTCCCACTGGATCAATACCGGCTGACCTTGTAGCAGAGGTCTTGCTAAGCTTAGAGCATTGTAAATTGCCCTTAGCTCCAGTATATTTATGTGGAGAAAAATCTCCAGACTTGATCACACTCCCTGGAAATTTTTTCCCTGTGTGACTGCTCCCCAGCCTCTCAGGCTGGCCTCCGTGGTCACCAGCATCCAATCCTGAATGCCGAATCTGCGGCCCTCTAGAAGATGAGCACTCTGTAACCACCACAGGAGAGACACCCTTGTCCTTGGAGATAGGGTTATCCGCTGATGCATCTGAAAATGCGATCCGGACCATTTGTCCAGCAGATCCCACTGAAAAGTTCTTGCGTGGAATCTGCCGAATGGAATCGCTTCGTAATAAGCCACCATTTTTCCCAGGACTCTTGTGCAATGATGCACTGACACTTTTCCTGGTTTTAGGAGGTTCCTGACTAGCCCGGATAACTCCCTGGCTTTCTCCTCCGGGAGAAACACCTTTTTCTGGACTGTGTCCAGAACCATCCCTAGGAACAGCAGACGTGTCGTCGGAAACGGCTGCGATTTTGGATATTTAGAATCCACCCGTGCTGTCGTAGAACTACTTGAGATAGTGCTACTCCGACTTCCAACTGTTCTCTGGATAATTAAGACGCCTTTTCTTTGAAGAAGAATCATCATTTCGGCCATTACTTTGGTAAAGACCCGGGGTGCCGTGGACAATCCAAACGGCAGCGTCTGAAACTGATAGTGACAGTTCCGTACCACGAACCTGA
The DNA here is from genome assembly GCF_028390025.1 of Pseudophryne corroboree. Classification (NCBI taxonomy): domain Eukaryota; kingdom Metazoa; phylum Chordata; class Amphibia; order Anura; family Myobatrachidae; genus Pseudophryne; species Pseudophryne corroboree. Next base: position 784,701,042 of record NC_086447.1, read on the forward strand.
GGTACCCTTGGTGAGAAGGGCAATTTGGGACATGGAGGTAAGCATCCTTGATGTCCAGGGACACCATATAGTCCCCTTCTTCCTGGTTCGCTATCACTGCTCTGAGTGACTCCATCTTGATTTGAACCTTTGTATGTAAGTGTTCAAAGATTTCCCATTTAGAATAGGTCTCACCGAGCCGTCTGGCTTCAGTACCACAATAAAGTGTGGAATAATACCCCTTTCCTTGTTGTAGGAGGGGTACTTTGATTATCACCTGCTGGGAATACAGCTTGTGAATTGTTTCCAATACTGCCTCCCTGTCGGAGGAAGACGTTGGTAAAGCAGACATCAGGAGCCTGCGAGGGGGAGACGTCTCGAATTTCCAGTCTGTACCCCTGGGATACTACTTGTAGGATCCAGGGGTCCACTTGCGAGTGAGCCCACTACGCGCTGAAACTCTTGAGACGACCCCCCACCGCACTTGAGTCCGCTTGTACGGCCCCAGCGTCATGCTGAGGACTTGGCAGAAGCTGTGGAGGGCTTCTGTTCCTGGGAATGGGCTGCCTGCTGCAGTCTTCTTCCCTTTCCTCTATCCCTGGGCAGATATGACTGGCCTTTTGCCCGCTTGCCCTTATGGGGACGAAAGGACTGAGGCTGAAAAGACGGTGTCTTTTTCTGCTGAGATGTGATTTGGGGTAAAAAAGGTGGATTTTCCAGCTGTTGCCGAGGCCACCAGGTCCGATGGACCGACCCCAAATAACTCCTCCCCTTTATACGGCAATACTTCCATGTGCCGTTTGGAATCTGCATCACCTGACCACTGTCGTGTCCATAAACATCTTCTGGCAGATATGGACATCGCACTTACTCTTGATGCCAGAGAGCAAATATCCCTCTGTGCATCTCGCATATATAGAAATGCATCCTTTAAATGCTCTATAGTCAATAAAATACTGTCCCTGTCAAGGGTATCAATATTTTCAGTCAGGGAATCCGACCAAGCCACCCCAGCGCTGCACATCCAGGCTGAGGCGATCGCTGGTCGCAGTATAACACCAGTATGTGTGTATATACCTTTTTAGGATATTTTCCAGCCTCTCAGCTGGCTCCTTGAGGGCGGCCCTATCTGGAGACGGTACCGCCACTTGTTTTGATAAGCGTGTGAGCGCCTTATCCACCCTAAAGGGTGTTTCCCAACGCGCCCTAACTTCTGGCGGGAAAGGGTATACCGCCAATAATTTTCTATCGGGGGAAACCCACGCATCATCACACACTTCATTTAATTTATCTGATTCAGGAAAAACTACAGGTAGTTTTTTCACACCCCACATAATACCCTTCTTGTGGTACTTGTAGTATCAGAAATATGTAACACCTCCTTCATTGCCCTTAACATGTAACGTGTGGCCCTAAAGGAAAATACGTTTGTTTCTTCACCGTCGACACTGGAGTCAGTGTCCGTGTCTGTGTCTGTGTCGACCGACTGAGGTAAATGAGCGTTTTACAGCCCCTGACGGTGTTTGAGACGCCTGGACAGGTACTAATTTGTTTGCCGGCCGTCTCATGTCGTCAACCGACCTTGCAGCGTGTTGACATTATCACGTAATTCCTTAAATAAGCCATCCATTCCGGTGTCGACTCCCTAGAGAGTGACATCACCATTTCAGGCAATTGCTCCGCCTCCTCACCAACATCGTCCTCATACATGTCGACACACACGTACCGACACACAGCACACACACAGGGAATGCTCTGATAGAGGACAGGACCCCACTAGCCCTTTGGGGAGACAGAGGGAGAGTTTGCCAGCACACACCAAAAACGCTATAATTATACAGGGACAACCTTTATATAAGTGTTTTTCCCTTATAGCATTTTAATATATATATACATATCGCCAAATAAGTGCCCCCACTCTCTGTTTTAACCCTGTTTCTGTAGTGCAGTGCAGGGGAGAGCCTGGGAGCCTTCCCACCAGCATTTCTGTGAGGGAAAATGGCGCTGTGTGCTGAGGAGAATAGGCCCCGCCCCCTTTTCGGCGGGCTTCTTCTCCCGTTTTTCTGAGACCTGGCAGGGGTTAAATACATCCATATAGCCCCCAAGGGCTATATGTGATGTATTTTTAGCCAGAATAAGGTACTATCATTGCTGCCCAGGGCGCCCCCCCCCAGCGCCCTGCACCCTCAGTGACCGCTGCTATGAAGTGTGCTGACAACAATGGCGCACAGCTGCAGTGCTGTGCGCTACCTTATGAAGACTGAAGAGTCTTCTGCCGCCGTTTCTGGACCTTCACTTTTCGGCATCTGCAAGGGGGGTCGGCGGCGCGGCTCCGGGACGAACCCCAGGGTGAGACCTGTGTTCCGACTCCCTCTGGAGCTAATGGTGTCCAGTAGCCTAAGAAGCCAATCCATCCTGCACGCAGGTGAGTTCACTTCTCTCCCCTAAGTCCCTCGTAGCAGTGAGCCTGTTGCCAGCAGGACTCACTGAAAATAAAAAACCTAACAAACTTTTACTCTAAGCAGCTCTTTAGGAGAGCCACCTAGATTGCACCCTTCTCGGCCGGGCACAAAAATCTAACTGAGGCTTGGAGGAGGGTCATAGGGGGAGGAGCCAGTGCACACCACCTGATCCTAAAGCTTTTACTTTTGTGCCCTGTCTCCTGCGGAGCCGCTAATCCCCATGGTCCTGACGGAGTCCCCAGCATCCACTTAGGACGTCAGAGAAAATCCCTTTTGTATTTCTTGTCTAGAGTAACCCCCTCCCGCAGCACCTGGGGATTGTTACCAGCTTGATTAGAGCAGTTTTCCACTATTTATTACATATCATTTTAATCAACAGAAGCTGCTTGTGCATCCTAGCCTCATAGCAATGAAATATGCTGCATTTTCATATAAAAAAGGTGCCCGACGTTAGCATTGAGCCAAGATTTATGAGGACACATCTGTATTGAAGCAGATGCAGAGGTCACAGTGTTAGTGGCAGTGTGAGTGCTGTGTGCATGTGAGTGGGTTGGTTGTGCAGTCGTGTTCGGAATATGTGTAAGGAGCATTATGTGTGTCATGTAAAAATGCATTAATAATGTGCAACATATGTGTAAGGGGCACTATGTGTGTCATTATGTGTATAAGGGCATTAATAATGTGCGGCATATGTGTAAGGGACATTATGTGTAAAGGTTGTCATAATGTGTAAGGTGCATTATGTTTATAAGGACATTAATAATGTTTCTCATATGTGTAAGGGGCATTACTCTGTGGCATTATGTGTATAAGGTGCTCTACTATGTGGCGTTGTGTATAGAAAGGGCACTACTGTGTCGTCTAATGTGAATAAAGAGCAATAGGGTGTGGTGTAATGTGAATAAGGAGCAATTCAGTGTGATGTAATGTGAATAAGGGGCTCTACTGTGAGGAGTAACGTTTATAAGGTAAAGTGGTACTACTGTGGGATGTAATATGAATTATGGACACTATCGCATGATCAAATGTGAATAAAGTTGCAGTACTGTGTGGCGTAATTGGAATTGGGGTTACTATTGTGTGGCCATGCCCCTTGCCAGCAAAAACACACCACTTTTTGGGATGAGCACCAAATGTGCAAACTGTTCCTATTTAAAATATAGGGGGTACAAACACCAAAATAATAGTGATGTGCACCGGAAATTTTTCGGGTTTTGGTTTTGGATTTGGTTCCGCGGCCGTGTTTTGGATATGGACGCGTTTTGGCAAAACCTCCCTGAAAATTTTTTGTCGGATTCGGGTGTGTTTTGGATTCGGGTGTTTTTTTACAAAAAACCCTCAAAAACAGCTTAAATCATAGAATTCGGGGGTCATTTTGATCCCATAGTATTATTAACCTCAATAGCCATAATTTCCACTCATTTTCAGTCTATTCTGAACACCTCACAATATTATTTTTAGTCCTAAAATTTGCACCGAGGTCGCTGGATGACTAAGCTAAGCGACCGAAGTGGCCGACACAAACACCTGGCCCATCTAGGAGTGGCACTGCAGTGTCAGACAGGATGGCACTTCAAAAAATAGTCCCCAAACAGCACATGATGCAAAGAATAATGACGCATCGCAACCGACACAATTGGACTCTCCTTGGGGATTTGTGATTTAGAAGAACGCACAGTTCTTTGCTGTGCTTTTGTCATCTTAACTCTTTTAAGTTTTCTAGCAGGAGGATGAGTGCTTCCATTCTCATGTGAAGCTGAACCCCTAGCCTTGAACATAGGCCAGGCCCTCAGCCGTTCCTTGCAACTCCGTGTCATAAATTTCACATTGGCAAGTTTACGCTTCTCCTCAGACGATTTTGATTTAGATTTTTGGGTCATTTTACTGAGCTTTATTTTTTTGGATTTTACATGCTCTCTACTATGACATTTGGCATTGGCCTTGGCAGACGACGTTGATGGCATTTCATCGTCTCGGCCATGACTAGTGGCAGCAGCTTCAGCACGAGGTGGAAGTGGATCTTGATCTTTCCCTATTTTACCCTCCACATTTTTGTTCTCCATTTTTTAACGTGTGGAATTATATGCCAGTAATATATAAATAGCAATCGCCTACTACTATATATACTGCGCACAACTGAAATGCACCACAGGTATGAATGGATAGTATACTTAACGACACAGAGGTAGGTAGAGCAGTGGCCTACTGTACCGTACTGCTATATAGTATATACTGGTGGTCAGCAAACTGTGCAAAACTGAAATGCACCACAGGTATGGATGGATAGTATACTTGACGACACAGAGGTAGGTAGAGCAGTGGCCTACTGTACCGTACTGCTATATAGTATATACTGGTGGTCAGCAAACTGTGCAAAACTGAAATGCACCACAGGTATGGATGGATAGTATACTTGACGACACAGAGGTAGGTAGAGCAGTGGCCTACTGTATCGTACTGCTATATAGTATATACTGGTGGTCAGCAAACTGTGCAAAACTGAAATGCACCACAGGTATGGATGGATAGTACACTTGACGACACAGAGGTAGGTAGAGCAGTGGCCTACTGTACCGTACTGCTATATAGTATATACTGGTGGTCAGCAAACTGTGCAAAACTGAAATGCACCACAGGTATGGATGGATAGTATACTTGACGACACAGAGGTAGGTAGAGCAGTGGCCTACTGTACCGTATTGCTATATATTATATACTGGTGGTCAGCAAACTGTGCAAAACTGAAATGCACCACAGGTATGGATGGATAGTATACTTGACGACACAGAGGTAGGTAGAGCAGTGGCCTACTGTACCGTACTGCTATATAGTATATACTGGTGGTCAGCAAACTGTGCAAAACTGAAATGCACCACAGGTATGGATGGATAGTATCCTTGACGACACAGAGGTAGGTAGAGCAGTGGCCTACTGTACCGTACTGCTATATATATAGTTATACTGGTGGTCAGCAAAATTCTGCACTGTCCTCCTACTATATACTACAATGCAGCACAGATATGGAGCGTTTTTCAGGCAGAGAATGTATAATACTGGTGGTCACTGGTCAGCAAAACTCTGCACTGTCATCCTACTATATAATACTGCTGGTCCCCAGTCCCCACAATAAAGCAATTAGCACACTGAGCACAGATATTTGCAGCACACTGAGCACAGTCAGATATGGAGCGTTTTTCAGGCAGAGAACGTAGATATTTGCACACTGAGCACAGATATTTGCAGCACACTGAGCACAGATATTTGCAGCACAATTTGCAGCCCACTGAACATAGAAACTGAGAGGACGCCAGCCACGTCCTCTCACGATCATCTCCAATGCACGAGTGAAAAATGGCGGCGACGCGCGGCTCCTTATATAGAATACGAATCTCGCGAGAATCCGACCGCGGGATGATGACGTTCGGGCGCGCTCGCGTTAACTGAGCAAGGCTGGAGGAACCGAGTCTGCCTTGGACCCGTGTAAAATGGGTGAAGTTCGGGGGGGTTCGGATCCCGAGGATCCGAACCCGCTCATCACTACAAAATAAGGACTGCTATGGGTGAGGGGTGATGGTGCTGGGAAAGAGGTGCAAGGTCAGAGGCGGAACTAGCGGTGGTGCTAGGGGGCACCAGCCAAAATCTTGCCTAGGGCATCATATTGGTTAGGGCCGGCTCTGATGGTCACCCCTGCATTTCAGTACAATGGCTTCACGTGTTTCAGGGGGTGGGGCTAAGCTCCATGCCCTGACACTTTGAGGGATAAAAAAATATATTTGGTAGCACTGAACCATCGATGGCGGGAAAGTATTCAACATCGGTCATAGACCATATCGAATCATCGATGGTCGTTGACCATCCCTAGTAAGCAGCAGCGATAGCAACTCTGTCTACATCTGAATCAGACCCAGTGTGTCCAAAAGTGATAGACTGCTTCCACTTGCCACATAATTCAATCCAGCATCAAACAACATCTTAGAAATTAGTGATGTGCACCGGACATTTTTCGGGTTTTGTGTTTTGGTTTTGGATTCGGTTCCGCGGCCGTGTTTTGGATTCGGACGCGTTTTAGCAAAACCTCCCTGAAAAAATTTTGTCGGATTCGGGTGTGTTTTGGATTCGGGTGTTTTTTTACAAAAAACCCTCAAAAACAGCTTAAAATTTAAGCCTTAAATCATAGAATTTGGGGGTCATTTTGATCCCATAGTATTATTAACCTCAATAACCATAATTTCCACTCATTTTCAGTCTATTCTGAACACCTCAAACCTCACAATATTATTTTTAGTCCTAAAATTTGCACCGAGGTCGCTGGATGGCTAAGCTAAGCGACACAAGTGGCCGACACAAACACCTGGCCCATCTAGGAGTGGCACTGCAGTGTCAGGCAGGATGGCACTTCAAAAAAATTGTCCCCAAACAGCACATGATGCAAAGAAAAAAAGAGGCGCACCAAGGTCGCTGTGTGACTATGCTAAGCGACACAAGTGGCCGACACAAACACCAGGCCCATCTAGAAGTGGCACTGCAGTGTCAGGCAGGATGGCACTTCAAAAAAATTGTCCCCAAACAGCACATGATGCAAAGAAAAATGAAAGAAAAAAGAGGTACAAGATGGATTTGTCCTTGGGCCTTCCCACCCACCCTTATGTTGTATAAACAGGACATGCACACTTTAATGAACCCATCATTTCAGCGACAGGGTCTGCCACACGACTGTGACTGAAATGACTGGTTGGTTTGGGCCCCCACCAAAAAAGAAGCAATCAATCTCTCCTTGCACAAACTGGCTCTACAGAGGCAAGATGTCCACCTCATCATCATCCTCCGATTTCTCACCCCTTTCACTGTGTACATCCCCCTCCTCACAGATTATTAATTCATCCCCACTGGAATCCACCATCTCAGATCCCTGTGTACTTTCTGGAGGCAATTGCTGGTGAATGTCTCCACGGAGGAATTGATTATAATTAATTTTGATGAACTTCATCTTCTCCACATTTTCTGGAAGTAACTTCGTACGCCGATTGCTGACAAGGTGAGCGGCTGCACTAAACACTCTTTCGGAGTGTTTAAATCATTCTGCACCACCAAATTCAATGTATGTGCAAAACATGGGACGTGCTGGAATTTGCCCAGATGTAATGTACGCACAATATTGGTGGCATTGTCCGATGTCACAAATCCCCAGGAGAGTCCAATTGGGGTAAGCCATTCTGCGATGATGTTCCTCAGTTTCCGTAAGAGGTTGTCAGCTGTGTGCCTCTTATGGAAAGCGGTGATACAAAGCGTAGCCTGCCTAGGAACGAGTTGGTGTTTGCGAGATGCTGCTACTGGTGCCGCCGCTGCTGTTCTTGCTGCGGGAGGCAATACATCTACCCAGTGGGCTGTCATAGTCCTGAGTCTGCCCTGCTCCACTTGTCCACATGTCCGTGGTTAAGTGGACATTGGGTACAACTGCATTTTTTAGGACACTGGTGACTCTTTTTCTGACGTCTGTGTACATTTTCGGTATCGCCTGCCTAGAGAAATGGAACCTAGATGGTATTTGGTACCGGGGACACAGTACCTCAAACAAGTCTCTAGTTGCCTGTGAATTAACGGTGGATACCGGAACCACGTTTCTCACCACCCAGGCTGACAAGACCTGAGTTATCCGCTTTGCAGTAGGATGACTACTGTGATATTTCATCTTCCTCGCAAAGGACTGTTGGACAGTCAATTGCTTACTGGAAGTAGTACAAGTGGTCTTCCGACTTCCCCTCTGGAATGCCGATCGACTCCCAGCAGCAACAACAGCAGCGCCAGCAGCAGTAGGCGTTACACTCAAGGATGCATCGGAGGAATCCCAGGCAGGAGAGGACTCGTCAGACTTGCCAGTGACATGGCCTGCAGGACTATTGGCTTTCCTGTGTAAGGTGGAAATTGACACTGAGGGAGTGGGTAGTGTGGTTTGCAGGAGCTTGGTTACAAGAGGAAGGGATTTAGTGGTCAGTGGACTGCTTCCGCTGTCATCCAAAGTTTTTGAACTTGTCACTGACTTCTGATGAATGCGGACCAGGTTCCTAGGTGGTTAACGTCCTTACCCCTACTTATTACAGCTTGACAAAGGCAACACACTGCTTGACACCTGTTGTCCGCATTTGTGTTGAAATAATTCCACACCGAAGAGGTGATTTTTTTTGTATTTTGACCAGGCATGTCAATGGCCATATTCGTCCCACGGACAACAGGTGTCTCCCCGGGTGCCTGACTTAAACAAACCACCTCACCATCAGAATCCTCCTTGTCAATTTCCTCCCCAGCACCAGCAACACCCATATCCTCATCCTGGTGTACTTCAACAGTGACATCTTCAATTTGACTATCAGGAACTGGACTGCGGGTGCTCCTTCCAGCACTTGCAGGGGGCGTGCAAATGGTGGAAGGCGCAAGCTCTTCCTGTCCAGTGTTGGGAAGGTCAGGCATCGCAACCGACACAATTGGACTCTCCTTGGGGATTTGTGATTTAGAAGAACGCACAGTTCTTTGCTGTGCTTTTGCCAGCTTAAGTCTTTTCATTTTTCTAGCGAGAGGATGAGTGCTTCAATCCTCATGTGAAGCTGAACCACTAGCCATGAACATAGGCCAGGGCCTCAGCCGTTCCTTGCCACTCCGTGTGGTAAATGGCATATTGGCAAGTTTACGCTTTTCATCAGACGCTTTAATTTTTGATTTTTGGGTCATTTTACTGAACTTTTGTTTTTTGGATTTTACATGCTCTCTACTATGACATTGGGCATCGGCCTTGGCAGACGACGTTGATGGCATTGCATCGTCTCGGCCATGACTAGTGGCAGCAGCTTCAGCATGAGGTGAAAGTGGATCTTGATCTTTCCTTATTTTAACCTCCACATTTTTGTTCTCCATTTTTTAATGTGTGGAATTATATGCAGGTATCAATAGCAATGGCCTACTACTATATATACTGCGCACAACTGAAATGCACCACAGGTATGGATGGATAGTATACTTGACGACACAGAGGTAGGTAGAGCAGTGGCCTTCCGTACCGTACTGCTATATATACTGGTGGTCACTGTCAGCAAACTGCAAAACTAAAATGCACCACAGGTATAGAATCTAGATGGATAGTATACTTGACGACACAGAGGTAGGTAGAGCAGTGGCCTTCCGTACTGTATTGCTATATATACTGGTGGTCACTGTCAGCAAACTGCAAAACTAAAATGCACCACAGGTATAGAATCTAGATGGATAGTATACTTGACGACACAGAGGTAGGTAGAGCAGTGGCCTTCCGTACCGTACTGCTATATATACTGGTGGTCACTGTCAGCAAACTGCAAAACTAAAATGCACCACAGGTATAGAATCTAGATGGATAGTATACTTGACGACACAGAGGTAGGTAGAGCAGTGGCCTTCCGTACCGTACTGCTATATATACTGGTGGTTACTGTCAGCAAACTGCAAAACTAAAATGCACCACAGGTATAGAATCTAGATGGATATTATACTTGACGACACAGAGGTAGGTAGAGCAGTGGCCTTCCGTACCGTACTGCTATATATACTGGTGGTCACTGTCAGCAAAACTCTGCACTGTACTCCTCCTATATAATACTGCTGGTCCCCACTCCCCACAATAAAGCAGTGTGAGCACAGATATATGCAGCACACTGAGCACAGATATGGAGTGTTTTTCAGGCAGACAACGTATACTGGTGGTCACTGTCAGCAAAACTCTGCACTGTACTCCTCCTATATAATACTGCTGGTCCCCAGTCCCCACAATAAAGCAGTGTGAGCACAGATATATGCAGCACACTGAGCACAGATATGGAGTGTTTTTCAGGCAGACAACATATACTGGTGGTCACTGTCAGCAAAACTCTGCACTGTACTCCTCTTATATAATATACTGGTGGTCCCCAGTCCCCACAATAAAGCAGTGTGAGCACAGATATATGCAGCACACTGAGCACAGATATGGAGTGTTTTTCAGGCAGACAACATATACTGGTGGTCACTGTCAGCAAAACTCTGCACTGCACTCCTCATATATAATACAGCTGCTCCCCAGTCCCCACAATTAAGCAGTGTGAGCACAGATATATGCAGCACACTGAGCACAGATATGGAGTGTTTTTCAGGCAGACAATGTATACTGGTAGTCACTGTCAGCAAAACTCTGCACTGTACTCCTGCTATATAATACAGCTACTCCCCAGTCCCCACAATTAAGCAATAAGCACAAATATTTTTGCATCAAGAATTCAAGATTAATAAACGGAGAGGACGCCAGCCACGTCCTCTCCCTAACATTTCCAATGCACGAGTGAAAATGGCGGCGAAGCGCGGCTGCTTATATAGAATCCGAATCTAGCGAGAATCCGACAGCGAGATGATGACGTTCGGGCGCGCTCGGGTTAACCGAGCCATACAGGAGAATCCGAGTATGCCTCGGACCCGTGTAAAATGGGTGAAGTTCGGGGGGGTTCGGTTTCCGAGGAACCGAACCCGCTCATCACTATTATAAATGTAAAAAAATGACAAGAACTTGCATATATGGCCTCATTCTGATTAAGATAATGCTGATGTTCATGTAGTTAAGTAATGTTTGCAACTGCACATGCACAAACATTTCTGAAAACCCCTACACCATGTGCATTGCACATTAAGTCGATCACTGAAGGTCGACATTGCCCTTAGGTCGACATGCATAAGGTCGACATGACCGGTAGGTCGGCATGCACTAGGTCGACATGAGTTTTTTGACTGTTTTTGGTGTTGATTTCTCCGTAAAGTGAAGGGGAACCCTCGCGGGCAAGGTGCCTCGCTCCGCTACTGCTTCGCTCGGCACAGGTTACCATTCCAATAGTAGTCCACGTGGATCGTTAAGTATGAAAATATCTATTTCTCTAACATCCTAGTGGATGCTGGGGACTCCGTAAGGACCATGGGGAATAGACGGGCTCTGCAGGAGACTGGGCTCTCTAAGAAAGATTTAGTACTACTGGTGTGCACTGGCTCCTCCCTCTATGCCCCTCATCCAGACCTCAGTTAGAATCTGTGCCCGGAAGGAGCTGGGTGCATTTTAGTGAGCTCTCCTGAGCTTGCTATTAAGAAAGTATTTTAGTTAGGTTTTTTTTATTTTCAGAGAGTTTCTGCTGGCAACAGACTCTCTGCTACGTGGGACTGAGGGGAGAGAAGCAAACCTACTAACTGCGGCTAGGTTGCGCTTCTTAGGCTACTGGACACCATTAGCTCCAGAGGGATCGAACACAGGAACTTAACCTTGGTCGTCCGTTCCCGGAGCCGCGCCACCGTCCCCCTCGCAGAGCCAGAAGACAGAAGCCGGCGGGTTGAAGCAAGAAGACGTCAAAATCGGCAGCAGAAGACTCTGGTCTTCATATGAGGTAGCGCACAGCACTGCAGCTGTGCGCCATTGCTCCCACACTAACCCACACACTCCGGTCACTGTAGGGTGCAGGGCGCAGGGGGGGGGGGGGGGCGCCCTGGGCAGCAATTGAGTACCTCTTGGCAAAAAGCAGCATATATACAGCTGGGCACTGTAATATGCATGAGCCCCCGCCATTATTTTTACACAAAATCGCGGGACAGAAGCCCGCCGCTGAGGGGGCGGGGCTTCTTCCTCAGCACTCACCAGCGCCATTTTCTCTCCCCAGCTCCGCTGAGAGGAAGCTCCCCAGGCTCTCCCCTGCAGACTCACGGTAGAAAGAGGGTAAAAAGAGAGGGGGGGCACATAAATTTAGCGCATTAATCATATATACAGCAGCTACTGGGTAAACACTAAGTTACTGTGTGATTCCTGGGTTATATAGCGCTGGGGTGTGTGCTGGCATACTCTCTCTCTGTCTCTCCAAAAGGCCTTGTGGGGGTCCTGTCCTCATATAGAGCATCCCCTGTGTGTGTGGTGTGTCGGTACGCTTGTGTCGACATGTTTGACGAGGAGGGCTATGTGGAGGCAGAGCAGGTGCAGATGAATGACGTGTCTCCGCCGACGGCGCCGACACCTGATTGGATGGATATGTGGAAGGTGTTAAATGATAATGTAAACTCCTTGCATAAAAGGTTGGATAAAGCTGAAACCTTGGGACAGTCGGGGTCTCAGCCCATGCCTGATCCTACAGCGCAGAGGCTGTCAGATATCGACACAGATTCTGACTCCAGTGTCGATGGCGATGATGCAAAATCGCTGCCTAAAATGGCTAAAGCCATCCGCTACATGATTATAGCAATGAAGGATGTATTGCACATATCAGAGGTAAACCCTGTCCCTGACAAGAGGGTTTATATGTATGGGGAGAAAAAGCAAGAGGTGACTTTTCCCCCTTCACATGAGTTAAATGAGTTATGTGAAAAAGCGTGGGATTCCCCCGATAGGAAAGTGCTGATTTCCAAAAGGTTACTTATGGCGTACCCTTTCCCGCCAACGGACAGGATGCGCTGGGAATCCTCCCCTAGGGTAGACAAAGCTCTGACAAGCTTATCTAAAAAGGTGGCCCTGCCGTCACAGGATACGGCCTCCCTAAAGGATCCTGCGGATAGGAAGCAGGAAAGTATCCTGAAGTCTGTCTATACGCATTCAGGTACTCTACTGAGGCCGGCAATTGCGTAGGCCTGGATGTGTAGTGTTGTAGCAGCATGGACAGATAATCTGTCTGAGGAACTGGATACCTTGGACAAGGATACTATTTTACTGACCCTGGGGCATATAAAAGACGCTGTCCTATATATGAGGGATGCCCAGAGGGACATTTGCCTACTGGGCTCTAGAATAAATGCAATGTCGATTTCTGCCAGAAGGGTCCTGTGGACTCGGCAATGGACAGGTGATGCCGACTCCAAAAAGCACATGGAGGTTTTACCTTACAAGGGTGAGGAATTGTTTGGGGACGGTCTCTCTGACCTAGTTTCCACAGCTACAGCTGGGAAGTCAAATTTTTTGCCATATATTCCCCCACAGCCTAAGAAAGCACCGTATTACCAAATGCAGTCCTTTCGATCACAAAAAAGCAAGAAAGTCAGAGGTGCATCCTTTCTGGCCAGAGGCAGGGGTAGAGGAAAGAAGCTGCACCATACATCTAGTTCCCAGGAACAGAAGTCCTCCCCGGCTTCCACTAAATCCACCGCATGACGCTGGGGCTCCACAGGTGGAGCCAGGAGCGGTGGGGGCGCGTCTCTGAAATTTCAGCCACCAGTGGGTTCGCTCACAGGTGGATCCCTGGGCTATACAGATTGTGTCTCAGGGATACAAGCTACAAGCTGGAATTCGAAGTGATGCCCCCTCACCGTTACCTCAAATCGGCCCTGCCAGCTTCCCCCATGGAAAGGGAGGTAGTGTTAGCGGCAATTCACAAGTTATATCTCCAGCAGGTGGTGGTAAAGGTTCCCCTCCTTCAACAGGGAAGGGGATACTATTCCACAATGTTTGTGGTACCGAAACCGGACGGTTCGGTCAGACCCATATTGAATTTAAAGTCCCTTAACATTTATCTGAAAAGATTCAAGTTCAAAATGGAATCGCTCAGAGCGGTCATTGCAAGCCTGGAAGAGGGGGATTTTATGGTGTCTCTGGACATCAAGGATGCTTACTTGCATGCCCCCATTTATCCACCTTATCAGGAGTACCTCAGATTTGTGGTACAGGACTGTCATTACCAATTCCAGACGTTGCCGTTTGGGCTCTCCACGGCACCGAGAATATTTACCAAGGTAATGGCGGAAATGATGGTGCTCCTGAGAAAGCAAGGAGTCACAATTATCCCATACTTGGACGATCTCCTCATAAAGGCGAGGTCCAGAGAGCAGTTGCGGATCAGCGTAACACACTCTCAGGAAGTGTTGCAACAGCACGGCTGGATTCTGAATATCCCAAAGTCGCAGCTGATTCCTATGACGCGTGTGCCCTTTCTGGGCATGATTCTGGACACAGTCCAGAAGAAGGTGTTTCTCCCGGCGGAGAAGGCTCAGGAGCTCGTGACTCTAGTCAGAGAACTCTTAAAACCAAAACAGGTGTCGGTGCATCACTGCACGCGAGTCCTGGGAAAGATGGTGGCATCATACGAAGCCATTCCCTTCGGCAGGTTCCATGCGAGGATCTTTCAGTGGGATCTGTTGGACAAGTGGTCCGGATCGCATCTTCAGATGCATCGGCTGATTACCCTGTCCCCCAGGGCTTGGGTGTCTCTTCTGTGGTGGCTGCAGAGTGCTCACCTTCTCGAGGGCTGCAGGTTCGGCAAACAGGACTGGGTCCTGGTGACCACGGATGCGAGACTCCGAGGATGGGGGGCAGTCACTCAGGGAAGAAACTTCCAAGGGTTCTGGTCAAGTCAGGAGGCTTGTCTGCACATCAATATCCTGGAACTAAGGGCCATATACAACGCCCTGAGTCAAGCGGAGCCTCTGCTTCGCAACCAACCGGTGCTGATTCAGTCAGACAACATCACCGCAGTGGCTCATGTGAACCGCCAGGGCGGCAGAAGAAGCAGAGTGGCGATGGCGAAAGCCACCAGGTTTCTTCTTTGGGCGGAGAATCACGTGCAAGCACTGTTAGCAGTGTTCATTCCGGGAGTGGACAACTGGGAAGCAGACTTCCTCAGCAGGCACGACCTCCACCCGGGAGAGTGGGGACTTCATCAAGAAGTCTTCACGCAGATTACAAATCGATGGGAACTGCCACAGGTGGACATGATGGCGTCTTGCCTCAACAAAAAGCTAAAAAGGTATTGCGCCAGTTCAAGGGACCCTCAGGCGATAGCTGTGGACGCACTAGTGACACCGTGGGTGTTCCAGTCGGTCTATGTATTTCCTCCTCTTCCTCTCATACCCAAGGTGCTGAGAATCGTAAGAAAAAGAGGAATGAGAACAATACTCATTGTCCCGGATTGGCCAAGAAGGGCTTGGTACCCGGAACTGCAAGAAATGCTCACAGAGGACCCATGGCCTCTGCCTCTCAGACAGGACCTGCTGCAACAGGGGCCCTGTCTGTTCCAAGACTTACTGCGGCTGCGTTTGACGGCATGGCGGTTGAACGCCGGATCCTAGCGGAAAAAGGCATTCCGGATGAAGTTATTCCTACGCTAATAAAGACTAGGAAGGACGTGACAGCAAAACACTATCACCGTATATGGTGAAAATATGTTGCCTGGTGTGAGGCCAGGAAGGCCTCTACAGAGGAATTCTAGCTGGGCCGGTTCCTGCACTTCCTACAGTCTGGAGTGACTATGGGCTTGAAGTTGGGGTCCATAAAGGTCCAGATTTCGGCCCTATCCATTTTCTTTCAAAAAGAACTGGCTTCTCTTCCTGAGGTTCAGACGTTTGTTAAGGGAGTGCTGCATATTCAGCCCCTTTTTGTGCCACCAGTGGCACCTTGGGATCTCAACGTGGTGTTGGGTTTCCTGAAATCCGGAAAAGAGAGATTAAATAGAGGCGCTCATTTCATTCTGACACTGTAAAATCCTAATACATCACAACCAAAGAGTCAGAATAAATTAAAATAAATTAAGTATTTATTATTAAAATAAACCAATATAAAATTACACTTTGTTAAGCACAAGCTTATGTATAAAACACAATTCGTGATCCCTATTCTCACAGAAATACCACATATGTTAGATGAAGCGCTCACATAAATTGCCTATAATGTTTCAGTAAACGTTTAAGAACAATGATGCAGACTGAACAGCTGCCAGCAGTCCAAATGTATCAGCTATTGCAACACTGTAGCCAAGACTGTTGTATGAAACTGTTTGGATGAATCTTTGAAAAAGTCACGGGTTGCGTGACGAAACGCGTCAGGACTCCTCCCCTTTTCTCACATACCAACCGCATGTTCTGGGACACAACCTACAGCCTCATCTCACCGGCTATAGGAACAAGCGGTACGCGTCTCAACATAGGACGAAGCCGCTGTATCAGCTCCGCACGCTAGTAGTGGCCGGACATCAGCCTCCCTCCCTCTCATCACCTACGGACGGCGCATGTCCAGGGAGTATTGGAGAAGCTTGATGAAGTGCTGGATCCCTGCAGCGGCTTTCATTTAATCAGCCGCGCACCTGCCTTTCCCCACACACTGCAGCGGGCGGTGCACGCCCAGGGGAATAACAATACAACAGTGGGATCCCGGCCTGCACGGACAGACCCTCCGACTTCATTATTTATTGGGCAATTTAAACTTACCCGAGGACGCTCGGGTTTTGCAGCCCTGTTGGAGAGGTAATTCAATACTCTACTTCTATTTATACGGGTTCACTACGGCTGGCCGGCGGTCGGGCTCCCGGCGACCAGCATCCCGGCGCCGGGAGCCCGACCGCCGGCTTACCGACAGCTTGGCGAGCGCAAATGAGCCCCTTGCGGGCTCGCTGCGCTCGCCACGCTACGGGCACGGTGGCGCGCTACGCGCGCCACACTATTTTATTCTCCCTCTATGGGGGTCGTGGACCCCCACGAGGGAAAATAATTGTCGGTATTCCGGCTGTCGGGCTCCCGGCGCCGGTATACTGAGCGCCGGGAGCCCGACCGCCGGCAAACAGAAGACCACCCATTTATACATTGGCTTCTGGATTTTTGAGGTGATGCACAATATAGCCCACCATCTATAGAGTTTATTATTTCCCTCAACAATTATATCCAGTAACACTGTTTCATCCAAACAGTTTCATACAACAGTCTTGGCTACAGTGTTGCAATAGCTGATACATTTGGACTGCTGGCAGCTGTTCAGTCTGCATCATTGTTCTTAAACGTTTACTGAAACATTATAGGCAATTTATGTGAGCGCTACATCTAACATATGTGGTATTTCTGTGAGAATAGGGATCACGAATTGTGTTTTATACATAAGTTTGTGCTTAACAAAGTGTAATTTTATTTTGGTTTATTTTAATAATAAATACTTAATTTATTTTAATTTATTCTGACTCTTTGGTTGTGATGTATTAGGATTTTACAGTGTCAGAATGAAATGAGCGCCTCTATTTAATCTCTCTTTTCCGATCTATTAGCTGTGGGAGCAACACACAACTCCCTATAGAGGCGTACGTACATTTTGCACTGTCAACTCCAGATTGAGGACACCAGTCCTGTTTAATGTATAATTGATTGACATAGGCGCAGCAATTCTTTTTTCCCCCTTTTCCTGAAATCCCACTGGTTTGAACCGCTCAAGACCGTGGAGCTAAAGTATCTCACGTGGAAGGTGGTCATGCTATTGGCCTTAGCTTCGGCTAGGCGTGTGTCAGAATTGGCGGCTTTGTCATGTAAAAGCCCCTATCTGGTTTTCCATGTGGACAGGGCAGAATTGCGGACTCATCCACAATTTCTGCCGAAGGTGGTGTCATCTTTTCATTTGAACCAACCTATTGTGGTGCCTACAGCTACTTGTGACTTGGAGGATTCCAAGTTGCTTGATGTAGTCAGGGCTTTGAAGATTTATGTGGCCAGAACGGCTGGAGTCAGTAAAACTGACTCGCTGTTTATCCTGTATGCATCCAACAAGCTGGGTGCTCCTGCTTCAAAGCAAACTATTGCTCGCTGGATCTGTAACACGATTCAGCAGGCTCATTCTGCGGCTGGATTGCCGCATCCAAAATCGATAAAAGCCCATTCCACAAGGAAAGTGGTCTCTTCTTGGGCGGCTGCCCGAGGGGTCTCGGCATTACAGCTGTGCCGAGCAGCTACTTGGTCGGGTTCAAACACTTTTGCAAAATTCTACAAGTTTGATACCCTGGCTGAGGAGGACCTTGTATTTGCACATTCGGTGCTGCAGAGTTATCCGCACTCTCCCGCCCGTTTGGGAGCTTTGGTATAATCCCCATGGTCCTTATGGAGTCCCCAGCATCCACTAGGACATTAGAGAAAATAAGATTTTACTCACCGGTAAATCTATTTCTCGTAGTCCATAGTGGATGCTGGGCGCCCGTCCCAAGTGCTGACTTTCTGCAATACGTGTATATAGTTATTGCTTAATAAAGGGTTATGTTATGTTGGCATCCGTGGTTGATGCTTTGTTGATTGTTCATACTGTTAACTGGGTATGTTATCACAAGTTATACGGTGTGATTGGTGTGGCTGGTATGAGTCTTTCCCTGGATTCCAAAATCCTTTCCTTGTAATGTCAGCTCTTCCGGGCACAGTTTCCTTAACTGAGGTCTGGAGGAGGGGCATAGAGGGAGGAGCCAGTGCACACCAGTAGTACTAAATCTTTCTTAGAGTGCCCAGTCTCCTGTGGAGCCCGTCTATTCCCCATGGTCCTTATGGAGTCCCCAGCATCCACTACGGACTACGAGAAATAGATTTACCGGTGAGTAAAATCTTTTTTTTTTTAAATGTGAAAAACTCATGTCGACCTTTTGACCTGTCGACCTAGTGCATGTCGACCTAACGGCCATGTCGACCTAAGGGCAATGTCAACCTTCAGTGGTCGACCTAATGAGTGTCGACCTAAGTTGGGTAGACCTAACAACCGTATCCCCGCGATCAGGTCAGATGGTATCAGAAATGTGATGGAAAAGTGATGGACTGCGGTGGTGACTGGAAGGTGGCTACAAGTGCATGCAAAACTGGTCCTTTTAGTGGAAGAGCATCTGGATTCCCAGACGTACAGCTGCAGGCATAGGAGGCCATGGGCAGATGGAGAAACTGTACCTGCCATACGGTTGGTATAAGTTTTGATGGTGGGACCGATGGTGCTGAATAAAGATGCACCAATCAGAATTACAGCATGCACGGATGCCCTTGTTCCTTGTACATTCAGCTGAATGGATGTACGGGTATACAGGGTAAGGCGTTTGTAGCAGTATTTGCATAAACTCGCAGATAGGCAACCACCAATGGAGGCCGCTGTGTACTCTTTTGTGGGCAATTCAGAATCAGGCTCATGGTGCAATAACATCAATATGCTAATAGCTATCTCACAGGAATTGCATGTACATCACTGAAAAGATATCATGCATAGCAGAAAAACTCAATCTGAAGGGGGCTCCCCCAGTATGGTAGTGCTGACTGGGCACCTCTCTAAAACCTAGAAACATACCATGAGACGGTTTGGGATCGGGTGACTGATGCCGGGATCCGGAGCTTTATATTGCCGGTGGGAGGGAAGGGGGAGGGGGCGTCCACCAGAGGTTCTCTTCCCACTCTATGGGTGTACGAGTGTGAATAGTCCCTGTCAGTCGGCATGCCGACTGTAGGGCTGTCAATTGCTCAGGATCCCAGCTTCGGTATAGTGACCGACGGTCTCCTGACCACCGGTCACATAACTGCATCCCCATATGACACCGGCAAATTGATTGCATCCCCCCAGAGAGTAATACTATTGAAAACTTTTTGTTCCATAAGCACAATTTTAAAAATGGTTGCTCACAATAGGGGTTATTCCGAGTTGATCGCATGTACCAACTTTTTGCTGCCCGTGCGATCAACTCGACGCCGCCTATGGGGGAAGGCTTTTCTGCATAGCAAGGCTGCGAACGCTTGTGTAGCCCTGCTATACAAAAAAAGTTTTCTATAGAACTAGACCAGGGTAATAGTTACTTAAACTTTGTGATCGATCCAGCGATGCAGGTCCCGGAATTGACGCCAGACATCCGCCCTCCAAACGCCTGGACACGCCTGCATTTGCCGAACTACTCCCAGAAAATGGTCAGTTGACGCCCTGATATGCCTTCCTCCTGTCAGTCTTCTTGCGGTCGCCGCTGAGACCGCTTTCTTTGTTTGCAGCGTCGTTGCCCGGTAACGACGCGCCTGCACAATGCAGCCGCCGTGTATGCGCAGTTGCAACCCGATTTTGTTAACCAGCCCAATGCAGTAGCAGGTAAGAGAGACAGTAGATGTTAGTCACATAGAACCATGTTCTCACAACAGGAGAAGGGACCAGCGGCTAATGCCATACAAACCCAAAGAAGCTAAGTGCGCCAGGGTGGGCGCCCTGTGGAATCCAAAGTACCTCGCAGAAAGAGATTTAACAATGGTAATTCTTCCATAAATCTCCTTTTCTGCAGCGGGGTACACTGGTATTCCACAGGGAATAACATCGGGGATGTCCTAAAGCAGTTCCTCAAGGGAGGGGACGCACTGTAGCGGGCACAAGAACCTGACGTCCAAAGGAGACATCCTGGGAGGCGGAAGTATCAAAGACATAGAACCTGATGAACGTGTTCACTGAAGACCAAGTAGCCGCCTTGCACAATTGTTCTGCGGAAATGCCACGCCGGGCCGCCCAAGAAGGTCCAACAGACCGAGTAGAATGGGCCTTGATAGCAGGAGCTGGGAGACCATCCTGCGCATAAGCTTGTGCAATCACCATTCTAAGCCATCTGGCCAAGGTTTTCTTGTTTGCAGGCCAGCCATGTTTGTGAAAACCAAACAGTACAAAGAGGGAATCAGACCTCTGAACAGAGGCAGTCCTCTACACATATATATGGAGAGCCCGTACCACATCCAAAGACCTTTCTTTGGAAGACAAACCAGGAGAGATAAAGGCCGGAACCACAATCTCTTGGTTAAGATGGAAAAATGACACCACATTAGGCAGATAACCAGCGCGAGTACTGAGAACTGCCCGGTCACAATACAATATCAGGAAGGGCGGATGACAGGACAAAGCGCCTAAGTCCGACACCCTCCAAGCAGAGGCAATAGCCAACAGGAACAGGACCTTAATAGTAAGCCATTTCAGGTCCACAGAATCAAGAGGCTCAAAGGGAGACCCTTGCACGACGTCAAGGACAACGGATCCCATGGAGCCACAGGAGGGACATAGGGAGGTTGTATCTGCAAAACACCCTGAGTGAATGTATGAACATCAGGAATAGGTGCAATTTTTCTCTGAAACCACACCGACAAGGCAGAAATATGAACCTTGAGGGAGGCCAGAAAAAGGCCTAAGTCCAGTCCCTGTTGCAGAAAAGCCAGAAGCCATGAGGTTCTGAACTTGTAAACATCGTATTTCTTAGCAGCACACCAGGTGAAGTAAGAGTTCCAGACCCTGTAGTAAATCCGAGCTGAAGCCGGTTTACCGGCCTTCAGCATAGTTTGGATGACTGCCTCAGAGAATCCTTTGGCCCTTAGGAGTGGCGCTTCAAGATCCACGCCGTCAAAGCCAGTCTGGCCAGGTCTGGGTAGACACAAGGGCCCTGAACGAGGAGGTCTGGGTGTTGAGGAAGTAGTAGAGGACATTCTGTCGAGAGACCCTGAAGGCCTGAGAACCAATGCTGTCTGGGCCACACTGGAGCAACTAGAAGTAGTATTCCTCCGTTTTGCTTGAGCTTCCACAGAACCCTGGGCAGGAGTGACACCGGAGTGTACACGTATGGCAGACAAAAATTCCATGGAATTGCTAGTGCGTCAACGAACTCTGCTTGAGGATCCCTTGTCCTTGATCCGAAGACTGGAACTTTGTGATTGTGTCGAGACGCCATCAGGTCTACATCTGGTAGGCCCCACTTGTCCACTAGGAGTTGAAAAACCTCCGAATTAAGGCTCCACTCTCTGACGTGTACGTCCTGATGACTGAGGAAATCCGCTTCCCAGTTGAGGACACCCGGAATGAACACTGCCGATATTGCTGGCAGATGGCGTTCCGCCCATTGAAGAATTCTGGAGACTTACTTCATTGCTTGTCGGCTTCGAGTGCCGCCTTGATGATTTATGTACGCCACCGTGGTGGTGTTGTCAATCTTTACTTCAACAGGCCTGTTCCTTAATAGAGGCAGGGCATTGAACACTGCCCGCAGTTCCAGAATGTTGATGGGGAGGAGAGACTCCTCCTTGGTCCACCAACCCTTGGGAGAGTGTTGCTCGAACACCGCACCCCAGCCCCTCAGACTGGCGTCCGTTGTCAGGAGGACCCAGTTGGGAATCCAGAAGGGATGGCCCCTGCTAAATTGTTGATCCTGGAGCCACCAGAGACAAGCGGACCTCCAGAGTAAGGTCCATCATATGAGTCCTAATCTGCTGAGACAGACCGTCCTACTTGGATAGGATTAACCATTTGAGAGGATGAGAATGGAATTGAGCATACTCCACCATGTCGAAAGTCGACACCATCAGGCCTAATACTTGCATCGCCGAGTGAATGGACACTTTTGGGCAAGAGAGGAAGTATCTAATCCTGTCCTGAAGCCTCAGGACCTTCCCTGGAGACAGAAACAGCCTCTGGCTGTGCGTATCCAGTAGAGCCCCCAGGTGCACCATGCGCCGCGCTGGGACCAGGGAGGACTTCTTCCAATTGACCAGCCACCTGTGGGCACTGAGGAATTGGATCTGGAGATGGCCCAGGAGGACATCTTGGGAGCTTGCCAGGATCAGCAGATCATCTAGATACGGCAGGATCCTGATTCCCTGTTGATGGAGATGAGCTGTCATCACGGCCATGACCTTGGTGAAAATCCGAGGGGCCATGGTCAGTCCAAATGGCAGAATTGATAATGGAGGTTGCCAATAGCAAACCGCAGATACTGCTAATGTGAAATAGCAAAAGGAATATGCAGGTAAGCATCCTGTATATCCAGGGATACCATGTAGTCCCCAGGTTCCATGGCCAGTACAATGGAGCCCAGTGTTTCCATACAGAACTTGGAAACTCTCACAAACTTGTTCAGTGACTTGAGGTTGAGAATAGGCCAGAAAACCCATTGGGGTTTGGTACTAGAAACAGGGTCGAGTAGTAGCCCTTCCCTTTTTGAGAGAGAGGCACCGGCACCACCACTCCTGTCTCCAGGAGGGATTGGACAACCAAGTGTAGAGCTTGCGCCTTCAACAGGTCCGATGGGATGACCGTTGCACAGAACCGGTGAGGGGGACGTCTCTTGAAAGACACCGCGTACCCGTGAGAGACAACTTCTTGCACCCACACGTCTGAAGTGGTCTTTAACCAGACCTGGGCGAACTGCAGGAGTCAGCCTCCCACTCTGGGGTCCTCAAGGGGGAGGCCAACCCCGTCATGCTGCAGGCTTGTCCTGTTTGGAAGCAGGCTGACGGACAGCCCAGGAGTGTTTAGATTTGAGCTTACCGGCCTTGGAAGTACGAGGCTTGCTCGAGTACCGGTGACCCTTTGATTTACCTGAAATCCGAAAAGAACGAAAAGTAGTAATTTTAGCTTTCGGGGCAGAAGGAGTAGTATTAGGAAGGCACACAGACTTAGCAGAGACACAATCATATTAAGATCTTCTCCAAATAGGATATCACCCTTAAAAGGGAGCACCTCCAGAGTCTAGGTCCACTTTCCAGGACAACAACAATAGAATTCGGCGAGCCAAAACAGACGTAGTGGATGCTTTGGACACCAGAATACCTGCCTCAGAGGACGCCTCCTCAATATAATGGGAGGCGGTGGTAATATGAGACAGACACTGTTTGGCAATGTCAGAAATATCCTGAGGTAGCTCCTCCCCAATACCTGGACCCACGCATCAATAGCTTTTGCAGCCCAGGAGGCTGCAATAGTGGACCTGTGAATTGCCCCAGTTATGGAAAAAATACACTTCAGGCATCCCTCCACACGCTTATCTGTCAGTTCCTTCAGGGAGATAACAGTGGTGACAGACAGAGAAGAGGAAACCACAATCCGGGCGACATGAGAGTCGACTAGCGGTGGAGTGTCCCACTTGTTAGTCAACTCCGCAGGGATAGGAAAACGAGCCAACATCTTCTTGCATAGGGCAAACTTCTTTCCTGGGGAGACCCAAGCTTCTTGACGTATGTCAATTAAAAGGTCAGAGTGAGGAAAAACTACTTTTGCCACTTTCTGATGCTTGAATTTATCAGGCTTTTTTGATGCAGTAGTGGGATCAGCTTCATCCTCAATCTGGAGAACCATTTTGATAGCTTCCACTAATTCAGGGACATCAACATGAGCAGCAATGCAAGTGGGCGGGTACGGCGTACTGTTAAGAATTTATCCGCGGGTATGTCGTACCCACCGCCGCCGGGCCACCGCTTACTGTGACTGCTATGTGAGGGGACCCCTACCTCTACCCCTCAAGTCCTTGTGAAGTCCACTCTCCGCTCCGGCGGCTGCTGCGGCGGCGGAGGGTGATCTCAATAAGACACTGGTTTGCTATCCAATCAGAGCTCGCGGACCTGCAGCCGCGGCTCCTGATTGGCTGCCGGTCTGCGAGCTCTAATTAGCTAACGAACCGGCACCTCATTTGAGGTACCCGCCGCCGGAGCTGCAGAGACCAGACTTCAGGAGCATTGAGGGGCTGGAGAGGCACTGCGCTCTCCTCCCCTCACATAGTACAAACAGCGGTGAGCAGGGGGCACTGTTTATCTGGCACTGTGGGGCAATGTATATTTGGCACTGTGGGGGCATATGTGTATCTGACACTGTGAGGCAATGTATATCTGGCACTGTGTGGCAATATATATCTGGCACTGTGGGGCAATGTATATCTGGCACTGTGGGGGCATTTGTGTATCTGACACTGTGGGGGCAGTTGTGTATCTGGCACTGTGGGGCAATGTATATCTGGAACTGTGGGGCAATGTATATCTGGCACTGTGGGGCAATGTATATCTGGCACTGTGGGGCAATGTATATCTAGCACTGTGCGGGCGTTTGTGTATCTGACACTGGGGCGATGTATATCTGACACTGTGGGGCAATGTGTATTTGGCACTGTGGGGCAATGTATATCTGGCACTGTGGGGGCGTTTGTGTATCTGACACTGGAGCAATGTATATCTGGCACTGTGGGGCAATGTGTATCTGGCACTGTGGGGCAATGTATATCTGGCACTGTGGGGCAATGTATATCTGACACTGTGGGGGCATTTGTGTATCTGACACTGTGGGGCAATGTATATCTGGCATTGTGGGGCAATGTATATGTGACACTGTGGGGGCGTTTGTGTATCTGACACTGGAGCAATGTATATCTGGCACTGTGGGGCAATGTGTATCTGGCACTGTGGGGCAATGTATATCTGGCACTGTGGGGCAATGTATATCTGACACTGTGGGGGCATTTGTGTATCTGACACTGTGGGGCAATGTATATCTGGCATTGTGGGGCAATGTATATGTGACACTGTGGGGCAATGTGTATCTTGCACTGTGGGGCAATGTATATCTGGCACTGTGGGGCAATGTATATCTGACACTGTGGGGGCATTTGTGTATCTGGCACTGTGGGGCAATGTATATCTGGCACTGTGGAGGCAATGTGTATCTGGAACTGTGGGGCAATGTATATCTGGCACTGTGAGGGCATTTGTGTATCTGGCACTCTGGGGCAACGTGTATCTGGCACTATTGGGGTCATATGTGTATTTGCCCCCCCATATGTGTATCATGCCTCCATTTTCATTGGCCACGCCCCATATGACAATTGGCCATGCCCACTTTTTGGGCGCGTGCACACAGTACCTATAAGACATTTTTTTCTACTTGCACCACTGAACCTGAGGTACATGCTCCCCATCAGAGACCTCTGAGTCAGAATCAGTCGGATCAGTATAGGCCCCATCTTCATCAGAAGAAGTATCTGAAACATGAGTGGACTGAGAGGAGGAAACCACACGCTTAGAGGGCGCCTTAGCACCAGAAGGCTGAGGTGTAGACTTCTGTTTAACCAAGGATTTATTTAAAATCTTTATCTGTTTAGATAATGTGTCCGCCCAAGGAGGATTAGCTATAGGGACAAGTTGTGGCTGCAATGGCACTGGTAGTCCCAGAGGGGGCGTAAGACGTGTTACCAAAGTATTTAACATACAAGAGAAGGCAGCCCAGGGTGGCTCTTGCTTGGCCATGAGGGCCACAGGTGGAGTGAGAGAGGTAAGGGACCTAGCGCTAACATCCCCAGCAGCAGGTCCCCCCCCCCCCCTGGTAAATCCGTGGGAGCAGCACTGCCCGATGCAGGAGCGTCCGCGGAATTCCCACCCTGTGTGGCAAAAATTATGAGGAATGTAGCCGTGGGGCACAAAGTACAATATAGCTAAACAATAGGAACACCGTAATCCCCTAATTTATGTGCTAATAAAAGCAGGACACAAACAGAAAAATGAATCGGTTTGGGGTGACTGAAATACACAGAAAAATACACTGAGATGCATAGACTGTGGAGCACTATATATATATATATATATATATATATATATAGCCAGTGCCTCCTGGGCAATTTAGCTCGCCACACGTCCCTGATATATATAGATATATATATATATACATATATATATATATATATATATATATAAATGAACGTGGACCCTGATGCACTTATCCTCACAGGGCTCAGAATATAGTGATAGCAAGGGTGTGATACAGCAGCTATATGGCACACTCATACCCCTTTTCCACTAGCTTTTAAACACGGGTAAATGCGCGGGGCCGCACATTTACCCGTGTTTTTTTCTAGTGGAAAAGGTCCCCCCTGCAAATTCCCGGATCAAGTGATCCGGGAATCCTACCCGGGTAGCTTGCCAGGTTGAACACGTGTTCAACCCGGTAAGCTGTGTAGTGTGATCGGGAGCCGCGTCGATGCGACACGGCTCCCGTTCACAGTGTATGGGAGGGCAGCGCTGGGAGATCATGTGATCTGCCACCCTATGCCGCGTCATCAACCCGGCAATATGCCGGGTTGGTGAGCGCTGTGGGAAAGGGGTCTGTAGTACAGGTCGCAGCTGTGTCAGGCTCCCGGCTGCGACCCGTGCTACAGGTGGAAAAGGGGTATTAGCCACAAACACAATGCAGGAGTAATGTACACAACAATAATACTGCACTGGACAAGCAATTTACATATAATAGCAGATATGTATATGCAGAGAGATACAGCAACGCACAGCAATACTGGTTGTATATCAAAGAATAATTGTACCACCTATTCTGTTAGAAGCACACTTATTTCTTAACTAACACTGTCTATATGACATGTAGAATACTCAAGTGTCTGTATAAGCACGGCGCTGTGACAGGCGGCTATACAGAGTAGACAGCACCTAGCAATCCCGTGGAGAGCAGCCCTGAAGTAGAAATGGTGCCTGGTCTCAGCAGGGAGTTAAGGGAGAAAGTGAAAGCAGCTCCAGGGCGGGAACATCTGTGGGAGATGGCGCCCGGAGCTGTGGGGAGGGGCTTCAGGTTAGCACCCTATCCCCCTTTTGCTGGACTTCACCACCGGTATAAACGTAGCCTGTATAAAACGTAACCTGTGCTCCTATAGCCCTGGTGGATATAGTGGGGTCCCTGAGCCGTACAGTGTCCACGCCAGCCGCGTGGTCCATCTCCTAGAGACCACGCGGGATCGCGATTTCAACACGGCGGGTCCCACCTGGCGGACCCTCTTACCTTCTCCCCATGTGCTGCAGCCACGCAATCCTGGAGATGAGCAGCAGCGGTGTGCCAAGATACCGGTGCATCTCCGCTGTAAGTACCCGGGAACCAGGCTGCGGGAGTATACAGCGCCACAGAGGGAAGGTGATGGAGCCGCAGCACAGCATGTCCTAAGGACATAAAACTGCTGCTGCTCAGTCTACAAAAAGCTTTCTTTTTCTAATTATTAAGGGCTGCCAAACGCAGCCCTCGCCTGTTAGTGACCTACTATGCAGGCATCAACTTTAAAACTGAGCTTCTGTGCACAGGAGGAGGAAGTGCGGTGCATCCTGGGAACAGTCAAAGTTTTAGCCTGTTGGTACCTCGGATCAAGATCCAACTCTACACCCCAATGTTATTCCCTGTGGAATACCAGTGTAACCCGCTGCAGAAAAATAACTCAAGCTTATCTGACAAAGGGCCTAAATCAGATTTGTATACAGACACCATGGTTTACATACAAATACCATGTTTGTGGATCTGTGTAGGCAATAGGGGAGTCATTCCGAGTTGATCGCTCGCTAGCAGTTTTTAGTAGCCATGCAAACGCTATGCCGCCGTCCACTGGGAGTGTATTTTAGCTTAGCAGAAGTGCGAACGGTTGTGTCGCAGAGCGGCTACAAAATTTTTTGTGTAGTTTCTGATAATGCTGATTTATCAACAGGAATGAAAAGCTATACCTTATACACACTTTAAATACAGTTTACCATGGAGCCGCTGCGGCCGCTAAACTTAATACACGCTCTACGCACCTTTTACCGTGTACGGACTTTGCGTACAAACGCTGCGCTGATGGTACAAAGTACACACAGCACGTACACACCCAATGAATGCACTTTAAACCTTATACAGCAATGCAATGCGATACTAATACACTTTAAATCTTATACAGCAATGCAATGCGATACTAATACACTTTAAACCTTAGCAGGGAAAGGAAGACACAACACCAGTCTGTAGTTAAACCACTGGGTTCCGACACCACAGCGTATTATTGCTGAAAGGGGGTTACAATACAAACAATACAATACAACAGAATAATGGCTACAATCAATGGTACATACGTGAGTGGATTCGCCACGCTACCCAGATCTGGTCCTCGGTCATCTGATAGATAACTTTGTGAGTCTTGTGTCAGACCAGGCCTGCAGCAGGCTCTCTTTATACAATTCTTCCAAAACTTAACAGAATGGATATTGTAATCTCTTTGTCCATTGGACACAGGGATGGTCATTTACAGTACAGGAGAGGTCATAGGTCGGTTTGAATAGGTGGGCGATGTCTGTTCCAACTGCTCTTGTGGGTGGTCTCCTCTGGATTCCCGCCGCATACATAATGTACAGTAAATACAGTTTATATCTATATTCTGCTCATGCACATAACTATCCGCAGGAACATGCGATCTTCCTCAAACCAACACCGGAATATTACCCTTAAAATACCCTACAGCTGGATACCAAACACCACCTTATAACCTTGTTCTGTCCCCTCCTATCCTGTAAAGGTGAATCCCTTTGTTCTGAAACCATTTAAACTGCTGTAACTTCCTGCTGTCATGCAGGGAGGCTATGTGTACTATTTGGATTAAATATGTAATGTGTTTTGATGGCTTTTCCATGCGTTCACAAACTCTACCGTAAATACTCATACCACGCGCTAATACGCAGGTCCGCGGGAGCGACCATATGCAAATTGCGAATATGCGCACGCACGGCAGAGCAAGTACGCGCACGGAGGCCATCTGTGTGTAGTTTGTACGTGATGCGTGTACTGCAATATATCCACCCTTTGGCAGTCACCAATAACTGCCACTATCTAATCAATAAACAGAAAAATATCTATACAATATCTACAGAAGTTTGGATGGTCAGGGGAGAGTTGTAGGTGGGAAATATATGACCTAGTGGGATAGTAAAAAGCATGTATGTATGAATCCATGTCTGAGGGGCATGTATCATCGTGCCGTATATGTTCTAAATAAGCTTTGAGGTATTGCGAAGTATACATTAAATCCTTCTCATCCCGTATTAAGGGTCTGTAAGTGGGCCAACAAACACTACCGAGCTCTTTTCGGCTTCTTGTTCCAACAAATGGGGTGCACATTTAGTTGACGATACATGGAGGGGGAACATATGTGAGTGCTAGTATATGTGGATATCACTTGTCGACTATGTGTGCCATTAACTGAAGGTTGCAGAGATGAAGATAAGACACATATATAAAATTACATTTACATAAACATTTTGGATAATGCTGATGTCTTTATCCGGATGGATGTATCTGGGCAGAGGGGGAGACAAAAGGAAAACAGGTGAAAGAAACAGGCCATGAAATTCATTTGCAATCCTTATCATAACACTGTCTCTATGGATGGGTCATAAATCAAATCTGCTGCTATAACAGCGCCCTCGCTCCTTAGACTCATCAACTTTGTGCCGTGCTTGCGCCACGTCAGAATTCAAACACACCTAAATATCGAACCAATAATTATGACGACTCCCAGGATACAAAGGAGAAACTTCCCTACACTCATGATGACATTTTGAGCCCACTCTCCTAAACCTGAGAACCAATTGCGTGGGTTCAACCATGAGACCCAGCCGGTCAGTTCATTACTCACAATCGCTAAGGTAAGGTTGTGTTTCCTACTGAACTCCCACTTCAACTGCAAGATATCGTCCATATTTTGATCGATGATCTCTGTGGGGTCGTCAGTGCTGTTCGTGATATATGTACAGCACTTCACACCATATTGAGTTGCCAGAGTAACACAGTACCCACCTGTCACGGCTGTGACATAATTAAGGACCATCCTGTGCTGAATCAGTTCCTTCTTGTAGGCTTGTAACTCCCTTCCCGTATACCTGAAGGTGTCGTCATACATCTCAGTGATATTGTCTATCAATTTCGCTAGCGCGTGGATATACCTCTAATTTATAGTTCCTCTGGCAGTACGGGTGATGTCTAATGCGAGAAGGAACTGAATCCCGGTGGATTCGTGGATCAAATCAGAGGCTGCGTGCTCTGTCCTATCTATGAGGTGTCTCTTGATGATGTGTTTATAGTGAGTATGAGTATAAGGAGCCTGAGCACTGTGGTGAACGTCTTTCATCTTATCATGGGTTATGGTCATGACCTCTGGCAGTACTCTCCCAATATAACACAATCCCTCTGAGCTCGGGGCAAGCCACTTGTACGCCTTCCTCCCACATATGAAATAGGCATCATCTGGGAGAACATAGGGGACAAAATATGACATCACCATATTACAAACTTTCCAAGTAAAGAAACCAATCCCTAGTTCTCCCATCTGCTCAGTACAAGTATCAGGCTGGATGATATGGGCACAATACCCTGGCGATACTTTTCCAACCCACATGGTCTTGCTTCCACAAGTATACCTATACTGATAATACCTCCCACTTTTGGCTATTTGGCGTACAAGTTCAGAGTCTATGGGTATCCTATCAGCTCTGTGTGAAAAGGACAATGTCTGGTTGTTCCACGTCACTTATCAATTTCCTGGTTTTAGGTAATTGAAAATATTAAAGCACAATAAGGACCTGTCTACATGATACTGGTGGAGCTTCAAACTAGGGGGCCTAGAAATATTGAATTTCTTGTCCACCGGTCTCCCACCCCGTAATTCGAGTACCTCATCTATTGCTAAAGGGTATGGTACCAATCCTGACTTGCTCTGACCTTGAGGTACTTGTGAGCACACCCAGCATTCTGTCTGGTTTAAGACCTTACCCACTAGTGAGTGGTAATAACTCAACGGATGACGGTCCATGTCGATATTAAGGTTGGACTGACATCTCTGGATGCACCCATCCACGACTATATTTTCACAATTCCTGCAGATACAATTTTCCTCAGACAGTGCCTCTGAGCTCCCTGACTACCAGAGCGCTTACTGATGCTAGCCTTTACTTGAGCCATGTGCTGCTCCTGAGATCCTACAAATTCATACTCGTCATCAGAAACCATTCCAGATCCCTGCTCGACCTCTCTGGGGCCCTCACCAAAACAAACTGTCCTGATTAAAACCAGAATTACTAGCAGAACCCGAAACGCAGTCTTTTGTGATCGATCCATTTCGTTTGGGGAAAGGAGGAAAATAAGAAGGAGAAAAGAAAGGAAAATGCAGGAGGAGGTGAAAAAAAAAAGAAAATGATACAACAACCGTTCTAGATTTTTGCTCGGATGCCCTTCAACAATCCTGCCTCTCAACCTTCCCGAAACAGACACTCCAGTGATACGAGGTTCTCTACACTCTACTCTTTGTCACGAGTTGTCAGCGACCTTCTTGCAGTGGGACGAGTGGACCCAAGTTTCTCTCTCGGCGACCTTCAATGCTGTCATGCTGGTTAGCAAGACTTGGTATGGTCCTTCCCACCTGTCTATGAGGCAACCTGAGCGTAAGAAATTTCGAATCATTACATAATCCCCAGGTTCAATGTCATGACAATTACTGTTCGGCAGGTCAGGAATCACCAGCTTTAAATTTCTTTGTTGATTTCTCAGCTGCTGGCTCATTCCAACCAAATATCACACAGTCACTTCGTTATTACATTTCAAATCATCCTGGGGGTCTATCATTACATGAGGTTGTCGACCAAAAAGAATTTCAAAAGGTGATAGGTTAAGGGGAGACCTGGGGGTGGTTCTGATACTGTACAACACTAGTGGCAAAGCTTCTGGCCACAACAATCCAGTTTCAGACATCACTTTGCTCAGCTTGTTCTTAATAGTGCTGTTCATTCTCTCCACCTTCGCACTCACCTGTGGTCGGTACGGAGTATGCAGCTTGCTATTAATTCCCATCAGTTTGCACATGACCTGAAAGGCTTCACCTGTAAAATGGGTACCCCTATCACTTTCAATTATTCTAGGGATACCATACCTACACACAAATTCCTGCACAATTTTCTTTGCAGTGAACGTAGCAGTATTTGTGGCAGCAGGGAACGCTTCTACCCAGTTGGAAAATACATCGATACAAACTAACACATTTTAAATTCCTACAGGGTGGTAACTGTATGAAATCGATTTGTATTACCTGAAAAGGTCCATCTGTCGGAGGATTATGGGATGGTTCTGTTGGTATTGACTTTCCAATATTCTTCCTCAAGCAAGTAAAACATGTCATTGCTCTCTTACCTGCATGAGAAGAGAATCCTGGTGCACACCAGTAGGCTCTCACCAGCTTACACATACCCAGTAGCGGATCTTGCCACGGGCAAGCAGTACTTTTTCCCGGGGCGCTGCCTTCCGGAGGGCGCAGGGCGCCTTCCGGAGGGCGCCGCACCAGGGCAAGATCCGCTGCTGCAGTGTGTGCCCCCCGGCCCCCGCTGTCGCCCTGCTGCCGCTGGGAAGGGAAACTAGACGCGTACGCGTCTAGTTTCCCTTCGTGGAGAGGTCCTTTACTGTGCGGTGCGCGATGACGTCATTGCGCACCGCACGGCCAAGGTCCTCTCCACGAAGGGAACTAGACGCTACGCGTCTAGTTTCTCTTCGTTGAAAGGACCTTTGATGTGCGGTGCGCGATGACGTCATCGCGCACCGCGCATCATTCCAGTCTGTACAGGGGGCGTAAATGACCACGCCCCCTGTATGAAGCCACGCCCCCCAATGCCGCCCGGGGCGCCAGAAGCCCTGGAACCGGCCCTGCACATACCCTCTTTGCCCAGATGAGTCAGACCGTGTGCCGCCTCAGCTAAGCTTGGAAGATATGCTCTGGGGGCCAACGGCTTACCTTGTCCACCTGTTCACAGTCCTGAGGACTCCTGGCCATACCCCTTTGACCTCCAGACCACCTTTTTCTGCAGGGAACACAAATCTTGCATTTCACTGTGTTTAACTGTTGTGTATTTTCAGTTGTGTGAAGTAAACCGTCTGTGGAGAGCGAAAAGAGAGGGGAAATAATAAAAAGAAAATTTGTCAGATTTGCGTTCACCATCAGGCTGTCACACCATCCTGCATATCGGTGTCTATGCACAGTCTCCCTTCACCAGTATTCCCAATCTTCACCCTTTGTTCATGACCAGGCACACTGCATTAATACTGGTGTCCCTATGCTGGTGAGATATACTGGATTAGGGCAGAACTCTGAAGGACCGAGTAGGCATGTGGCGTCTGAACTGTAATCCTGTCGGTGAACGCAAGAGATGAAGAGGAAACTTTGAAGACAAATTACATAGAGTTTAGTAACAGATAAGTTTGTAGAGGCAAAGAAGATTTTACAAAATTTGACATCTGGATTGAGCACTACGGGGGGAATGATTCTCTACTTGGTCTGCTCCCCTAAAAAAAAATTCTATGTGTGTTATATCTCTACTGGGACTATCCCAGCCATCAATCCAGTGTCCTGTCCATTCTAAGTTCATAGGGAACCCGGTATCTTTGAGATAATTTCCTCTACCTGTGATGGACATGCATCTAAAACAGTGAAATGCAACATTACTCTTCGTGGGTATCCAACATACTTTGTACTTCCTGGGCGGGAGCACTCAATATGTATACCATCTCTAACAAAACTCCTGTTAAGTTAATTAGAGGTCACTTCTGCTAGAGAGAGAAGCAAAAGTTAAGAGGCCTCCTCCTAACCCCAGCAAGTTCTGTCAAAAGGGTAAAGTTGCATTTATTCTGTTCTTCCCATTAACCGAATCTGTGTTTTCTATATGGCTCGTGATTCCTTACTATATGTCCCTTGATCCCGTCTATGTGTTTAATAATGTGGCTTGTTTTCTCTGTCTAGGGGTCTATCTTGACTATGTGTTCTACTATACCTACAATCTCTGGCAAAATGCCCTTCCTTCCTACAAGTGTAACATATCCTAGGTCTTTTCTTACTATCTGGGTTTTGGGGTTTAGGTTGATGAGACTTTGATGTAAGAGCCTGTATTCTTTCAATCCTCAGCCTCTACTCCTGTAGTTCTCTACGCCTAGCAATATTCTCATGGTGTTCAATCGCGCACTCTCTAAGACAAGCTACTGTGGCCCCTCTCCAATCAGGCAAAAATGTTTGTACCCTGTCCCTTTCTGTCTTATTGAGTCCGTCCATTAGCACAGAGACAGCCACCTCCCTGTAATTTGCATTGTTCCCTGTATCTGATACCCCAATGTATCTATCCATTATATGCAGGGCCCGATGGAAATATTCAGATGTCATTTTATTTTCCCTCTGTTTTATGGAGAAAATTTTTCTCCACTTAACAGTTGTGGGGAAATACAACTCTAGTTGCATGTTAATTCGCTCTAAGTTCTCCTTATTGTGTTTGTCAGTCATACGACTATCCGACTCTAATCTACAATCAGTGATAAATTATTTTGGTTGTCAATATTAGGGGGTAGGCACACTTTCAAAAATATCCGCCAGTGTTTGTTTGTCGGTTCAAACGCATTACCCAGATCTCTGATAAATTTCTGACATCTGGCTAAATGCTTCCGAGGGTCGGGGAATTCTGAAATGATTGATCGCAGCTCATCTCTGGGCCACGGGCAATACATTGCATTATTCCTGGTGAGGACTACTCCCTGACTATCGGTTTCCCCATTGGGAGTTACTATTTCCAAGACAGGGTGTAATTCTACCATTCCGTTCCTAATCTGTTTACTGTGAGGTGTTGTTGTCTCTGTGCAATGAACTGTCTCACACTTACCGGTAGCTGTGACCTCACCAGTTCTTTCATTGGGGAATATTGTTACTGCTCTACCTGGTTGGACAGGCCCCACCTGAGTTCCCTGCAAGGTGACTGCTTGGAGGAGAGCTGCAATTTGGCTGGATCCTTCATCTTCTTGTGACCTATAACCTTGAAAAGACTTCAAAACAGGATACATCTTGCAAATATTAGGGTTAATACATTGTTTTTTGCATATTATTATCATTTACTGATATACCATTGACTGTAGCCATCTCTTCTGTGTCGACAATGGTGTGTTTGTGTTCTCATTCCCGCTAGGTTTTGAACCTGTTTTGCGAATTTGTTCCCTTTGCATATCCCCCTCTTGTTGCCATAAATTTAAACAATCATTATGTCTAATCCTTTGTTTTCTGGATTTAAGAAGACATATTTTACTGCTTACATTCTGCAGTGCCTCTGGTTCAAAGCTGCCCACTTTAGGGAATGGTACCCTATCTTTGTCAGTCATACGTACCCATTCAGACAAAAAGTCTTCCGTGTGTGAACCATATTTTCCACACATAACAAACCTCACTGACCCCTTGGGCCGCGGCTCTTCAACCTGAACCCTGGTTACAAAACGCCCACCGCTTGTGCAATTGGATCCCATCCCGGACTTTTTCCTTTTTACGCAATCCCCAATGCACAATACGAATAGACGGTGAAAGTTCTCAGAGCGCTTTCACCCACTCACGCCCGCCCACGTTGGCCAGTACTACCATACACTGTCGATAGCGAAGGCAATGTACCCAACCTAGGGCCCTATCTGACCTATATTTACTGGAAGTTTTTAGGAATAACTTACTTTACTGGAAAGGGTATCGGTCGTTGGAGATTTTCCTGAGAGAGACCAGCGAAAACTCCCTATGCACTTTATTATACACAAATCACGCTTGCGTATGCTCTACATAGCGCTAATGATACTGCGATTTTACACAAAAGCTCGTAAAAGGATATCACGTTGCACTATGTATCGCACCCACAAACACGCGGTCCAATCGCACAGCGTATAGGTACTTGTTACTTATCTGCCGTACGACCACGGGTCGTTATACAAACTGGGACCCTCAGTCCGGAGCGTAATACC
Source organism: Pseudophryne corroboree (assembly GCF_028390025.1). Lineage (NCBI taxonomy): Eukaryota > Metazoa > Chordata > Amphibia > Anura > Myobatrachidae > Pseudophryne > Pseudophryne corroboree. The sequence goes on from NC_086447.1 coordinate 784,737,588, forward strand.
AAAAAAACCTTTTTACTTCAATACTTCGCAATAAATGCACTATCACGCTCCTCTACAAATCACCTCACGATTTGCGTATTAAACTTATACTAACGTGAGTCAGCCTTCTCACGCCACCAAGCCTCCACTCACTTGATGTACCAAACGACGGGATCCCGTATTCCTGGGTTCGAATTTCACTCACTCCTACGTTCGCTCACTCAAGTACACTTTGTCTTTTCTGTACAGAAAATTATGATTCATTCAGATAAGCAGCTTTTCCCCCATAGGCAATACAGTTTGAACAAGAAGTTTTATACTAATCTTTGGAAACCGAGCAGTTTTGTGCTATTGTAGCGTGGCTACTGTCCCACCTTTAAACTAAACTACACTATTGTGTAATTTGTACTTAACGCCCGTATTGTTATGCACTTTGCATAAACACGCGATCGTGCGTGTCTCTTACGCTGCGTGCGCAGTCCTGTACTTTGTCCGAGACACGTGTACAAAACCGTACGTCCGCAATAGCACAAATCCCACCACTTCTATAAATGTGAGCAATATTAACTATAATCGCTCACTAAACACAACACAGTTTCTTTCTGTATAAACCTTTACAACTAGGCCAGACTGCGTTTGTGTCTTACACTTACTTCCTTAAACATTTATTTTTAGTTTTAACTATATAGCAACAAATGTATCCGGTTTCACACAGATCTAAATGAATCTAGCAATCTGAGTGTTATGGCAACAATGTGAGAGGGTATACAAAGAGTATGGGTGCCTTTGTTATGTACGCTTTTGGTGCCAGAAAAAAAAAAATTCACAGACTTTTAAATAGCTTTTTTCCTGTTTACTTTACGGGTTCTACCAGCATCCCTACAAACCATACAGAGCAGACGTCATCTAATCAGCAAACAAGTAGGGTTTTCAGTGCGTCCACCGACCAAGAAAAGGTTACGTAGGATACTTTCTGTCCGCCCTTTTGCTGATAGATTAAGTCTGCTGTGACCTGTTAGGCTGTGGGTATGTGGAAAACCGGACGACGCCCCCAATTGATAATGCTGATTTATCAACAGGAATGAAAAGCTATACCTTATACACACTTTAAATACAGTTTACCATGGAGCCGCTGCGGCCGCTAAACTTAATACACACTCTACGCACCTTTTACGCTATTAGCGTACAGAGTCCCGTACCGTGTACGGACTTTGCGTACAAACGCCGCGCTGACGGTACAAAGTACACACAGCGCGTACACACCCAATGAATACACTTTAAACCTTATACAGCAATGCAATGCGATACTAATACACTTTAAACCTTATACAGCAATGCAATGCGATACTAATACACTTTAAACCTTAGCAGGGAAAGGAAGACACAACACCAGTCTGTAGTTAAACCACTGGGTTCCGACACCACAGCGTATTATTGCTGAAAGGGGGTTACAATACAACAGAATAATGGCTACAATCAATGGTACATACGTCAGTGGATTCGCCGTGCTACCCAGATCTGGTCCTCGGTCATCTGATAGATAACTTTGTGAGTCTTGTGTCAGACCAGGCCTGCAGCAGGCTCTCTTTATACAATTCTTCCCAAACTTAACACAATGGATACTGTAATCTCTTTGTCCATTGGACACAGGGATGGTCATTTACAGTACAGGAGAGGTCATAGGTCGGTTTGAATAGGTGGGCGATGTCTGTTCCAACTGCTCTTGTGGGTGGTCTCCTCTGGATTCCCGCCGCATACATAATGTACAGTAAATACAGTTTATATCTATATTCTGCTCCTGCACATAACTATCCGCAGGAACATGCGATCTTCCTCAAACCAACACCGGAATATTACCCTTAAAATACCCTACAGCTGGATACTAAACACCACCTTATAACCTTGTTCTGTCCCCTCCTATCCTGTAAAGGTGAATCCCTTTGTTCTGAAACCATTTAAACTGCTGTAACTTGCTGCTGTGATGCAGGGAGACTATGTAAAATGTGCACTATTTGGATTAAATATGTAATGTGTTTTGATGGCTTTTCCATGCGTTCACAAACTCTACCGTAAATACTCATACCACGCGCTAATACGCAGGTCCGCCGGAGCTACCATACGCAAATTGCGAATATGCGCACGCACCGCAGAGCAAGTACGCGCACCGAGGTCATCTGTGTGTAGTTTGTATGTGATGTGTGTACTGCAATATTTTTCGACTTTGACATTTCAGAGTAGCTCAAAACCTACTCAGTGCTTGCGATCCCTTCAGACTATTCAGTTCCGGATTTGACACCACAAACCCGCTCAGCGTTCGCCCAGCCACGCCTGCGTTTCCTGGCACGCCTGCATTTTTCCGCACACTCCCTGAAAATGGTCAGTTGCCACCCAGAAATGCCCACTTCATGTCAATCACTCTGCGGCAAGCAGTACGACTGAAATGCATCGCTAGACCCTGTGCAAAACTACATCATTCGTTTTGCCTGTACATCGCGCGTGCGCATTGCGCCGCATACGCATGTGCAGAACTGCTGTTTTTTAGCCTGATCACTGCGCTGCGAACAAATGCAGCTAGCGATCAACATGGAATGACCCCCAAGATCCATTCTGTGTAAGTGTAAAATGGGTCTTGTGACATCTTTGTTAAAGAGGCCAGGCCTAGGACAGCTGTGCCCGCAGTACCCCCCCTGAATCTGGCCTGCACTTCCTAGACCATGGACCTTTTTTGTCTTCCCTAGCTTAGGTGAGTGCCTGACTTATTATCTGTGTGTATCGGCTTTTGTGTATATTTTTGTTTACCTCTAGGGGGAGTATTCAATAATGGTTGGAAGTTCCGACAGGGCGGAAAGATAGCACTTTCCGACGATAATCAGAACTTTCTGACACTTCAATATTCAATTGAAGTGCCGTACTTCCGCCCTGTCGGAAATTCCGACAAGTCAAAAAACACATGGATGACCAGAATCTCTGCTCATCCATGTGTTTTCAACCCCGCTGCTGTCGAAAATGGGCCATTTTCGGCTATTCATTTTCACCCATAAGAGAGGGCAGAAATGAATAGTCGGAATGGGAAGGGGAAACAGATGGAAACGGTCTGCATTGAATAGTGACTTCAGTTGAATACTCCCATAGGCCAACATTTTGGCTTTCGAGCCTAAATATTGTCCTATGTTAAATTCCTTTCTATACTATGCTTCTATAACCATGGGCTGTACAAAAGACCTAGTGGCAATTAATAATGAGCATGTTCATCTATATGGGAAAGAATTGCTGCAGAGTTAGCCTAGTTGTAGAAGTTTATTTTGGGGGTTGGTATGTAACAAAATTATCCATGGAACTAATTGCACTAATTATTATAATCTGTTCATACTGTTAGAGAGGAAAATTTATGTATATGTTCATTGTTCTATTATTTATTACTGTTAGAAATTTAATGTAAAATTATAAAATGTTGAAATAAAAAGACTACAATCTTCAAGGTTTTAAGTAAATAATTTAGGCCTGTAAAATTATGTATTTAAGATGATTAATAATCAATTCTTTAATTATGACTTAAGCCTCTCCAAAACACAGTAATTAAATGGTAATGTATAATTAATTTAAACTGTTACCTCCAGTAAACAATAAATTACGAACAGCAGTTACTATACTAATTAGAGGCACAGTGCACAGTACATGCAGAACGACAGAAACTGCTTAATATCATTGAGGAAGCATAAAGGTATTTTGAGGTCATTATACTGCTATTAATAGACAGGTAGGCAAGAAAGAGTTTTGATGTACGTACTTGAAAGTGATTTCAACATACTTTACTATGGGACTGATTTTGAGTTGTACAGATCTCTATAGCCACAAATGGTGAGTTTTTGAATACAGCGAAACCTAGGCATTATGTGCATCTCCAACCTATCCTAAGCAAGACGGAACTTGGCCGAATCTGAATTCTGTGGGCGTTTCAGGGTGGGAACTGAATAGCAATTGACGTGACCACTTTGACTTATGGAAGTGTTATGGGAGTGAGAGGTGGCGCTACACACAAAAGTTCAATAACCAATGACTATCAAATATCTTATTCACTAAAAAGCATATATATATATACATATATATATATATATATATATATATATATATACTGCACACCCGCCAGCTGTACCTTTTTACCAGGTACAGTACCTTTTTTTTATGGTCTGTACCGATTTTTGGCTCTCCAAACTTTCATTGAAAGTATAGGAAAAGGGGCATGGCCACGCCCTCTTTACCCGTTGCCACACCCCCTTTTCAAATTTGTACCGATTTTTGTGTGTAAAATGTTGGAGGGTATGATATTGTGTGTATATATATATATATATATATCTATCAGGGGCAAACACAGAATTTTCTTGGGGGGGGGGGGGGGGTTTCCGTGCATGTATGTGTATATATAAGAGCTTGAGAGTGTGGGCTGGCTCCTCCCTCTATGTCCCTCCTACCAGAGTCTAGAAACTGTGCCCGAGAAGACGGACAATTTAGAGAGAATGATTTTACACAGATAGTGGGGAGATTCACACCAGCTCACACACAAGGCAAACCAAGCTAACTAGCTTGGAACATCAGCAACGGTTGAGCAATATTACTTAACCAAGTAACAACAGCACTTTACCAAGAACTAAGCAGTACTGAATTAAGTAACCACTGCAGGATCACGAAGTGCTGGGTGGGCGCCCAGCATCCTCTACGGACTACGAGAAAAGGATTTACTGGTAGGTAATTAAAATCCTTTTTTCTCTTACGTCCTAGAGGATGCTGGGGTCCACATTAGTACCATGGGGATGTACCAAAGCGCCCAGAACGGGAGGGAAAGCGCGGAGGCTCCTGCAAAACTGATTGACCAAACTTCAGGTCCTCAGCGGCCAAAGAATCGAACTTGTAGAACCTTGCAAACATGTTCGACCCAGACCAAGTAGCCGGTCTGCAAAGCTGTAAAGCCGAGACACCCCGGGCAGCCGCCCAGGAAGAACCCACCATACGAGTGGAGTGGGCCTTTACAGACGTAGGACACGGCAATCCTGCCGTAGAATATGCATGCTGGATAGTGAACCTGATCCAGCGAGAGATCGTCTGCTTAGAAGCAGGACACCCAAGTTTCTTGGTATCATACAGGACAAACAGAGAGTCTGATTTTCTGTGATGAGCAGTCCTCTTCACATAGATTTTCAGAGCCCTTGCAACAGTCAAGGATTTTGATGAAATTGAGGAGTCAGTAGCAACTGGCACCACAATAGGTTGGTTGATATGAAATACCGACACAACCTCCGGAGCTCAGCTCTATCTTCAGGGGAGATCAAGTAGGGGCTCTTACAAGACAAAGCCCAACTCTGACACACGTCTAGCAGAAGCTAAGGCCAACAGAATGACAGCCTTCCACGTGAGAAATTTGACCTCAACCTCCTGTAGAGGTTCGAACCAATCTGATTGGAGGAACTGTAACTCCACGTTAAGATCCCAGGGCGCCGTAGGTGGCACAAAGGGAGGCTGGATGTGCAGAACCCCTTTCAGAAAAGTCTGAACCTCAGGGAGGGAAGTCACCTGTTTCTGAAAGAAAATGGATAGGGCCGAAATCTGGACCTTTACGGATCCCAACCTCAGGCCCATATCCACACCTGCTTGCAGGAAGAGGAGAAACTGTCCCAGTTGAAACTCCACCGTAGGAAACTTCTTGGACTCACACCAACATACATATTTTTTCCAAATACGATGGTAATGTTTAGACGTTACTGCTTTCCTAGCCTGTATCAGGGTAGGAATAACCTTGTTCGGAATGCCCTTCCGAGCTAATATCTGGCGTTCAACCTCCATGCCATCAAATGTAGCTGGGGTAAGTCTTGATAGGCGAATGGCCCCTGCTACAGCAGGTCCTCCCAAAGAGGAAGAGGCCTCAGTTCTTCTAGCAGTAGATCCAGAAGATCCGCGCACCAAGCCCTTCTTGCCCTTCTTGGCCAGTCCGGAGCAATGAGGATTGCCTGAACTCTTGTTCTCCTTATGAGTTTTAGAACTCTTGGAATGAGTGGAAGTGGAGGAAACACGTACACTGACTGGAACATCCATGGAGTCACTAGGGCATCCACCACCACGGCTTGCGGGTCCCTCGACCTGGAACAATACCGCTGAAGCTTCTTGTTGAGATGAGAGGCCATCATGTCTATTTGAGGTACACCCCAAAGATCTGTTACCTCCGTGAACACCTCCGGATAGAGTATGCCCACTCTCCTGGATAGAGACCGTGTCTGCTGAGGAAGTCCACTTCCCAGTTGTCTACCTGGAATGAAGATTGCTGACAGCGCCAATGCATGTTTTTCTGCCCAGAGGATGATTCTTGTTACCTCTGACATTGCAGCTCTGCTCTTCGTTCCGCCCTGTCGATTCATGTAAGCCACTGTCGTTACATTGTCCGACTGCAATTCTTTGGCTCGATCTCGCAGAAAATGGGCCACTTGACTGTTGTAGATGGCTCTTAGTTCCAGAATGTTTATTGGAAGACAGGATTCCAGGCTTGATCCTTAGAAGGTTTCCTCTGAGTGACTGCGCCCCAGCCCCGGAGACTTGCATACGTGGTTAGAAGGACCAAGTCCTGAATCCCGAACCTGCGGCCCTCCAGAAGGTGAGGTAGTTGCAGCCACCAGAGGCGTGAAATACTGGCTTTCTGCGACAGACGTATTCTCTGGTGCATGTGTAGATGAGATCCTGACCACTTGTCCAGGATATCCAGTTGGAGGGGCCGAGCATGAAACCTTCCGTACTGTAGAGCCTCGTCCCACCATTTTCCCCAGAAGGCGAATGCACTGATGAACCGAAACCCGGGCCGGCTTCAGGACATCCCGGACCATTGTTTGTAACACCAACACTTTCTCCTCCGGGAGAAATACCCTCTGCACTTCCGTGTCGAGGATCATTCCCAGAAAGACAACCTCCTGGTTGGCTCCAAATGTGATTTTGGAAGATTCAGGATCCAATTGTATTCCCTGAGCAGATCAGTCGTGAGAACATTGGACTGCAACAACTTCTCCCTGGACGTTGCCTTTAGCAGCAGATCGTCCAGATATGGGATTATGTTCACCCCCTGTCTGCGGAGGAGAACCATCATCTCTTCCATTACCTTGGTGAACACCTACGGTGCTGTGGAGAGGCCGAATGGCAGTGCCTGGAATTGATAGTAACAGTGCAAATCGGAGATAAGCCTGTTGAGACTGCCAAATCGGAATGTGGAGGTACGCATCCTTGATATCCAGTGATACCAAAAACCCTCCCTCCTCTAGACTTGCAATCACTGCTCTGAGAGACTCCATTTTGAATTTGAACACCCTCAGGTAAGGGTTCAAAGATTTCAAGTTCAAAATTGGTCTGACCGAACCATCCGGTTTCGATACCACAAAAAGGTTTGAATAATAACCCATGTTTTGCATATGAGGTGGAACTGGGACAATAACCTGTGACTTTTCCAATTGTAGGATGGCTTCCTGTAGGATAGCCCTGTCTGTCAGCAAAGCTGGCAAGCCTGATTTGAAGAATTGGTGAGGCGGGAGTTCTCAAAACTCCAGTCTGTACCCCTGGGACACAATATCCTGTACCCAGGGATCCAGGCCAGATGACACTCAGATGTGTCTGAAACGCCTGAATCTCGCACCCACCAGCTCGTCCTCCAGGCTTAGATGTCCACCGTCATGCTGAGGATTTTGAGGAGCCAAAAGCAGGTCTCTGGTCCTGGGAGCCTGCGGGAGAAGGCTTTTTTGGATTTTGCCCGACCACCTCTAAAGAAAGTGGTAGGAGGCTTGGACTTTTTTGCCTTAGCGGTCTGAAAGGACTGCGGCACAGCTGAAGAAAATGGTTTCTTCATAGAAGGTGTAGCAGAGGGACGGAACGGTGACTTATCCGCGGTTGCCATGGAAATCCATGCATCCAACGCTTCCCCAAATAGAGACTGACCTGTGTAGGGTAGGTTCTCCACACTTCTCCTGGTTTCCGTGTCTGCAGACCATTGGCATAGCCAGAGTCCCCTGCGGGCTGAGACCGACATGGGAGATATCCGTGCAGTCAGCGTCCCCAGGTCCTTCATGGATTCTACCATGAACCCCGCAGAATCTTGTATGTTACGTAAAAATAATTCAATGTCACTTCTTTCCATTGTATCCAAATCCTCTAGTAATGTGCCTGACCGCTTTACTATGGCTTTAGAAATCCATGCACAGGCAATAGTGGGCCTTAACACCACTCCTGAAGCACTGTAAATGGATTTGAGCGTAGTGTCAATTTTACGATAAGCCGTTTTTTTTAACGCGATAGATCCAGGGACAGGTAAAACCACCCTTTTAGACAGTCTGGAGACAGATGTGTCCACAATGGGTGGGTTTTCCCATTTTTTCCTATCTTCCTCAGGGAAGGGAAAAGCAACCAGAACCCTTTTCGGGATCTGGAATTTTTTCTCCGGGTTTTCCCAGGATTTTTCAAATATAGCGTTTAATTTTGTAGATGCAGGGAAGGTTAGTGAGGCTTTCTTATTGTCAGTGAAGTAAGCCTTCTCAACCTGCTCAGGTGTAGTGTCATTAATATTTAACACATCTCTAAAGGCCCCGATCATGAGCTGCACCCCCTTAGCAAGGAATGCCGCCCCCCTCAGCTCCTCCCCATCACCGTCTGCAGTATCAGAATTGGTATCCATGTCATCTTGCATGATTTCGGCAAGTGCACGTTTCTGTGGGAACATGCAAGGAGATTTTGCAGGAATAGGGACAGAGCCTGACCAAACTGCCATAGACTTCTTCAACACCTGAGTTTCAGTCTCAGTATTAGCTTCAACAATAGGGATCTGAGACAAAGCATTACAATCCTGTGTTCCTCCTGAGAGGAAACATCTTCTGCAGCATATGACACAGAAGTGGTCATTCCGAGTTGTTCGTTAGCTGCATTTGTTCGCTTTGCAGCGATGAGGCAAAAAAATTACACTTCTGCGCATGCGTATGCGGCGCAATGCGCATGCGCGGCGTACTAATACAACGAATGATGTTGTTTTACACAGGGTCTAGCGATGCTTTTCAGTCACACAGGCAGCCGCAGAGTGATTGAAAGGAAGAGGGCGTTTCTGGGTGTCAACAGACCGTTTTCAGGGAGTGTTCGGAAAAACGCAGGCATGCCAGGAAAAATGCAGGCATGGCTGGGCGAACGCAGGGCGTGTTTGTGATGTCAAAACAGGAACTGAATGGTCTGAAGTGATCGAAGCACAATAGGTTTGAAGCTACTCTGAAACTGCACAAAAAATTTTTGTAGCCGCTCTGTGATCCCTTAGTTCGCACTTCTGCTAAGCTAAAATACACTCCCAGTGGGCGGCGGCATAGCGTCTGCACGGCTGCTAAAAACTGATAGCAAGTGATCAACTCGGAATGACCCCCAGAGTCCCTAGACATGGCTATGTGAGATAGTAAACACACACACACACACACACACACACACACACACACACGGAAATGTCAGACACAGTTTCCCCCTAAGCATGCCACAGAGAGACACAGAGATTGGAGCCAACCCACGCACAGCGCTTTTTTTAGGTAGAACTAATGAAACTACCAGCACTGTCTGTGCACCTTGATAGACTACACAGACTTTACACAGCCTCCCCCTCCCTTCTACAACCCCCTGGTACCGTACAAGATAGCTGGAGTTGACTTGGAGGGACAGCTCTCCCTGCCAGCGCTTCTGCAGGCAGGAAGATGGCGCTGAACGCTGCTAGGTCCACTCTGAGAAGCTCCGCCCCCTTTCATGGCGCTGCTTCCCGCTCTCCTGTAGTTTATACTAGCCTGAGGAATTGTGCTGGCAGCGATCCTGGGACCCTGACAGGCTTGTTGGACAGTGTAGGGTGTAGGCGCTGGCTCAGGGCACGCCTCACAGCGACGCACCATGTACCGCTGAGCCCCGGAGCGTAGTTAGTACTGCGCTCCCTACCCTGTTGCCGCCATCTTCACACTGGCTCCACGCTAGCCAGGGGGGCCGGTGACTAACTCGCCACTGAAGTCTTCTGGCTCTGTAAGGGGGTGGCGGCATGCTGCTGGGGTGAGCGATCCCCTGTGGCGGCGAACGTTCCTCAAAGCAGGGAGGCTGTTGCCAGCAGCCTCCCTGTAAAATAATAAACTCTAAAAATTACTTTTACTAGAGAAACTCTGGAGATCTCCCCTAGCTGTGACCGGCATGTTTCTAAACTGAGTCTGGTAGGAGGGGCATAGAAGGAGGACCTAGCCCACACTCAGGCCCGGCGCTACCCGCTCAGCGAAGGGATGCAGTGCAGCGAGGCGCTGGGAGGGAGAGGCGCTCACCCTGCTTTGCATCCCTTCCCTGCTGCGCCGTCCTGACCCCACTGCTGCTGCTGCTGCATGCTGCTGCATGCTGCTGCCAGCTGCTGTGCGGCGCTGGCAGCATGAAAAGCCCAGTCCCCCCCACCCCTCACCTGTGTGTCAGTGGCTCGGCTCGGTACATATCAAAGGAGGGGGCGGAGCTACACGGACCGGAATGGGCGGAGCTACACGGGACAAAGGGGGCGGAGCTACACGGACCAGGCTGCTGCAGTGCTGTAGTGTACTGAGGGAGACAGTGGCTTAGGTAAGTGAAGGGTGACAGAGAAATGTGTGTGTGTGTGTGTGTGTGTGTGTGTGTGTGTGTGTGTGTGTGTGTGTGTGTATATATATGGTGGGTGTGTATGTGTGTGTCTATATGTGTGAATTGTGTGTGTGCGCACGTGCTTTATGGACGCTACTACTGGGGGGGTGCATTACGTGTAAGGACGCAACTACAGGGGGGGCATTACATATAATGACGCTACTACTACAGGGGCGGCATTACGTATAAGGACGCCACTACAGGGGGGGCATTACGTATAACGACGCTACTACTACTGGGGGGGCATTACGTATAAGGACGCCACTACAGGGGGGGCATTACGTATAACGACGCTACTACTACTGGGGGGGCATCACATGTAAGGACACTACTACTACTGGGGGGGCCATTACGTATAAGGACACTACTACTACTGGGGGTGCACTACGTATAAGCCCGCTACTACTACTTGGAGTGCACTACGTATAAGGACGCTACTACTACTGGGGGGCATTACGTGTAAGGATGCTACTACTACTGGGGGGGGGCATTACGTGTAAGGACGCTACTACTACTGGTGGAGGCATTACGTATAAGGACGCTACTACTACTGGGGAGGCATTATGTATAAGGACGCTAATACTACTGGGGGGGGCATTATGCATAAGGACGCTACTACTACGGGTGGGGCATTACGTATAAGATAAATAAGATTGTGCTACATTTTGGCGTAATTTTAAATGGGGGTACTATTGTTTTGCCATGCCCCTTGTGAGACCACACCCCTTTTCCTGGCGCGCGCCAAAGGAATATGGGAGGGCGCAAATTTATAGTTTGCAGGGGGGGCGCCGAACACCCTAGCACCGGCCCTGCCCACACTCTCAAACTCTTAAAGTCCCAGTGGCTCCTAGTGGACCCGTCTATACCCCATGATACTAATGTGGACCCCAGCATCCTCTAGGACATAAGAGAAATTATATATATATATATATATATATATATATATATATATGTATATACACACATACATACATACATACATACATACATACATACATACACACACTTCTGTACATATAAATACACATACACGCATAGCATACTTACAAAAACATATATACATAAATGCACAGATCAAACATACATACTGCAGGCACACACCCAGAGCATGCATGCATACATATATACACACGTACACACACACACAGAGCATACATGCATGCATACACCAAGGGAGCATAAATACACACAGCATGCACACATACAGCATATACACACATAGCATTTACACACACACACACACACACACACACACACACACCATATACACATACAGTATAGTATCCATACACACAGCATATATACACACAGCATATACACATATAGTATACACATAGTGTATATACATACAAACAAACATATAGCGGATAGGATACGTACACATAGGATACATACACATAGGATCAGTGGTCGAAGTGGAAATTTTGAAGTGGGGGTATACAAAAGTCAAAGATTTAATTATGCGTGCACGCTCCAGAAAAGGGGGTGTGGTCACCCAAAAGGGGGCTTGGTCACCCAAAAGGGGGCATGCCCCGTGTAGTAGAACCCCTTATACTATCTAGTACTGGTGCCCCTTTCACTTTATAGCACACGGTACGAGCCGAAATTCACATTGTAGCACACGGTACGAGCCGAAATTCACCTTGTAGCACACTGAATGAGCCGAAATTCACATTGTAGCACACTGAATGAGCCGAAATTCACCTTGTAGCACACTGAATGAGCCGAAATTCACCTTGTAGCACACTGAATGAGCCGAAATTCACCTTGTAGCACACTGAATGAGCCGAAATTCACCTTGTAGCACACTGAATGAGCCGAAATTCACATTGTAGCACACTGAATGAGCCGAAATTCACCTTGTAGCACACTGAATGAGCCGAAATTCACCTTGTAGCACACTGAATGAGCCGAAATTCACCTTGTAGCACACTGAATGAGCCGAAATTCACATTGTAGCACACTGAATGAGCCGAAATTCACATTGTAGCACACTGAATGAGCCGAAATTCACCTTGTAGCACACTGAATGAGCCGACACTCACATTGTAGCACACTGAATGAGCCGAAATTCACTTTGTAGCACACTGAATGAGCTGAAATTCACATTGTAGCACACTGAATGAGCCGAAATTCACATTGTAGCACACTGAATGAGCCGAAATTCACATTGTAGCAGACTGAATGAGCCGACATTCACATTGCAACACACTGAATGAGCCGAAATTCACATTGTAGCACACTGAATGAGCCGAAAATCACATTGTAGCACACTGAATGAGCCGAAATTCACATTATAGCACACTGAATGAGCCGACACTCACATTGTAGCACACTGAATGAGCTGAAATTGTGACAGCAGGGACAGCCAGAGTGACGACAGCGAGAGAGACAGTGATGACAGCGAGAGAGACAGTGACGACAGCGAGAGAGACAGGGAGAGAGAGAAAGTGACGACAGGGAGAGAGAGACAGTGACGACAGGGAGAAAGAGAGAGTGACGACAGGGAGAGAGAGAGTGATGACAGGGAGAAAGAGAGAGTGACGACAGGGAGAGAGAGAGTGAGGACAGGGAGAGAGAGAGAGTGACGACAGGGAGAGAGAGAGTGACAACAGGGAGAGAGAGAGTGACGACAGGGAGAGGGACGACAGGGAGGGAGAGAGACAGGGACGACAGGGAGAGAGAGAGGGACGACAGGGAGAAGGATGACAGGGAGAGGGACGACAGGGAGAGGGATGACAGTGATGACAGGGAGAGTGACGACAGGGAGAGTGGCGACAGTGACGACAGGGAGAGACATTGACGACATGGAGAGACAGTGACAACAGGGAGTGACGACGGAGAGACAGTGACGACAGGAAGAGTGACAACAGGGAGAGTGACGACAGTGACGACAGGGAGAGTGACGACAGTGACGACAGGGAGAGTGGCGACAGTGACGACAGGTAGAGTGGCGACAGGGAGAGTGGCGACAGTGACGACAGGGAGAGTGGCGACAGTGACGACAGGGAGAGGGAGTGACGACAGGGAGAGACAGTGACGACAGGGAGAGTGACGACAGTGATGACAGGGAGAGTGACGACAGGGAGAGGGACGACAGTGACGACAGGGAGAGTGACGACAGGGAGAGTGGCTACAGTGACGACAGGGAGAGTGGCGACAGTGACGACAGGGAGAGTGACGACAGTGACAACAGGGAGAGTGGTGACAGTGACAACAGGGAGAGACAGTGACGACAGGGAGCGACGACAGGGAGAGACAGTGATGACAGGGAGAGTGACGACAGGGAGAGACAGTGATGACAGGGAGAGTGACGACAGGGAGAGTGACGACAGTGACGACAGGGAGAGTGACGACAGTGATGACAGGGAGAGTGACGACAGTGACGACAGGTAGAGTGACGACAGGGAGAGTGGCGACAGGGAGAGTGGCGACAGTAACGACAGAAAGAGTGGTGACAGTGACGACAGGGAGAGTGGTGACAGTGACGACAGGGAGAGTGACGACAGGGACAGTGACGACAGGGAGTGACGACAGGGAGAGACAGTGATGACAGGGAGAGTGACTACAGGGAGAGTGACGACAGGGAGAGTGGCGACAGGGAGAGTGGCGACAGTGACGACAGGGAGAGTAGCGACAGTGACGACAGGGAGAGTGGCGACAGTGACGACAGGGAGAGTGACGACAGTGACGACAGGGAGAGTGACGATAGGGACAGTGACGACACGGAGAGTGACGACAGTGATGACAGGGAGAGTGACGACAGGGAGAGTGACAACAGTGACGACAGGGAGAGTGACGAAGTGACAGCAGGGAGAGAGGTGACAGCAGGGGAACATTACCTAATTTGTTGCTGGCAGCGGTGATCGGTGAGCTGCGGCTAGTGGCTGGCGGCTGGTGGCTCTTGGCTGGCGGCGGCCGGCTGGTGAGCGGGGGCGGCGGCCGGCTGGTGAGCGGCGGCGGTGAGCGGCGTGCGCGGGCAGCTGGCGGTGGTGAGCGGCTGTGAGTTAATACAGCGTTCCACACAGCCGCGGGCTGCCGCGCAGGGACGGGGAGCACCATGTGCAGCAGGATGCAACTTCCCTCGCCTCCTGCTGAACTTTCATGGGCTCATTTCCGAGTCAGTGGAAGAAGTGGCGGTATGCCATACCGCCGTATACCGCCCCACTTCGACCACTGCATAGGATACATACACACACATAGGATACATACATACAGCATATACAGACACATAGGATATATACACAGCATATACACACACATGGGATACATACACATATGATACATACACAGCTGCCGTGCACTGCATAGATTTACTCCCTCACCCGGCCAGCCAGACTGGTCACATGGGAGAACTGCCTGGGAGGAGCTGCTGCATCCTCTGCAGCTAGCTCCCCCTACACTCAGCTAGCCTGCCTCCGAGTCCGTCCCCACCCTGTCAATGAAGGCAGCTCAACTACCGGCAGCAGCACAGTCTTTCTGCTGCTCTGTAATGAGAGAAATAAATTTGTCAGCTGCTATGATGGATCGGCGTGCAGGGGGGAGGGGGGTTTGTAGGTACTCGGAAACCCCCCTGCGTATATATATATATATATATATATATATATATATATTAGAGATGAGCGGGTTCGGTTCGTTGAGATCCGAACCCCCCCCAACTTCACCTATTTTACACGGTTCCGAGGCAGCCTCGGATCTTCCCGCCTTGCTCGGTTAACCCGAGTGCGCCCGAACGTCATCATCCCCCTGTCGTATTCTCGCGAGATTTGTATTGCATATAAAGAGCCGAGCGTCGCCGCCATTTTCACTCGTGCATTGGAGATGATAGCGAGAGGACGTAGCTGCGTTCTGTGTTCAGTGTGCTGCAAATATCTGTGCTCAGTGTGCTGCAAATATCTGTGCTCAGTGTGCTGCAGATATCTGTGCTTAGTGTGCTGTAAATATCTACGTTCTCTGCCTGAAAACGCTCCATATCTGTGCTGCATTGTAGTACATTGTAGGAGGACAGTGCAGAATTTTGCTGACCACCAGTATATATATATAGCAGTACGGTACAGTAGTCCATTGCTCTACCTCTGTGTCGTCAAGTATACTATCCATCCATATCTGTGCTGCATTGTAGTTGTGCGCAGTATATAGTAGGAGGACAGTGCAGAATTTTGCTGACCACCAGTATATATATATATAGCAGTACGGTACAGTAGTCCATTGCTCTACCTATCACTGACCTGATTTGGGAGTGTTGTGGACTCGGGGTTTCTTCCGGTGACCGGGAAGAGGAACCGCCGCTGGACCGCAGCAGAGATGGCCGAATATAGGTTTTCCTCATGCAGGATCTGGTCGGCAGACAGGAGGTACGTGTGGATGCTGGAGGTCTCCTGAAAGACAGAACTTGAAAAGGTGCTGAGGAATAAATGAGAAAGTACTGGATGCTGGGGACACCAACTACGCTTGTGAGCACTGGGTGTTTGGAGACTCCGAGGTGTTTGGAGACACCGAGGTACTTGTAGGCACAGAAGTGCTTGGAGGCACAGAGTTGCTTGGAGGCACAGAGGTGCTTGGAGGTACTGAGGTGCTTATAGGTGCAGAAGTGCCTGGAGGCACTGAGGTGCTTGGAGGCACGGAGGTGCTTGGAGGCACAGAGGTGCTTAGAGGCACAGAGGTGCTTGGAGGTACTGAGGTGTTTATAGGTGCAGAAGTGCCTGGAGGCACTGAGGTGCTTGGAGGCACTGAGGTGCTTGGAGGCACGGAGGTTCGTCTGGAAGCGCTGAAGTGCTCGGAGGCACAGAGGTGCTTGGAGGCACGGAGGTTCGTCTGGAAGCGCTGAAGTGCTCGGAGGCACAGAGGTTCGTCTGGAAACGCTGAAGTGCTCGGGTTCGTCTGGAAACGCTGGAAGCCACAGGGATACGGGAGCTCTGGAGATCACAACTACAACAGCAGTAAAGATGATACTCAGGCGCCGGAGCTCTGCCCGGCGTCTGAATTTGAACTTCCCGCCAGCGTCCGATTGGGGAAGCGCTTGATGACGTCACCTGTTCCCCAGTGAACGCCGGGCGCACCCGCGACGTCCATACTACGAGCGCCGGACGGAGCGCCGGGTGCCGGAGACCGCCAGTGAGGACGGCCGCTCGGAGATCCAGTGCCCCCGGAGAGGCAAGTACGGCGGCGGCGGCATGACACTACCTCTGTGTCGTCAAGTATACTATCCATCCATATCTGTGCTGCATTGTAGTTGTGCACAGTATATAGTAGGAGGACAGTGCAGAATTTTGCTGATCACCAGTATATATATATATATATATATATAGCAGTACGGTACAGTAGTCCATTGCTCTACCTCTGTGTCGTCAAGCATACTATCCATCCATATCTGTGCTGCATTGTAGTTGTGCGCAGTATATAGTAGGAGGACAGTGCAGAATTTTGCTGACCACCAGTATATATATATAGCAGTACGGTACAGTAGTCCATTGCTCTACCTCTGTGTCGTCAAGTATACTATCCATTCATATCTGTGCTGCATTGTAGTTGTGCGCAGTATATAGTAGTACAGTGCAGAATTTTGCTGACCACCAGTATATATATATATATATATATATATATATACAACGACAAGGAAGAAGGAGCGGCACTCGGCGTCTTAAAGTCAGTAACTTATATTTAACAACACATCAAATGGTCCGACGTTTCTGGGCTCACATGCCCCTTTGTCAAGGTGTACAACAATAAATAAAAGCAAAAGCATACCTTTATAGTGTGATAGAAGCCCCTAGTGTGCACGTAGTGAGCGCCAAACGGCACCACCGTCCGGCGCTATCAAGTGACGTCATCCACAAGCATCCGCCCGGCGCCATGGCAACCTGGTGTCCGTTGTTGCCGCACAGTTTAGTGGGAATTGTAGTGCGCTGTGGAGACATAAAATAAATATACAGTACCCCGCACCTGAAACACAGTTCTGGCAGTATATATCGGACCTAATGAGTCCACTTAGTCGATATGATTACTGTGATAAATGAGCTATAGAAAAAACATTCAATTAAGCCCTAATCACAAATCATAGTTTGCCCTTGCAACTTGGTATATGTGAGTAAGTCCATTAGAACTATGAGGGAACGTATGGCTCTCCATCGGTCTGCAATCAAGAAAGCCACTTTGGGGAAAGTAGCTGACCAACCTGTCGCCAGGCATTTTGTGGAAGTAGGACACTCTATTAATGACCTTAGGCACATGGCTATTGACCATGTAGAAAAATCTGTTAGAGGAGGTGACCGTGAGAACAGACTCCTTCGGTTAGAGGCTAGATGGATCCACAAACTAGGAACCATCAGCCCAGGGGGCCTTAATGAGATGATGCCATGGAACCTATTTATCCATAAATAACTGTGAATAATTATGGCTACATTTGGTATATTCTCAGGCTGTTTAGCCTCTAGTACCTTGCACTCTGTCCCTCGGGATTTATACTTATATTCATATTTGTATTTATATTTATACAGTCTTCGGCTCTCATATTTGGTTTCATGCATTGCAACATGTATCTTTCTCTTTTTTTCAGGTCATTCTGTTACAGTTACTCTGTCTTAATGTGTCTCTTTTTCAGCACTGTCTATTAATTTTGTCACGCTTCTTTCTTTCATGACACATTACTGGCAGTTTACCTTAATGGCATATAAATTTAATCAGCGTGCTATATGTTTTTTCCATATAGCAATATTTATGGTTTTTCTTTTAAGGTAATACTTTTTGTAATTAGGGCTTAATTGAATGTTTTTTCTATAGCTCATACACACACAGTTCTGGCAGTATATATCGGACCTAATGAGTCCACTTAGTCGATATGGTTACTGTGATAAATGAGCTATAGAAAAAACATTCAATTAAGCCCTAATCACAAAAAGTATTACCTTAAAAGAAAAACCATAAATATTGCTATATGGAAAAAACATATAGCACGCTGATTAAATTTATATGCCATTAAGGTAAACTGCCAGTAATGTGTCATGAAAGAAAGAAGCGTGACAAAATTAATAGACAGTGCCTAAGGTCATTAATAGAGTGTCCTACTTCCTCAAAATGCCTGGCGACAGGTTGGTCAGCTACTTTCCCCAAAGTGGCTTTCTTGATTGCAGACCGATGGAGAGCCATACGTTCCGTCATAGTTCTAATGGACTTACCCACATATACCAAGTTGCAAGGGCAAACTATGATATAAATAATGTAAGAAGAAGTGCACGTAAGTACATGTCTAATAGAAACATTACGATCTTCATGTGGGTGTTAAATGAAGGTCCAGTCAGCATATATGAACAAGTAGTACACTTCGGGCACTTGTAGCACCCAGGGGCCTTAGACAGGAAACTCAGTGGACATTCAACCTCCTCGCTAAAACCTGTCACATCAGTGTGGACCACAATGTCCTTAATGTTACGTCCTCTGGTGAAACATGCCATAGGGCGCTTGTTTTTAAAAGTTGGAAGAGTACTGTCAGAGGATACAATAGGCCACAAGGCTCTAGAGGCACGTGGAATAACTGCACTTGTCGTGTTGTATTAAGTGACAAATGGGATCATCTCCCCTCTTGTTTTTTTAATGCTAGGGGAAAGCAGATTGCATCTAGGAATGGCCATGACTTCCATTTTCTGAGTCAGCAATTTTCTGTGATCGTAACCTCTTTGTAAGAATTTGATGATAAGTTTATCAAGCTCTTCCTCCAATTTCGATCAATCACTGGTGATCCGAGCTATCCTTATCATCTGTGACCTAGGGAGTCCATTAACTAAGCCTTTGGGATGGTGGCTGTTGGCCCGGAGCAGGGTGTTCTGGTCCGTGGGTTTAGTATAGAGGCCTGTCTGGATCTGCCCATCCTTGATGGTCACCTGGACATCCAAATAGTTGATAGTGGATGCATTAGTCACATAAGTAAATTTGATGGGGGATTCTCGTGAGTTCGCTGTCGCCATCAATGCATCAAAAAGGGGCGGAGGACCGGTCCACATAATAAACAGATCATCTATGAAACGGGTGTATAAAAGAATATGTTGAGCCATTTCCGGGTTTTAGAAGAAGATTACAATTTCCTCCTTAAACATAAAGATATTAGCAAACGATGGGGAGACATTGCTCCCCATCGCACACCCAGTTCTCTGACTAAAAAAATGACCGTCAAAAAGAAAAAAGTTGTGGGTAAGGATCAGCTCAAGCAGGTCAAGGAACAGCTTATGGTCCAGAGCTTTCATTTGTTCCGCAATGATGAATTCTTCCATAGCCTGTAGACCTTGGCGGTGAGGGATACTGGTGTAGAGGCTGCAGACGTCTATTACACACAGTATAGTGCCTGGTGGTACAACAGTCACAGTCGAGAGTCGTTGAAGGAAACATGTGGTATCCTTTATGAATCTTTGATGTCCAAGAATGAATGGTTGTAAGATACTGTCAAGGAAAACTGAAATAGGTTGGAATATAGAGTTTCTAGCGGCAATAATTGGACGTCCCGGAGGGCACTGAAGGTTTTTATGGATTTTTGGCACAGTGAAAAAGACAGGTACTTCAGGATGGTCCTGAGAGAGAGCCTTAAGAAGTTTGTGAGAGATAAGGCCCTGTATGCAAGCGGTTTTCAACAAGGTGTCGACTACCAATTTATATTCGTTGGTGGGATCCTGAGTTAGCCTTTCATATGTGGATTCATCATTGAGCTGTTGGTAAGCCTCTTTCAAATAGTCACTCAAATTCAGAACCACGATCCCGCCCCCCTTATCAGCGGGGCGGATGATAATGTCTCTATAGGAGCCCATCTGTTTGAGTGCCAATTGCTCTTGTCGGGACAAGTTACAGTGGGTATCAGGTTTACCTTGCTGATATCTAGAAACTGAATCATTGATCAGCCTAATATATGATTTAATAGACGGATTGGTTGAAGGCGGATCAAAAGAAGATAGATGTCTAGAATTAATGAAATCATTATGTACAGTAAGCTGGTTAATCGGTATATCTTCGGACCGTTGTGTTTGAAAAAACTCCTGGAGTCTTAGTTTGCGGGCAAAACGGTGGATATCCACCTGCCAAGTGAAATCATTGAATCTGGTTGTTGGAACGAATGATAACCCCTTTTCCAAAACTGAACGTTCATGGGGGGTAAAGGTCCTATTCGATAAATTGTACACTAACGATTCCTCCTTGTTGTGGCCCCTCTTGCCCCTCGCCCATTGCCCGCCCCTGCGGGTGGTCTTCCTCGTCTGCCTTTTTCTTTGGAAGTGGAGGTTGCTGGAGTCCCCTCTAAAGGGGCATATGAGGTGTTGGGGGAGTCTTCAGTCTCATGTGGGGTGGTCTCAGTTTCACTATTAGAAGTGGCTGACATATGTGATTGTGCCTCACGTCTCCTACGCCAGCTGTGTCTAGCTTGTGCATTATAAAATGTTTTAACTCCTTGTTCTCCCCCCATCAGCCACCTATAGACTCGGTTGCTATCATAGTCTTCCTTGACTATAGCATATTTGTTTCTTTTAAACTTGGTCAAGTCCCTCCAATAGTTCTCACATTGGGTCTGAAGTTTGGTGAGCCAATCTTGCTGGGTGTCATTACGCAAGACTTGGAGTTGTTCCCTTTCCAGTTGGCTGATTTTATCACGGGTGGCGGTAAGTTCTCTACCTGCTTCCTCCACTACCAGCAATAACAAATCTAGGCTGCATTTGTTTAGGATACCTATCCATTTTTTGCAGAAGTCAGGGTTAAAGAGGCCAATGGTGGGGACATTACGCACCCTGAATCCCCTGGGTATTAGTTTGTCTCTATGATAATCAGAAAGTGTTATACCATGTAAAAGAAAGTCAATTTCACGACGTTTGAGTTTTAATAATTGATGATAAACATCCTCTGCTGTATCAGCCTTATCCACATAGTTCAAGCTGTCTTTGAATCGTGAACGATCCGCATCGTCGTCAGTGAAGCTATAAAGTTCCCCTATGGTGGAGGACATACCTCTACAGCCCGGTTCACCCTCCTGGGTCATTATAGCAGAGTTACTCCGGTAAAACAGTGGTGTGATAAGTGACAGTGAAGTGCACGGAAACAATTGGAGATATCACACTTGACAGGTAAACACAAATCACGGGTCCTGTAGGATCCTGCGATACTGGAGGGGTGCCTTATTCCAAGATGAATCACTGGAGCATAACGTTCTCAGAATCCAAATAGTAACAGAGGGTAAATGAATAGGTACTCCCACTAATAGGCAAAAAGGGCACCGGTGCCTTCTCAATACAGGGTTATTCACAACGACAAGGAAGAAGGAGCGGCACTCGGCGTCTTAAAGTCAGTAACTTATATTTGAACAACACATCAAATGGTCCGACGTTTCGGGGCTCACATGCCCCTTTGTCAAGGTGTACAACAATAAACAAAAGCAAAAGCATACCTTTATAGTGTGATAGAAGCCCCTAGTGTGCACGTAGTGAGCGCCAAACGGCACCGCCGTCCGGCGCTATCAGGTGACGTCATCCACAAGCGGCCGTCCGGCGCCATGGCAACCTGGTGTCCGTTGTTGCCGCACAGTTTAGTGGGAATTGTAATGCGCTGTGGAGACATAAAATAAATATACAGTACCCCGCACCTGAAACACAGTTCTGGCAGTATATATCGGACCTAATGAGTCCACTTAGTCGATATGGTTACTGTGATAAATGAGCTATAGAAAAAACATTCAATTAAGCCCTAATTACAAAAAGTATTACCTTAAAAGAAAAACCATAAATATTGCTATATGGAAAAAACATATAGCACGCTGATTAAATTTATATGCCATTAAGGTAAACTGCCAGTAATGTGTCATGAAAGAAAGAAGCGTGACAAAATTAATAGACAGTGCTGAAAAAGAGACACATTAAGACAGAGTAACTGTAACAGAATGACCTGAAAAAAAGAGAAAGATACATGTTGCAATGCATGAAACCAAATATGAGAGCCGAAGACTGTATAAATATAAATACAAATATGAATATAAGTATAAATCCCGAGGGACAGAGTGCAAGGTACTAGAGGCTAAACAGCCTGAGAATATACCAAATGTAGCCATAATTATTCACAGTTATTTATGGATAAATAGGTTCCATGGCATCATCTCATTAAGGCCCCCTGGGCTGATGGTTCCTAGTTTGTGGATCCATCTAGCCTCTAACCGAAGGAGTCTGTTCTCACGGTCACCTCCTCTAACAGATTTTTCTACATGGTCAATAGCCATGTGCCTAAGGTCATTAATAGAGTGTCCTACTTCCACAAAATGCCTGGCGACAGGTTGGTCAGCTACTTTCCCCAAAGTGGCTTTCTTGATTGCAGACCGATGGAGAGCCATACGTTCCCTCATAGTTCTAATGGACTTACTCACATATACCAAGTTGCAAGGGCAAACTATGATTTGTGATTAGGGCTTAATTGAATGTTTTTTCTATAGCTCATTTATCACAGTAATCATATCGACTAAGTGGACTCATTAGGTCCGATATATACTGCCAGAACTGTGTTTCAGGTGCGGGGTACTGTATATTTATTTTATGTCTCCACAGCGCACTACAATTCCCACTAAACTGTGCGGCAACAACGGACACCAGGTTGCCATGGCGCCGGGCGGATGCTTGTGGATGACGTCACTTGATAGCGCCGGACGGTGGTGCCGTTTGGCGCTCACTACGTGCACACTAGAGGCTTCTATCACACTATAAAGGTATGCTTTTGCTTTTATTTATTGTTGTACACCTTGACAAAGAGGCATGTGAGCCCCGAAACGTCGGACCATTTGATGTGTTGTTTAAATATAAGTTACTGACTTTAAGACGCTGAGTACCGCTCCTTCTTCCTTATCGTTGTGAATAACCCTGTATTGAGAAGGCACCGGTGCCCTTTTTGCCTATTAGTGGGAGTGCCTATTCATCTACCCCCCCCCCCCTCTCTCTCTCTCTCTCTCTCTCTCTCTCTCTCTCTCTCTCTATATATATATATATATATTTAACTCTGCATCATGTGCTATTTGGGGACAATTTTTTTAAGTGCCATCCTGTCTGACACTGCAGTGCCACTCCTAGATGGGCCAGGTGTTTGTGTCAGCCACTTTGGTCGCTTAGCTTAGCCATCCAGCGACCTTGGTGCACCTCTTTTTTTCTTTGCTTCATGTGCTGTTTGGGGACTATTTTTTAAAGTGCCATCCTGTCTGACACTGCAGTGCCACTCCTAGATGGGCCAGGTGTTTGTGTCGGCCACTTGGGTCGCTTAGCTTAGCCATCCAGCGACCTTGGTGCACCTCTTTTTTTCTTTGCATCATGTGCTGTTTGGGGACTATTTTTTTAAGTGCCATCCTGTCGGACACTGCAGTGCCACTCCTAGATGGGCCAGATGTTTGTGCCGGCCACTTGGGTCGCTTAGCTTAGTCATCCAGCGACCTTGGTGCAAATTTTAGGACTAAAAATAATATTGTGAGGTGTGAGGTGTTCAGAATAGACTGGAAATGAGTGGAAATTATGGTTATTGAGGTTAATAATACTATGGGATCAAAATGACCCCCAAATTCTATGATTTAAGCTGTTTTTGAGGGGTTTTTAAAAAAAAAAACCACCGGAATCCAAAACACACCCGAATCCGACAAAAAATTTTCAGGGAGGTTTTGCCAAAGCGCGTCCGAATCCAAAACACAGCCGCGGAACCGAATCCAAAACCAAAACACAAAACCCGAAAAATGTCCGGTGCACATCCCTAATATATATATAGATAGATAGCTCTCTCTCTCTCTCTCTCTCTCTCTCTCTCTATATATATATATATATATATATATATATATATATAGCAAACGTATAACCGGCACTCACACTTCTTATGTCATCCCGCCGCGGTGCACATTGTTTAAAGTCAGAATATAGTCCAAGAATACGGCACTCTGTGGACTTGCTCAACCAAATAAATGATTCCAACAGCCTTGCTTCACTTAGCCAATCTTGGTGTTATCTGGCAAATGCCAAACGTCCTGCACGGTGTTGGGCTGTAAGCACAACCCCCACCTGTGGACGTCGGGCCCTCATACCACCCTCATGGAGTCTGTTTCTGATCGTTTGAGTAGACACATGCACATTTGTTGCTTGCTGGAGGTCATTTTGTAGGGCTCTGGCAGTGCTCCTCCTGTTCCTCCTTGCACAGAGGCGGAGGTAGCGGTCCTGCTGCTGGGTTGTTGCCCTCCTACGGCCTCCTCCACGTCTCCTGATGTAATGAACTACAAGAAAGAAAGGCGCCTCCTTGAGCCTATGTTGAAAATGCTGCCTGCCGCTCCCAAAGGATTAGGGTATTAGCAATCCCTAAGCAAGTGAAAAAACAAAAGCTAAACAAGAGAGCGCAGGCAGACTCCACTGAAATATCACAATTTTAATATACACAGTGATCACATAATATGGTATACATAATTAATACTAGATTAAAGCCAATAAAAATCAATAAAAATCCGCACTAAAACTTCATATAATTCCACACAATTTAGTGCACTGATAACCTGATATGATGATAATGTATGGATTAATATGTCCTGAAAGTTGGCAGCTGATGTTTAGATGCTGAAAGTCTGGATATTATCCATATAGCAGACTGATATTTGAAATTGCTTTGTTCAGGTTAAAGTCAGATGAATACAAAACAAGTGCAGTGTTGATTATGGATTAGACCTCTATTACCCCAAGTCGACACCGCACCAGTTCTGCCCTGTTTAATGTAGCAGCATATTGTGGTGATATCGCTTACCACTTCCTCGGTGTATATGGAACACTGACAGGTGCTCGGGTGCTGCTAGCTCTGGCGGCTGAGTCCGATGCTCTCTCCTTACTGCAGCGTATCAGACCAGTGATCGCTCGCCGCTTCTACGGATCATCTGGCGGTGCTATAATTATCCAGGATGCCGCTGATCCGAGGCGATGAGCTGGCAGCCACGGTCCCCGTATGGCAAAAGGGACCAGTGCAGGTGGCTTTGCTCGGGCAGAAATAACCCGACAGTGGAGTAGAGCTGAAACGGGTGAAAAGCCGTAAGAAGTTAAGGTGGTCAAATGAAAAGTAGTCGGATCCTGAAACAGCCCTGACGCGTTTCTCGACCGGCACAGTCTGGTCGTTTCCTCAGAGGGTTATCATGATCCCATCCTACTGGTTCCTCACATTTAAAGGACTCCTGGGATGGTCATTATTACAGGCACCTGGAAAGCACCTGTTTGGCTCATTAATAGACGTGTGTGCAGGCGGAGTCATAATAAGCTCCACAGACAAACAAGCATATCTATACATACTCATTCCTAACTGAATAAATAAACAATTAAATAGAATAAAATACCATAAAATAGAATTTACTTATAATTATTATTCTGATATAGTTCTCTAATATATTTCTTTCTTCTTATTAGCGGAGCGGGAGACAGCAGTATAACACTCTTAGTACATTTATTATAACAAATCCATATTCATAAATTAGATTAAACATACATATAATGGATAAATCAATACAACTGAAACAGTCACTAGTCAAATATATTCTTGTCAATGCGATATGACTGTTCCAGTAATAGATCAGATATATTTATATTTATAATATTGATAGGACTCTCTAAGCCTTATATCTATAGGGGAAATATTCCCACTCGAATTTATCTGACCATAAAGATATCGCACCTTATAGGGCACAAATACAGAGGAATCCATATGCACTCCATATAGATAAAAATAGAAAAATTAGAATGCACATAGAAAAAATATACATTCCTATTTGCTACATCTAGACAATTGGATAGGTAAATACAGATAACATTACCTTAATGGTACAGAAATTGATAGGGAAAAAAATTGAGAAAAAAATTTATAGGGAAAAACATTGATACTGAGTCGGGGGAATGGACGAACCCACCCCAAGAGGGCAGAGAGATATATTTAAACTCAACCTGCCAAAATGGGGTGGGTAAATCGTCCACTCCCCCGACACCCACAGAGGGACAAACAGAAAACCAAGTACAAAGTTATAGAAGGCAATTCATGGGGATAACTATATTTTACCCCATAATTGGGGACAAAACCTTCCCCCACCACTCACATTGCCTATCAAAATTAGTGTAGAAGGAGAGGCTAATTAGATAGCATTGAGTTCCACTGTGTCGTTAAGACCATGTGGACTCAATGTGTGTAATTGAAAAATCCAAAATGCTTCGCGCATACAAAGTTTTCTATATCTATCGCCTCCCCTCATGGTTACTTTTACGTGTTCTACTGCTCTAATGGTCAAACCATTAACAGCACAGAAGGGTGCTGTTAATGGTTTGACCATTAGAGCAGTATCACCACAATATGCTGCTACATTAAACAGAGCAGAACTGGTGTGGTGTCGACTTGGGGTAATAGAGGTCTAATCCATAATCAACAGTGCACTTGTTTTGTATTCATCTGACTTTAACCTGAACAAAGCAATTTCAAATATCAGTCTGCTATATGGATAATATCCAGACTTTCAGCATCTAAACATCAGCTGCCAACTTTCAGGACATATTAATCCATACATTATCATCATATCAGGTTATCAGTGCACTAAATTGTGTGGAATTATTTGAAGTTTTAGTGCAGATTTTTATTGATTTTTATTGGCTTTAATCTAGTATTCATTATGTATACCATATTATGTGATCACTGTGTATATTAAAATTGTGATATTTCAGTGGAGTCTGCCTGCGCTCTCTTGTTTAGCTTTTGTTTTTTCTCCTGATGTACTGGCCTGTCTCCAGGTAGCGCCTCCATGCTCTGGACACTACGCTGTCAGACACAGCAAACCTTCTTGCCACAGCTCGCATTGATGTGCCATCCTGGATGAGCTGCACTACCTGAGCCACTTGTGTGGGTTGTAGACTCCGTCTCATGCTACCACTAGAGTGAAAGCACCGCCAGCTTTCAAAAGGGACCAAAACATCAGCCAGAATGCATAGGAGCTGAGAAGTGGTCTGTGGTCACCACCTGCAGAACAACTCCTTTATTGGGGGTGTCTTGCTAATTGCCTATAATTTCCACCTGTTGTCTATTCCATTTGCACAACAGCACGTGAAATTGATTGTCAATCAGTGTTGCTTCCTAAGTGGACAGTTTGATTTCACAGAAGTGTGATTGACTTGGAGTTACATTGTGTTATTTAAGTGTTCCCTTTATTTTTTTTAAGCAGTGTATATACATACCTCCCAACATGACCCTCTCCAGGAGGGACACAATGCTCTGCTTCTGGACTTCTCTCTTCATTTATGATTGCCGGCACCTGTTTTGAACAGGTTCATGGCTAAGAAAGGTGTTTCAGCACAGGTGATGGTAATTCTAAATTAAGAGGGAAGTCCAGGAGCAGAGCATTATGTCCCTCCTGGAGAGGGTCATGTTGGGAGGTATGTATATATATATATATATATATATAATGTCAATTAGAACTCATAATACAAATACATAAAATCTAAGAACACTACTGGGAATTTGTGCAAAAAAAAAAAAATTAACGAATAAATACATATGTATATTTGGTGTCACCCCCATTGAGGGATGACATCAAAGTGCCGATTGCTCTTCAGTGACAGGAGCAGGGTACTGCACTGTGACATTACATGCAGCACCCTGCTCCTGTCACTGTGCAGGAGCTGGCATTTCTCTTACACTGGTCCCTGTGTGCAGCCCGCATCTCTGGGACCCCCGAAGTGACAAAATGGGGGTCCGGGCCATGAGCCACGTCCCAGCAGCGAGGACACGTTCCCTATCTTTGAGGCCAAACCCCCTTTTGGCAGCATGCACGGACCTCCCGAAGCGGGTGTCATTTCTACTAGTGACGCCTCTGTGTGTGTATGTATATATATATATATATATATATATATATGTGGATTGCATATTTATTGTCACACCACAATAAAAAAAGCCTTATGTCTAATAAGTAGACTTATAGGCCCTACACACTGTGCGATAATTCTCAAAGATATGAACGATCTCGTTCATTAATGAACGAGATACCGTTCATATCTTTGAGTGAGGAGGCACCAGCGATGAACGATGCGCGGCCCTGCGCTCGTTCATCGCTGGTGCCCTGTCGGCTGTGCGTGCAGGCCAATATGGACGATCTCGTCCATATTTGCCTGCACTTCTACGGAGCCGTGTGATCAGTAGCGGATCTTGCCACGGGCAAGCAGTACTTTTGCCCGGGGCGCCGCCTTCCGGAGGGCGCCGGCGCCATCTGGAGGGCGCCGCACCATGTCAAGATCCGCCACTGTGCCCCCCGCAGTGCCCCCCGCTGTGCCTGCCGCTGGTCCCCCGCTTTGAAGGGAACCAGACTCTAAGTGTCTAGTTTCCCTTCATGGAGAGGACTGTGCTGTGCGGTGCGCGATGACGTCATCCCGCACCGCACAGCAAAGGTCCTCTCCATGAAGGGAAACTAGACGCTAAGCGTCTAGTTTCTCTTCATGGAGAGGACCTTTGCTATGCGGTGCGCGATGACGTAATCGCGCACCGCACAGCATAGTGGCACAGACACTAGGGGTCATAATTGACCTCTAGTGTCTATGCTGTGCTATGGGAGAGACGTAATGACGTCTCTCCCATAGATCTGAGGACAGACACAACCATCCGAGGACAGGAGAAGAGCGGCGCTGGCGGAGGAGGAGGTCTGGAATCAGGAGCGGGGATTGTAAGTATACTTTTATTTATTTTTTCAGCTGCGCTACAGGGGGCACAAATGGGGGCATAACTGACCACGCCCCCATATGAAGCCACACCCCTATTTTTGCCCGGGGCGCCACAATGGCAAGATCCGGCCCTGCGTGTGATGGGGGAGTGAAGAAACTTCACTCCCCCTGTCACTGCCCCCCGCCACCGGGTCGCCCGTCAGCCGTATCCGCCATCGGGCAGCTCGGCAGCGGATCGTTAAATGTTTATGACCCTTGAGGGGTATATTCAATAATACCACTTTCAGACAGAAAAATCTTGAAAACCCGGATTTTTCACGGTTTTGTGAAACTGGGAAAAACCTGGGTTACAGTCCTTTACCCCCTTTCACACAGCACATTTAACCCGGATAATTCCCGGGTCGACCCCTTTCAGAAAGAACCCGTGTCAGCCCTGCAATAGACTTGTGTGTCATAAGAAATGGACTGTTTTTATGGCACACAGAGATGAGGTCATGAAAAGTGGGTGGTGACTGATCACAGCATTACATTAACGATGGCCGATGAGTTACTGCTGAGTAGCCCGGAGTTCTTGGCTTCTTGCTGTTTTTTGCTGTTTCACACAGCAAATGAAAGCCTGATGCAGCTGCTAGCACTGTGCTACCTGGCACAGTCTTATGCCAAGAGGAGAAGGGAGCAATTTCTGGCGGAGAGGGCTAATACTCAACGCCAGTATTTGCGCAGGAGGAGAGCCCTGATTTTGGGCAGCATTACGTCTACCCTGAGATTTACCAGCTCAACTAATCGATCGTTGTGGGCCAGGGGCCGCAGGGATGGACAAGCTTTCTGGGCGACCGTGGAAGCTTATCAGCCAGAAGAGTGGATGGCACGCTTTCGGATGTCGCGTGATACGTTTTACTACCTGCTGGAACTTCTCACTCCAGCACTCACCAGGGGAAACACCAACAACTGCAAGACCATCGAGCTGTGCTGGAGACTGGCGATTGTGTTGTGGTGGTATGCAACCCTGGGGGAATACCGCACCATCGCCTGCTTGTTCGGTGTTGGCATATCGACTGTGTGTGTGCTAGTGTGGGAAGTGACCCAGGCATTGCTGGAAACCCTTTACCACCACTTCATCTCCTTACCGCAAGGTGCCCGGCTGGATGATACCATAAAAGGTTTCCAGCAACGTAAATATCCCCAGTGTGCTGGAGCCATAGATGGGACCCACATACCCATTATTGCCCCCAGAGACAACCCAGCCGATTACTACAACCGAAAAGGCTTGCACTCCATCATCCTGCAGGCTGTACTGGACCATAAGTATTGGTAAGTAGTATGGTGTGTTAATGTGAGTCATATGCGGGGCGCATGATGTGTATTGTTAAACACAGCTAATACGTATACTATTCCATTTCACAGATGTCTTCATTGGCTTTCCGGGTCGTGCTCACGACTCCCGGGTACTTGGCTACTCTGAATTGTTCCAGATTGCAGAGGAGAACCAACATGGCTGGTTGTTCCCGAGAGAGGTAAATATATCTCTTTTGATGAGTTATATTTTTCACAGCAGAATCATAATACAATAGATTGCAATTATGGTATAGGGCCAGCCTCTTACGTCATGTAGCAGGGGTGTCAAAATATAGCTGCTGTGGAACTAAACCTCCCAGCATGCCCCTGCAACAAATTTTCAATTTGGGAGTGCTGCAACTGTGGCATGCTGGCATGTCTAGTTCCACAACAGCTGCAGTCTCGCAAGTTTAGGCTAGGGTTAGGCTGCGGAAAGGGAGGGTTAGTTGGTAGGGAAGGGTTGGGAGGGTTTAGGATACTTATCTCACCCATGTCAGGATTAGATTGTTGGTATTCCATAATTATTCCCTTACTTTCCTGAACATTATGTATGCCACCTATACTCTATATTAATTTTTATTTCCCATTACAGAAATCAAAGTTTGTTGATGGGTGGGAGATCCCGGTGCACCTTATTGGAGATGCGACGTACCCTTTGAGGTGTTGGCTGATCAAGGGCTTCACACAGCATCTCCCACTCTCTCCGGAACAAGTGCATTTCACCCACACTCTCAGCTCGGCCAGGATGGTGGTGGAGAACGCTTTTGGGAGACTGAAGGGGCGCTGGCGGTGTCTACTAAAGCGCAATGACATTGCCATCACTCTGGTGCCGGCTGTGGTTGCTGCTTGCTGTATCCTGCATAACTTTTGCGAGATACAGAAGGAACACTTTTTGCCGGAGTGGAATGTTGTGGACACTGAACTGTGCGATACTCCGGTAGAAGCAGCAGAAGCAGCCTACGAGGGGGAGATAAGTAGTGGCAGTGCTGAGGAGATATGCAACACCCTCACTGCTAACTTAACTACTATGACACAGTAGAGGACACAGAAATGTTGGCAAACATTTTTTTTATTATTTTTTTCAAAACGTTTGTTTTATTGTTTCAAAAAAGTTATGTACATGTTACCTCACATGTATCTTTTTTAGTATAACATATTTTCAGTTTAAAATGCTTCTTACATTTTTGAACATAAATAGGCCATAATATGTGTAGACATTAGACACATAAATAGAGGGCATAATGCTTGTACATTTAGCGTAACTTACTTCCCTATCTGGAGAAGTGGCTGAGGTAATGGCCAGGTATGGGCCGTACACTTGACAGGCCTGTAAAGTGCTGAATACACATGAACATTTGCAAAAACATCAAAGAAGAAGAAAAAAGTATTTACAACTGTCTGTAAGAAGTGCTGCCCAGTGGACGGTTGGGAGTGGTGCCATCTGGATAAGTATGCTCAGTGCCATGTGGAGTATTATTCCCTGTGCCATCTGGATAAGTATACACAGTGCCAAGTGTAGTATTATTACCCATGCCATCTGGACTAACATGCACAGTGGCATGTGGACTGCTATGCACTGTAACATCAGGACTGGTCTGCTTATTGGCATGTGGACTGCTACTTGCAGGGGCGTGTGAAAAATTATTTGCTGTGCCATCTAGATAACTAGGCACTGCGCCATAGTGAGAAGTATTCCCTGTGCCCTCTGGACTATTATGAGGAGTAGCAGTAGGTGGATTTGAGGGGTTTGTTTCCATAAACTGCATTCCTCTGCTATGATGCTGGTAGTTGGAAAAATGGCCCTCAGAATAGTGAGGAGTATACACTGGATAAGGGTGTGGAGGGTGCGGATTGTGTAATCTAGACACCAGACCGTTAAGAAAGGACATTTGTGCATCTCTGTTTTCCCTAGAAATGCGTTCATGCATACACACAAGTTGCGTGAGAAATTAATTTTGTAACACTTTCTCGTTGTCAAAAAAGCGCTGTAGTCGTGCATCCTCCTGTGCCTGCATTTCAGTAACGGAATCTCGTAGCTGATTGACTAGGATTCTTGTCATTATGCGCGTAGCTTGTTCCATCTTTGAAGTTTTTTTCTTCCGTTCAGGTACGTCAAAGACTAGAAATGGAGGGAAAACAACAATTTTTGAAAATCAAATAGCAGTGATGTCAGCATATATGTGCTTGAGGCCTTGCTCGTCCTGCGCACTAGCTTCACACTGCAGCATATACATTTTGAGTATTGGTCAGGACAAAGATATCATGTGTGAGTTATGGACGTGCACAATTGTACAAACACTGCATGCTATGCAAGATGTATACTTTCTTTGTGTGATTAGTGTGCAGGTGTGGCCTATGATGTTGTTACTATAGTAGTCGTTATTAATAATAAATGGTACAACATGTAATGTGGCCTTCTGATATTGTTGAAATACAGAAACAGACATGAACTGAATGTGTAACGCAGCATTCAAAAATAATAACAAGTGCAAACAACATCATTGTGGAATATGGCCCATATTATATACTGGATTTAAAATATAAGAAAAATCTTAAGTGTGTTTTAAAAAAACAACAACTTACTGTTCCAATGCAACTTTGGTGCCTCAGTCTGCGCAGAAGTCGGTGTCCCAGCCGGAGTCCCTGTGCTTCTTCCACTGGCATCAACCTCGATAGTATTGGTGACTGGGTCCCCCATGGCAGCCATCGGATCGGTGTCACTGATCTCAGTGATGTCATCATACAGCATTGGTGGCGTCGGTGGAATGGATTGGCTGTTCTACGGGGTAGTGCTACGTGAGGATGCACAACTGGACGATGAAATGGCAATGGGATTAACCAGTGCAGAATTGCCAAATACTTCATTGCACTGATCGTAGTAAAGCCACTCCATCCTAGCAGCACCACTTTTCCTCCTGTTGTGGTCGTGAACTTTGTTGTAATATTTGCGCAGAGCTTTCAATTTATTCACTACCTGCTGCTGTGTCCGCACAATGCCCTTTAAGGTAAGTATCTTGGCAATGTTGGTGTACACTGTGGCGTCCTTCACTGTCCCAGTGATCTGCTTCCGGATCTCCTCCTCCCCTCTAACAAAAAGCAGCTCCCTGATCTCTTTCTCCTTCCAATGTACCATGCTATGTCCCTCCGTCTTCCCTGCAGCACAATTATGACCTCAGATGCCAGCGCCAGTGCCACGCCCGCTCAGCCAATCAGAGAGACCCTGCTGCTAAGCCAATCGCCAGTGCCCTGCCAGCTCAGCCAATAAGCTCTGTTAACCGCGACCCATTCCTAAAATACCGGGTCGGACCATTTCAGACAGCCGGCAACCCGTGTAAGAGCCAGGAAAAACCCAGGTAAAAACCTGGGTCGAATTCCCGAGAACTCAGTCCCGTGTTGACCCTTTCAGACAGAAAAAAATTCCGGGTTGACCCTTCAAGAGCCAGGAAATTACCGGGTTATTTTCTCTTTCTGAAAGGGGCATAAGAGTTGGAAACTGCCGTCTTGTCGGAAAGACAGCAGTTTCCGACTGGAATAGGTCGGAAGGGGTTCCGACCTATTCAATACGGGCACATTTTTTCAGACGAGTCGGGAAACTCAACTTGTCGGAATGCTGTCGGAAAGCAGGTGGATCGGCGGAATAGCAGCCGATTCGCCTGCTGCTGTCGGAAATGGTGCCAAATCCGACAGGTTTTGGCCCCCTTTCCGACAAACTCAATCCAACTTGAAAACAAGTCGGATTGAGGTGAGGAGACGGGAAGCGGTGTGGCAGGCTACGGGGATCGGGGATGAGAGATACCTTGATGGCCATCCCCGGGCCAGGCACCTCTCTCCCTGCAGTGCCTCCCCTGCCGCCGCAGATATCATCCCCACCAATCTCAGCTCCCCCGCCAGCAGCCCCACTGTTCCTCCCGCTGCTCACTGTTCCCCCGCCGCTGCTGTCAGCGCACCCAACAGCAGTGGCAAGACAAGACACAGGGAACGGCCAAATCTGACAGTCGGATTTGGACGCTCTTTAAATAGGGGTTGTCGGGTCCATTCCAACAACTGCATGTCGGAATGGACCCGACTCTTAATATACCCCTAAATCTCAACCGCTGTGCAGTTCAAAATCACACAATAGTAATTGCCTCACTATGAAACTTCCTACTACTCAAGCCCATGCTTCAGTTGAGCATACAAGGAAGCAGTGACAGAGTGGTGGGTGAGGCACAGGGCCGGTGCTAGAGTATTCGGCGCCCCCCTGCAAACTATAAATTTGTGCCCTCCCTCTCATACTTTACAAAGGGGCCATGCAATAAAGTGTGTGGACTCACAAGGAAGGGATGTGGCTACACAATAGTACTCCTAATTAAAATTAGGTCACACTATTTGATTCAATCTAATTCACAAAGTGCCCCCAAATCGTATTACACCATATAGTTGTGCCACTTATACACATTATTGTGACAATTGTTTTCAATGATATGCGCAACAAAACTTGAGGTGCAGCTATATCTAGTGTAAATAGAAGTGAACCCCACACTTCAAAGGTATACAATGGTAAAGAAAAATTACACTTGACAATTAGCGCTCATCAACTATCATGCAAATGAAAGTATATAACTGGTAAAATTTTCATTTACCCTTAATAGAAGGTGGATCCTCATGGAATGGTGAAACAGTTTTTATTCTAGATGTTCCTCAAATCAACCAAAAATTCCGATAAAACATGCAAGTATCCAGGAAACCTGCAACGATAAATGCCTCTGTCTCCAAGGAAATTGGATTGGGAAATCCGAGGCACCATTAAATACCGACCATGGTGTAGTATTTTTTTAAAAACACGCACTGGTTTTAATACACTGATAAAACTTACAAGAAATTAAAAGAACATAAGCATGTAATCATTTCACTCCATAGGACAACACAGATGATATATCACCCAGAAATTCACTGCAGCCCCAGCAGATGGCAATGGAAGACGTGCACAATCTCTCCAATAGTCCAGTAGCATGCAGGATAGCCAAAGATGATTGTGTCCAGAAAAGTCCTAGGATCAATGACAGGTAAAAAGCAGGAGCCACGCTTAACGCGTATCGGACCAAGTGTCCTTCATCAGAAGCGTGGTTTGTCTGGCTCAGGAAAGTGCTTTTAAACCCCTTTAGGAGATAGTCACAGCTGTATCCACTGATTGTCTAATCTCTGCGCTACGGACAGCGCACCTGCGCTATCGCGACCGGAAACCGGAAACCGGAAGTTGTAAATGCGGGTCACATGCGTTCCAAACAGCCGGAAATCGCGTCTTTGGCTTCCTTGCGCACACACCGTGGATATCCTTGCTGTAATGCGTTCCATTCATCAGGAAATGCAATGGTCAGTTACCATGTCTGTTTATCTTAT
Source organism: Pseudophryne corroboree (assembly GCF_028390025.1). Classification (NCBI taxonomy): domain Eukaryota; kingdom Metazoa; phylum Chordata; class Amphibia; order Anura; family Myobatrachidae; genus Pseudophryne; species Pseudophryne corroboree. The sequence goes on from NC_086447.1 coordinate 784,773,647, forward strand.
ATAGTAGTCCCATATTAAGTAGTGTAAGACGTTCCAAACTTACAGAAATCCAAATATACGATCCATAAAAGGAAATAAAGAAAATGACAGCAATTAACAGCCTAATATGGATGTACAATTTAAAACGATTCATTAATTACTAGTACCAATATTTCTTACTGTACAATAAATATAAAATGCAGATAGATAGCAACTTATTAGGGTTTAGATGCATATTACAAAACAGTGAATACACAAATAGGTGGATGGACTTATGTGAGGAAACATTTAAGTTCAAATTCACCGTTGAGACCCTTAGGACTCAGGGTACCCAAACGGTATATGGACTTCATCTCAGCTTGAGAGAGTCTTTTTTCTAGGTCCCTAGTCCTCCACTTTTGCTGGACTACTTCTATGGCCCAGAAATTCTTTAATGCACATGGATTGGAATTGTGCATCCTTTTAAAATGTGAGGAAACATTGTGAGATTCAAGGCCCTTCCAGATGTTATATATGTGCTCCGCCCACCTCACCTTGGCACTCCTCCCCGTTTTGCCAACGTAGGCGAGGCCACATATACATTCAAGCACATATATGATGTTTTTCGTGTGGCATGTGATGAAATCCCTGATGGGATATACACAGCCATTAACGGTATATTCCGTAAATTTTCTTACAGAGACCTTGACTGTCTTACACATTAGACAATCTCCACAACGGTGGAAACCTTTAGTTCTTATGCTCTGTCTCAATTCCATATCAAGGCTACTCCTTACCAATTTATTTTTAAGAGATTGAGACCTCCTATAAATGAAGGTAGGTTTGTCAGGAAGTAGATTTCCTATTACTGTGTCCTGTTTTAAGATGTTCCAGTTGTTCATAAACACTTTTTCAATACCTTTAAAGGACCTACTATACTGACTGGGCTTTCCATCAGGGATTTCATCACATGCCACACGAAAAACATCATATATGTGCTTGAATGTATATGTGGCCTCGCCTACGTTGGCAAAACGGGGAGGAGTGCCAAGGTGAGGTGGGCGGAGCACATATATAACATCCGGAAGGGCCTTGAATCTCACAATGTTTCCTCACATTTTAAAAGGATGCACAATTCCAATCCATGTGCATTAAAGAATTTCTGGGCCATAGAAGTAGTCCAGCAAAAGTGGAGGACTAGGGACCTAGAAAAAAGACTCTATCAAGCTGAGATGAAGTCCATATACCGTTTGGGTACCCTGAGTCCTAAGGGTCTCAACGGTGAATTTGAACTTAAATGTTTCCTCACATAAGTCCATCCACCTATTTGTGTATTCACTGTTTTGTAATATGCATCTAAACCCTAATAAGTTGCTATCTATCTGCATTTTATATTTATTGTACAGTAAGATATATTGGTACTAGTAATTAATGAATCGTTTTAAATTGTACATCCATATTAGGCTGGTAATTGCTGTCATTTTCTTTATTTCCTTTTATGGATCGTATATTTGGATTTCTGTAAGTTTGGAACGTCTTACACTACTTAATATGGGACTACTATATAAGATAAACAGACATGGTAACTGACCATTGCATTTCCTGATGAATGGAACGCATTACAGCAAGGATATCCACGGTGTGTGCGCAAGGAAGCCAAAGACGCGATTTCCGGCTGTTTGGAACGCATGTGACCCGCATTTACAACTTCCGGTTTCCGGTCGCGATAGCGCAGGTGCGCTGTCCGTAGCGCAGAGATTAGACAATCAGTGGATACAGCTGTGACTATCTCCTAAAGGGGTTTAAAAGCACTTTCCTGAGCCAGACAAACCACGCTTCTGATGAAGGACACTTGGTCCGATACGCGTTAAGCGTGGCTCCTGCTTTTTACCTGTCATTGATCCTAGGACTTTTCTGGACACAATCATCTTTGGCTATCCTGCATGCTACTGGACTATTGGAGAGATTGTGCACGTCTTCCATTGCCATCTGCTGGGGCTGCAGTGAATTTCTGGGTGATATATCATCTGTGTTGTCCTATGGAGTGAAATGATTACATGCTTATGTTCTTTTAATTTCTTGTAAGTTTTATCAGTGTATTAAAACCAGTGCGTGTTTTTAAAAAAATACTACACCATGGTCGGTATTTAATGGTGCCTCAGATTTCCCAATCCAATTTCCTTGGAGACAGAGGCATTTATCGTTGCAGGTTTCCTGGATACTTGCATGTTTTATCGGAATTTTTGGTTGATTTGAGGAACATCTAGAATAAAAACTGTTTCACCATTCCATGAGGATCCACCTTCTATTAAGGGTGAATGAAAATTTTACCAGTTATATACTTATACACATTACACCACACAGTAGAGCCCCTTATACACATTACACCGCAGAGTAGTGCCCCTTATACACTTTACGCTACACAGTAGTGCCCCTTATACAGTGTGACAATGCACATTCTCCCTGTGCCGCCCCCCCCCCCCCAATCCGGTTTTGCCAGTCCCCATATTACTTTTCTCCTCACCTTATTAGCCACTGGCCTGGTCTGCTGCCACTGATGTTTTGACTGGCTGCACTTGGTCTTATCCTGTGTGTGCCTATCTGGCTTTGGTTTCCTGCTGTTAGAAGTAGGCAGTGCCACACGTGAACAGATGATGATGTCGGGGCTTCAGCAAGCGTGCAGGGAGGGGGCAGCGGCTGTTCCTCCCAAGGACAGGACAGTACATGGCGCAGGGGGAGGCAGTTACATAGTGGGGGGCAGTTACAGGGTGCATGTAGGCATATTACAGGCAGCAGGGGGAAGTTACAGGATGTAGGGGAGGGGTAGTTACAGGATGTGGGGGTGCAGTTGCAGGAGGGTGCCTTTACAGCATGTGGGGGTGTAGTTGTATGGGGATGCGGGGGTGTCACTTGCATTGGTGACAGTCACAAGGTGCACCAGTAGGATTTACAGGGTGCAGGGGTAGGAGGTCACGGTGCAGTGGTAGGCGTTAAAGGGTGCAGGGAGAGAAAGTTAAGAGTGCAGTTACAGGGTGAATGGATGTCATTTGCATGAGGGCAATTACAGAGTGCAAAAGTGACAGTTACAGGGATACAGAATATACAATGTGCAGTGGGGACACTTGCATGGTGCAGTTACAGCGGGGGGTAAATGGGTGCAAAGGAGGAAGTTATAGGATTAAGGAGTGACACTTGCATGAGGTGAGGGGCAGTTACAGGGTATAGGGAAGCAATTACAGTATGCATAGAAGGACTAGGGGGTGGGGTGTTGATTTCATAGTTGCAGGGGATGTGCAATGGTGTAAGTTAAAGGGTACAGGGTGTCCCTTGCATGGGGAGGAGTTACAGGTGCAAGGGTGGCATGGGGAAAGGGTGTAGTTACAGTGTTTAGTGAGAGCAGAAACATGGTGCAGGGAAGTAGTTGCAGGGATGGAAGGTGCATGTAACCGGGACTAAATGCACCTGTCATTCAGTAATCTCAGCACCAACCCCCCAGCCTGGCACTAAAGTACTCCATCCTCCACCCTTTCCTCTCTATGCTCCTTCACTGTATATTTATGGTTGGTAGGGGAGAGGGAGATATTGTAGCCCTCCACTGCGCTGATCAGGACAGGGCAGTGTGTGTGTGTGTGTGTGTGTGTGTGTGTGGGGGGGGGTAGGTACAGTAGGGTGTGTCTGCAATATCAGGACATCCCGGAGCCTTAGTGGGTATGGTATCCCAGGCGGGTCCTGCAGCCCCGTGCCCTCTCCCTGCCCAGTGACCTGAACTGCTGTGCTCAGAGCCAGTCAAGATGCCAGGGGTCCAGGTGAGCGCATTTCCTCTTGTGCGCCGCCGACCGCAGCTGTCCAGGGTCTTCATTGTGGCAGAAGAGGGGAACGGCGTGGCTGTCCGCAGCAGCACTCTGAGGTGCTGCAGAACATATGGGGGCCGTGCTTGCTGCAATAACGCTGGGAGGAGGGGGAGTTTGCTGAAGTCTGTCCCACTCCGGAGAGGATATCACTTTTTTTTTTTACAAATACCTGGTGCACCTGCATCATAGCCACACACAGCTGCCGGCGCCGCTGCCTGTAACACCAATAGACACTGACAGCAGAGGGTTGCAGAGCAGGGACAGCGCCTCTCCTGTCCGGCGCCTACCTGCTCTGCATCCCTTTGCTGAGCGGGTTCCGCCGGTCCTGGTGAGGCATAACCTTTCCTGTTATACTAGAGGTCTGACTGTATAAAGTATATGAAAACTACAAAGAATATGTTAAAAATATCTTCTTGTATTATTCTAATCAGTTTTATAGTAAAATCTCAGGAGTAAAAAGTCTATGGCTTATCTTTTCCGCCCATCTCTGATCCCAACTCACCAAATTTCCAGGAGTTTATACTGGACTGCATATATTGTGTAAATCTGGCTTTGGTACTACTAGCCAGTGCCTCCTGAGAAATTTACCTCACCGCATGTCCCTGCAAGGAAGGGAAGACTTTTCCTCAGAGATCTCTTACATCTAGCATGGGTCTGGTACAAGTGCCGCCACTAATGATAACAGGTGTAGAATCAATGGGCGACACAGGATTGCACTTGCACATGCAGGAACCCCCACATTAGTAGAACGGAATCTCATACTAGCTAATTGTAGTAAGTTTGGTCGCTGCCAGAAACTACATCTACTATGCCTAAAACTCAGAATCAGCCCCTGTGTCTGTATGTAAGTGGGGCATGTCTAGTACGGCCCATCTCTGCAGCCAAAATTACATTTATCTATAGCATCCTCCAAACACAGGTACACTGGATTCCACAGGGAATAACATCGGGGTGTAGAGTTGGATGCGAGGCACCAACAGACTTTGACTGTTCTCAGGATGCACTGCACCGCCTCCTCTATAGCCCCGCCTCCAGGCACTGGAGCTCAGTTTTGTTAACCAGTCCAATGCAGTAGCAGGAAAGAGAGACGGTAGATGTTAGTCACATAGAACTACATTCTCACAACAGGAGAAGGGACTAGCGGCTAATGCCATACAAACCCAAAGAAGTTAAGTGCATCAGGGTGGGCACCCTGGGGAGACCAGTGTACCTCGCAGAAAGAGATTTAACAATGGGTAGTCTACCATAAATCTCCTTTTCTGCAGCGGGGTACACTGGTATTCCACAGGGAATAACATCGGGGATATAGTGGCCAATCCCGGGATTGGTGGGATCCCGGGATTTAGGGCAAAAAATGGCCAGGATTCAATCCCGGGATTGGAAGCTCCAATCCCGGGGATTGAGGGATCAGCGTTGAGCGTCCACAGGGCGCTCAGACGCAGCCCGGCTTCCTTGTTCCGGCTCCCCAGCGCAGCGTGAGAGGTAACATAGTATCTAAGGTTGAAAAAAGACAATTGTCCATCGAGTTCAACCTATTTGTGGTCTCCTATGCACGATTATTTTGTATAAAATTTTGATTGAAGTTGATGACTGCCGTTACATTTTACCCCTCTTTTTTTATAATAACCATAGTGCGTGACTATGCCCCGTAACCCTGGATATCATTATCCATTAGGAATTTATCTAACCCATTCTTAAAGGTGTTGACTAAGTCGGCCATTAAAACTCCCTCAGGCAGGGAATTCCAAACACGTATCGTCCTTACCGTAAAAAAGCCTTTACGCCATATTGTGCGGAATCTCCTCTCCTCTAACCTGAGCGAGTGTCCACGAGTTCTCTGTGTTGATCTAACCAAAAACAGGTCCTGTGCAAGATCTGTATATTGTCCCCTTATATATTTGTAAATGTTGATCATGTCCCCTCTTAATCTCCTCTTTTCCAGTGTAAACATGCCTAGTCTTGCAAGCCTTTCCTCGTATTCCAGCGTTTCCATACCCTTAATTAGTTTGGTCACCCGCCTCTGAACCTTTTCTAGCTCCAGGATATCCTTTTTGTAGTAAGGTGCCCAGAATTGTACACAGTATACAAGGTGTGGCCTCACAAGTGATTAATATAACGGGAGTATAATACTCTTGTCCCTAGCATCAATTCCCCGTTTTATGCATGCTAATATCTTATTAGCCTTCTTTGCTGCAGTCCTACTTTGGGTACTACTGCTTAGTTTGCTATCTATGAGGACACCTAAGTCCTTTTCCAGTACAGAATCCCCTAATTTTACCCCATTTAGTAGGTAGGTGTTATTTTTGTTCTTGTTACCACAGTGCATTACCTTACACTTGTCTGTATTGAAGCGCATTCTCAATTTCGCTGCCCAAGCTTCTAATTTAACTGTCATTCTGAAGTGACTCAGCATCCCCCTCCGCATTTATAACTTTACAAAATTTGGTATCATCTGCAAAAATTGACACCATGCTCTCTAGACCTTCTGTTAGGTCGTTAATGAAAATATTGAACAATAGCGGTCCTAATACTGAGCCTCGCGGCACACCACTTAGCACTTCAGTCCAATTTGAAAAAGATCCATTAACCACAACGCGCTGCTCCCTATTATCTAACCAGTTTTTGACCCAAGTGCATATTGTGCTTCCTAGCCCTGTTTCTTGTAGCTTGTAGATAAGTCTCATGTGTGGTACAGTGTCAAATGCTTTGGCAAAATCTAAAAAGATTACATCCACCTCTTTACCCTGATCTAGGTTTGCGCTTACTGTTTCATAAAAGCCAACTAAGTTGGTTTGACAGGATCTGTCCTTCATAAACCCATGTTGATTCCTTTTAATGACCTTATTGACTTCAAGGAACTTCTGAATACTATCTCTTAGAATATCTTCCAATACTTTCCCAACTATAGATGTAAGACTAACTGGTCTATAATTACCTGGTTCAGCTTTACTTCCCTATTTGAATATAGGCACTACTTCCGCTATACGCCAGTCTTTGGGAACCATACCTGATATTACTGAATCCTTAAAGATCAAAAATAGCGGTTTTGCAAGTTCAGAGTGAAGCTCCATTAGAACCCTTGGGTGAATACCATCGGGACCTCGTGATTTATTAATCTTTAAAAGTTTTAATCTGTCACAGACTACTTCCTCGCTTAAATAAGTACCTATTAGTGGGATATTCTCATTATTGAGATTATGTGTTAGTCCCTGAATTGGGTCCTCTCTAGTAAATACTGTTGAAAAAAACTCATTTAGTGTGTCCGCTATGTCATTATCATTTTTGCTTAAGACTCCTAACTTGTCTTTTAAAGGGCCTATACTCTCCTTCTTTAATCTCTTGCTATTAATGTATTTAAAGAATTTTTGGGGATTCGCTTTGCTTTCCTTTGCTACTAGTTTTTCAGTTTCTACTTTAGCCGCTCTTATTTCCTTTTTGCATATTTTGTTACATTTCTTATAGTGCTGAAATGACTCTGCTTCCCCGTCAGATTTGTATTTTTTAAATGCTCGCCTTTTCTTGCCCATAAGTTCCTTTATCTTTTTGTTAAGCCACGTAGGTTTATGATTTTTATTCCTTTTTTTGCTGCTCGTAGGAATAAATTTGAGAGTATTTTTAGCTAGCAGGAATTTTAGTACCTCCCATTTCTCCATAGTATTTTTTCCTAAAAAGAAACCTTCCCATTCAATATCCCTGAAAAATGCCCTCATCTTTTCAAAATTCGCTTTGCTAAAGTTTAGAGTCCTGGTTGAGCCAGTATAGGGCTGTTTATGAAAACTGATATTGAATGTGACCATAATGTGGTCGCTGTTTCCTATTGGTTCCCCTACTATAATACCTGATACCAAATCCCCATTGTTTGTTAATACCAGGTCTAAGATTGCATTGTACCTAGTTGGTTCCTCAATTAGTTGAACTAAGTTGTTATCATTAAGTGTGTTTAAAAACATATTGCCCCTAGCAGTATCACATGAATCGTTTTTTCCAGTTTATCTCTGGATAGTTAAAATCTACCATCATTACTATGTCTCCTACTCCTGCTGCTCTTTCAATTTCCTTTCGTAACAATTCCTCATCAGATACATTGATACCAGGCGGCCTATAGCATACACCCAATACTAACTTTTTTATTCCTTTTTCCCCGCATGCAATTTCTACCCATAATGTCTTGACAGTGTCTACAGTCCCCTCCTGAATATCTTCCCGTATATCAGGTTTAAAAACGGTTTTACGTAAAGACACACCACTCCACCCTTTTTATTTAGTCTGTCTCTCCTAAACAGTGTATAGCCCTCTAGATTGACTATCCAATCATGAGATTCGTCCCACCAAGTTTCAGTAATGCCTATAATATCATGCTGTTTGCTTGCTGCAAGTATTTCTAGTTCGCCCTTTTTACCAGTAATGCTTCTAGCGTTTACATACATACAACTAAGATAAGTATTTTCCCTTGCGTTAGGGACATCTTTCACCTTATGTAGCAATGATAACCTGTAATCGTCATTGGTTAGTGCTTTGGTAAAACCTCTTTTAGCACCCATGTTAGTAACCTTACCGCCTGCTCTTACCCTCCCCCCAACTTCTCCCCCATTTCGTTTACTACCGCCATCCCCACTATTCTCACTGCATGACCCATAGTTTCTAGCTAAACCCTCCCCCCAGGCTCCTAGTTTAAAATCTCCTCCAACCCTTTAACCATCCTTCCCCCCAGCACCGCTGCTCCCTCCTCAGTCAGGTGCAATCCGTCACGACAAAAGAGATGGCGCCTGACTGAGAAGTCCGCCCAGTGTTCCAGGAACACAAATCCCTTTTTCCTGCACCAATCCCTAAACCACACATTTACCTCCCTAATCTCCCTCTGCCTCCCTGGACTAGCGCGTGGCACAGGTAATATTTCGGAGAATATTACCTTAGATGTCCTTGCCTTAAGTTTCTTTCCTAAGTCCCTATAGTCTGTCTTAAGGACATTCCACCTTCCGCTAACTTAGTCATTGGTGCCAACGTTCACCAAGACCGCCGGGTCTTTCCAAGCCCCTCCCAACAATCTATCTACCCGGTCCGCGATGTGCTGTACCTGAGCACCCGGGAGACAACAGACTGTACTGCCATCACGGTCCTGGTAGCAGATTGCCCTATCTGCCTTCCTGATGATAGAATCCCCTACCACCACCGTCTGACTAGGTACCTCACTATCTTTTATCCCAACTGCGCTCCTCTGGATGCTAGAGGGAGCAGTCTCCTCCGGCACCGTCATTTCTTCACTATCATCCTCCGATTCCTCGTCCAGTCTGTCAAATTTGTTCGGGTTTGATCGTTCGGAGATGTCGAGCCTCCCCCTCTTTTTCTTCCTTCTAATTGTGACCCAGCTGGCTACCTGATCATCATCCTCTTCTACCAGTGACCCCTCCCGCAACTCCTCTACCGTTCTGTCTAAACTTCGCTCGAGATTGTGAATCTCCCTCAGTTGCGTAACGGTTTGCTCTAGATCAGTTACCTGGGCTTCCAGGGAACCATTCGCACCAGGGCCGTAACTAGGTGTGTGCCGGCAGTGCCTTGCACACAGCGCATATGCACTGTGGGCGCAGTACCGCCGGCAACACCCGTAGTTCCGGTGTTACTGAGTGATGTGCAGCTGCGGGCCCGATCCCACCCCATCCCCACTGCCGGAGCCCAGACACGCCCCCTACACCTGACGGGAGGTTAAACTGGGCCACGGACAACACTGCCCGATCCCCCCCACCCCCACTGCCGCCGCCGGAGTATACAGTGAGACGCGTGGACTAAAATGCCCGATGCCCGATCCCCACCGCCAGAGTTACAATGAGTTAATGCAGCTGGACAACCCCCTTCCCTTCCGGATACACTACAGTGAGCCGCGGGCTCACTGTTCTGAAGGGAAGGGAGTTGTGGGCGCTCAATGTAACTCAGGCAGGACAGGGGTGATGGGGAGCGGGATCAGGCATTATAGACCGCGTGGCTCACCGCATACTCCGGCGGCTGTGGGGGGCCCATTCGTGCATGCCGGGGAGTTTCCGAGTACTTGGAAACCCCCCCCTTCGCGTCAATCTATCGTTGCTAATGACCTTGTTTTCCTCGATGGAGGAGCTTCAGGAAACGCAGGACAGGCTCTGTGTAAAGCGCAGCCTCATTATAGTTACGTGGAGGCTGGGCTGACTGAACGTAGGGGGAGCTGCAGAGTCACTTTCTCACCCGACCAGCTCCTCTCAGGCAGTTCCCATGGGCCTTTGAGACAGAGCTGGCCGGGTGAGGAAGTGACTGCAGCTGCAGCAGGTTTGTGGCTCGTGTGCTGGTGGGGAGCTGTCTGGTCCTGATCCTGGGTGATGCTGATCGGGTGAGTGCTCACTGTATTCCCTCCCCATGTCTGTCTGTTTCTCTCTCTCTCTCTCTCTCGATGTGTTTCTCTCCCTGTTTCTGTTTCTCTCTTACTGTGTCTGTCTCTTCATGTCTCCCTACCTCCCCATGTCTGTGTCTCTCTCTCTCTCTCTCTCTCTCCCTGTGTCTGTCTCTTCATGTCTCCCTACCTCCCCATGTCTGTCTTTCTCTCTCTCACCCTGTGTCTGTCTCTCCCTCCCTATGTCTGTATCTGTCTCTCTCCCAGTGTCTGTCTCTCCATGTCTCTCGCCATGTCTCTCTCCCTCCCTATGTCTGTCTCTGTCACCCTGTGTCTGTGTCTCCATGTCTCTCTCCCTCCCTATATTCTGTCTCTCTCTCTCTCTCTCTCTCTCTCTCTCTCTCCCTGTGTCTGTCTCTCCGTGTCTCCGAATCCTTTCTCATGTCAGTTTCTCCATGTCCATTTCTCTCTGCATGTCTGTCTCTCTCTCTCCCTGTCTGTCTCTCCATGTCTCTCACCCTACCTGTGTCTTTCTCACCCTCCCTGTGTCTGTCTCTCTCCGTGCTTCTCTCTCTCTCTCTCTGTCCCTCTCTGAGCCCATTCTCATGTCAGACTCTCTCTTCATGTCCTTCTCTCTCTCTGCATGTTTGTCTCTCCATATCTCTTTCTCCCTCTGCCTGTCTGTCTCTCTCTCTCCATGTCTCCTCCTCCCTCCCCATGTCTGTGTGTCTCACTCTCTTTCCCTGTATCTCTCCCTCCCCATGTCTGTCTCTCTACATGTCTCCTCCCTCCCTGTGTCTCTCTCTATATGTCTCCTCCCTCCCTGTGTCTGTCTCCCTGCCCATGCCTCTCTCTCTCCATGCATGTCTCTCTCTCTCTCTCTCCTGTGACTGTCTCTCTCCATGTGTGACACTCTCTCCATTTCTGCCTCTCTCTCCGCATGCCTGTCTCTCACTACCCATGTCAATCACTCTATCCATAACTCTCTCTCTCTCTTTCCACATGTCCTGTCGCTCTCTCCACATGTCTGCTGCTCTATCTGTCTCTTTCCTTTCTCATATCTCTGTCTCCCTCCCCATGTCTCCTTGGCTTTGTGTGTACAGTATATATCTCTTACACACAGGTTTCCATATATGTGCGCTCTCTCTATTTTTCTCTCTCTATCTTTCTTCTATCTGTAACCCCCCCTCCTAAAAATCCTTCATTTGCCCCTGTGGGGGGATCGGGCAGTATTGTCCGCAGCTCAGTTTAACCTCCTGTCAGGTAGAGAGCGTGTCTGGGCTCCAGCAGCTTGGATGGGGTGGTATCGGGCATTGCTGCGGCGCTACTGTGCAGCATAAATTTAGTAATGGAGACTTCTGTACAGCCTAATATGAATTGGTATTATTTTGTAGCCACGCCCCTTCCTCATTAAGCCACACCCCTATATATTTTGCACACGCCTATGGGGGGTGATTCTGAGTTGTTCGCTCGCTAGCTGCTTTTAGCAGCATTGCACATGCAAAGCCGCCGCCCTCTGGGAGTGTATCTTAGCATAGCAGAATAGCGAACGAAAGATTAGCAGAATTGCGAATAGAAATTTCTAAGCAGTTTCTGAGTAGCTCCAGACTTACTCCTACACTGCGATCAGTTCAGTCAGTTTCGTTCCTGGTTTGACGTCACACACACGCCCAGCATTCGGCCAGCCACTCCCCCATTTCTCCAGACACTCCCGCGTTTTTCCTTGACATGCCTGCGTTTTTCCGCACACTCCCATAAAATGGCCAGTTTCCGCCCAGAAACACCCACTTCCTGTCAATCACACTCCGATTACTTCAACAATGAAAAATCTTCGTTCGGACGTGAGTAAATCTACTAAGTTTTGTGCTAAAATACTAACCGCATGCGCACTGCGTACCATGCGCATTTTTGCCTTAATCGCTCCGAAAATCGGCAACGAGCGAACGAGCGAACAACTCGGAATGACCCCCATGGTGTGCACTGGCCCTGTTTTGTATATGATATGGGGGGGCGCAGATGCTGTTTATTGCACACAGCGCTAAAATGTCTAGTTACGGCACTGATTCGCACACACCTCGTACAGATGTAATCACACTGGGCCGGTAGCTCCAGGTGTGCATACATCTTGCATGACATGCACTGAGTGAGGTCCCCAATCACAGCCCCTCCCATATTGTTTGTAAGGTCTAACTCCCTGTTACTCTCAAAGAAAAAGAAGCAAAAAGAAAAAGTAGAAGACAAACAATCTGGGCAAACACTCACTTATACAATAATTAAGCTGGCTTATACTTATCTATCTTTGTGCGGTTCTTGGTCCTTCGCTTTTTTGCAGCCGTAGTACTCCAGTGCCCCCTCTGAGTGGGACCTCTCCTGCGTCACCGATACTCCACTTAGCAGTTGCAGTTGTTCCAGCTCACTGCACCTCCTTTTCACTCGGCTTCCAGCTCCTTCTGCTGATTCCAACTCACATACACTTACAAATCCAAGCAACACTTTAAAATACAAGCCCTTACAATGAGCCCACGCTCAATGAGGTCACTCTGCGCCGTTAGCCGCTGCTGGGAGCCACCAGCAGCGATCAGAATGTGTTCCCCACCCGCCCGCCCCCGGTATATGGTGAGTTATGTGTGCGGGGTGGGGTGGGGCGAAGGGGCGGCCACATAGCTAAAAGCCAATCCCGGGTATCCCGGAATCCCAGGATTGCCCATTTTTCAATCCCAATACCCGGGATTGCCTATTTTTCAATCCCGATACCCGGGATTGAAAAAATGGCCCGGGATTTGCTTCCCTAATCGGGGATATCCTACAGCAGTTCCTCATGGGAGGGAATGCACTGTAGCGGGCACAAGAACCCGGCGACCAAAGGAAGCATCCTGGGAGGCGAAAGTATCAAAGGCATAGAACCTGATGAACGTGTTCACTGAGGACCACGTTGCCGCCTTGCACAATTGTTCTGCGGACGCACCACGGCAGGCTGCCCAAGAAGGTCCAACAGACCGAGTAGAATGGGCTTTGATAGCAGCAGGAGCCCAGCCTGCACTGCAGGCTTGTGCAATCACTGTTCTAATCCATCTGGCCAAGGTTTGCTTATTCGCAGGCCAGCCACGTTTGTGAAATCAAAAAAGTACAAAAATGGAATCTGACCTCCTGATAGAGGCAGTACTTTTCACATAAATACGGAGAGCCTGTACCACATCTAAAGATCTGTCTTTGGAGGACAAACCAGAAGAGATGAAGGCCGGAACCACAATCTCCTGGTTAAGGTGAAAAGATGATACTGCCTGGTCATGGTGAAAAAACAGAAAGAGTGGACGACAGGACATTGCGCCTAAGTCCGACATCCTCCTAGCAGAGGCAATAGCCAACAGAAACACGACCTTAAGTGTAAGACAATTAAGTTCCACAGACTCAAGAGGTTCAAATGGACACTCTTGCAGGGCATTCAGAACAACAGACAGATCCCACGGAGCCACAGGAGGGACATAGGGAGGCTGAATCTGTAGAACACCCTGAGTGGAAGTGTGAACGTCAGGAAGAGATGCAATTTTTCTCTGAAACCACACTGACAAGGCAGATATATGGACCGAGAGAGGTCAGACGAAGGCCCAAGTCTAGGCCTTGTTGTAGAAAAGCCAAAAGTCTTGCAGTTTTGAAAGTATATGCATCATAATTCTTAGCAGCACACCAGGTGAAGTAAGAATTCTAGACCCTGTAATAAATCCGAGCCAAAGCTGGTTTACGGGCTTTCAACATAGTTTGAATGACCGCCTCAGAGAATCCTTTTGCTCTCAGGAGTGAAGCTTCAAGAGCCACGCCATCAAAGCCAGTCTGACCAGGTCCAGGTAGACACAAGGGCCCTGAACGAGAAGGTCCGGGCATTGAGGAAGTAGAAGAGAACGCTCTATCGAGAAACCCTGCAGGTCTGAGAACCAATGCCGTCTGGGCCACACTGGATCGACTAGAAGTAGTATTCCTCCTTCTTGCTTGAACTTCCGTATTACTCTGGGCTGGAGTGACACTGGAGGGAACACGTATGGCAGCCGAAAGTTCCATGGAATTGCCAGTGAGTCCACGAGCGCTGCTTGAGGATCCCTTGTCCTTGCTCCAAAGACCGGAACCTTGTGATTGTGTCGAGACGCCATCAGGTCTACATCTGGTAGGCCCCACTTCTCCACTAGGAGTTGAAAGACTTCTGGATGAAGACTCCACTCTCCAGCATGCACGTCCTGTTGACTGAGAAAGACCGCTTCCCAGTTGAGGACTCCCGGAAGGAACACTGTTGATATGGCTGGCAAATGGCATTCCGCCCAACGGAGGATTTTTGACCCTTCCATCATTGCCATGCGGCTTCGAGTGCCACCTTGATGATTTATGTACACCACCGTGGTGGCGTTGTCTAATTGTACTTGAAAAGTCCTGTAGCCACCAACTCAGTGACAGACGAACCTCCGGAGTCAAGGAGATCATTTAAGACCTGATCCGATGAGGCAGGCCATCCCACTTGGAAAGAATTAACCTCTTCAGAGGATGGGAATGAAATTGAGCGTACTCTACCATGTCAAAAGCCGACACCATGAGGCCTAGTACTTGCATCACCAAGTGTAACGACACTCTCGAGTGAGAGAGAAGTATCTGATCTTGTCCTGAAGTTTCAGGACCTTCTCCGGAGACAGAAACAGTCTTTGGCTGTGTGTGTCCAGCAGCGCCACCAGGTGCACCATGTTCCGAGCAGGGACCAGCAAGGACTTCTTCCAATTGAGGAGCCACCCGTGGGCTTGTAGGAATTGGACCAACATTTACAGTTGACTGAGGAGGACCTCTTGGGAGTTCACCAGAATCAGTAAGTCGTCCAGATACGGCAGGATCCTGATTCCCTGACGACGGAGGAAAGACGTCATCATGGCCATGACCTTGGTGAAAATACGAGGTGCCATGGCCAGTCCAAACGGCAGAGCCTGGAATTGAAAATGAAGGTTGCCAATAGCAAACCGCAGATATTGCTGATGCGAAATGGCAATAGGTATGTGCAGGTAAGCATCCTGTATGTCCAGGGACACGATATAGTCCTCGGGTTCCATGGCCAGCACAATAGAGCACAGGGTTTCCATACGGAATTTAGACACTCTCACAAACTTGTTCAATGATTTAAGGTTGAGGATAGGCCGGAAAGACCAATTTGGTTTCGGAACAAGAAACAGGGCCGAATAGTAACCCCTGCCTCTCTGTGACAGAGGTACCGGCACTACCACTCCTGTTTCCTGGAGGGACGGTACATAGAAACATAAAATTTGACGGCAGATAAGAACCACTTGGCCCATCTAGTCTGCCCTTTTTTTTTAACCATATTTTTATCTCAAACCTTGGGGGTAATTCCAAGTTGATTGCAGCAGGATTTTTGATAGCAATTGGGCAAAACCATGTGCACTGCAGGGGAGGCAGATATAACGTGTAGAGAGAGTAAGATTTGGGTGGGTTATTTTGTTTCTGTGCAGGGTAAATACTGGCGCTTTATTTTTACACTGCAAATTAAATTGCAGATTGAACACACCCCACCCAAATCTAACTCTCTCTGCACATGTTATATCTGCCTCCCCTGCAGTGCACATGGTTTTGCCCAATTGCTAACAAAAATCCTGCTGCGATCAACTTGGAATTACCCCCCCTATTTGATCCGTATTTCTTTGTAAGGATATTCTTATGTCTATCCCATGCATGTTTAAATTGCTGTACTGTTTTAGCCTCTACCACCTCTAATGGGAGGCTATTCCACTTGTCCACTACCCTTTCTGTGAAGTAATTTATCCTCAAATTTCACCTGAACCTCCCCCCCTCCAGTCTCAGTGCATGTCCTCATGTACAACCAGGTGTAGAGCTTGAGCTTTCAACAGATCCAAAGGGATAACTGTTGAACAAAACTGGCGAGGGGGCCGTCTCTTAAAAGAGATTGCATACCCGTGAGAGACAACTTCCTGCACCCACGTGTCTGAAGTGGTCTTTAACCAGGCCTGGGCGAACTGCAGAAGTCGGCCTCCCACCCCTCCATTCCCGAGTTCTGACACTCACAGGAGGGGGGAGAGGATGCTGCAAACTTCAATTGAAAATGTCCTTCCCAAAATGGCCACTGCCTCAGAGGAGACAGTTATGAAAGATACTAGAGGAGCCTCCTCTAGTATCTTTCATAACTGTCTCCTATGAGGTGGCGGCCATTTTGGGAGGGACGCTTACAATTGATGCTTGCAGCGTCCTCTCCCTCTACTGTGACTGTCAGATCTCAGGCACGAAAAGGGGGTGGAGAAAAGCGGCGGGCAGACGGCGACATGAGCAGCCCGGGCCCTCTCCTCACTGTTAGAGAGGCCTGGGACTACTGTGCCCGCAGCACCCCCCTGATGGCAGTCCTGTGCATCAGGCTTGTCTTGTTTGGAAGCAGGCTGACGGGCGGCCCAGGATTGTTTAGATTTGGGCTTAGTGGTTTTGGAAGTACAAGCCTGTCTCGGGTATGCCTGACCTTTTGCTTTACTTGGAGGTCAAAAGGAATGAAAAGTTGTACTCTTAGCCTTTGGAGCAGAAGGATTAGTACTAGGGAGAAACACAGTCTTGGCCATCGCCAAGTCAGTCACAATCTTGTTCAGATCCTCCCCAAATAGTATGTCTCCCTTGAAAGGAAGCACCTCCAAGTTCTTTTTAGAATCCAGGTCCACTTTCCAGGCCCTCAACCACAGAATCCGGCGAGCCAGGATAGACGTAGTAGATGCCTTGGCTGCCATGACCCCTGCATCAGAGGCCGCCTGTTGAATATAGTGAGAGGCTGTGGTAATATATGACAGATATTGTCTGGCAGTGTCAGAAATCTCCTGAGGCAGCTCATCCTCAATTGCCTGAATCCATGCTTCAATTCCTTTTGCCGCCCAAGAGGCAGCCATAGTGGGTCTATGTACAGCACCGGTAAGAGTGTAAATAGACTTCAGACATCCCTCCACGCGCTTATCTGTCGGTTCCTTCTGTGAGGTGACAGTGGTAACAGGCAGAGTAAGTGACACCACAAGACGGGCAACATGAGAGTCCACTGGCGGTGGAGTTTCCCACTTGTTACTCAACTCCACAGGGATAGGATAACGAGCTAGCATCTTTTTAGACAGGGAAAACTTCTTTCCTGGAGAAGACCAGTATTCCTGACGTATGTCAATTAAAAGGTCAGAATGTGGTAAAACTACTTTAGCAACCTTCTGACGATTGAACTTATCAGGTTTCTTAGACCTAGCAGGTGGCTCAATGTCATCATCAATTTGGAGAATCAGCTTGATAGCCTCCACAAGGTCAGGAAGATCAACCTGGGTTGTAGATTCCTCCTTAGAAGAAACTGTATCAGTGTCTAATGGATCAGTATATTCCCTATCCTCATCGGAAGAATTATCTGAAATATTAGTGGATTGTGAGGAAGAAATGGCCCACTTAGATGACCCCTTGGCCCCAGAGTTGCGTGGGGTGGACTTTTGTCTAACTAAAGACTGATTTAATTGCTGTAACTGGGTAGACAGAGTATCCGCCCATGGTGGATTAACTACAAGGACAATATGTGGCTGTAATTACACACGAGGTTCCACAGGTGGCGTAAGACGTGTTACAAGCGTAGTCAGCATATTTGAAAACGCTGCCCAAGGTGGGTCCTGATTGGCCACAGGTGCCGCAGGCTGACTGGGAGATGTATGACTCCCAGCACCTGAACCAGCAGCTAACACTTCCCCCACTGGTGAATACATGGCGAGAGCACTGCATGATGCAAGAGCATCTGCGGATGTTCCGCCCTGTGTAGCAGACATTGTATGGGATGTAGCCTTAGAGCGTAAAAGTACAATATAGCCAGACAAAAAGAAAACCAGCAAATAATCCCATGTGTTATGTGACAGTAAACACAGAATACAAACAGAGGATTTAAGTGGTGTGGAGTGACTGAAACACACAGTGAGAAATACAAAACAGTATACCCTGTGTAGCACTATACATTATATGAGACCCTGACGCACCTAGCCCCCCAAGGTACAGAATATAGTGATCGCAAAATGTGTGATACACAAGAATGGAATCCACACAGCTACAGGCACACTCAGTCACAGGTACAATGCAGGAATTATTACATATAAACAATAAAACTGCACTGGACTAGTAAATTACATACAGATATGTATGTATACAGATATAACAATACACAGTAAACACTGGATGTATATCACAGAATACTTGCAGTGGCAAACGCAGGTTTTCTAGAACGGGGTTTCCAAAAGCAATCCACAATCTCCCACACTGCTCAACACTGGAGCAAGTGCAGGAGTCTGGGGTAGTGGTAGAAGAAGCTAGTAAGGACATTAATGTTAACAATGGTTTTTTTAAACATTGAATACTGTATGGAATACAGTATTAATAGTTAACACTATAGATGGTCTATAGCATGGGTCTTCAACCTGCGGCCCTCCAACTGCTAAGGAACTACATATTCCAGTATGCCCTGCCTCAGTTTTAACATGACTCAATAGCAAAACTGTTGCAGGGCATGCTCGGATGTGTAGTTCCACAGCAGCTGGAGGGCCGCAGGCCAGTATAGGCTGTATCAATCATATGTAAATAATATAAATAAGATAAGTGGTCAGGAGAAGGTTAAAAATACCATAAATACACAAACATAATAGAACCAGTACTGCACTTTCTAAGCACACATTCTCCCACCTCATAGTAAGGCTCCTTTTTCCTCTTCCTGTTAGATACTCTCTGGTCCAGTGTACTGATTGTGAACTCAGATCCACACACACACAGCAAACTTGGTAGAAGGAGCTGCTACCACTGGGCATGTGCAGGAACTCTGCTCTCTACCTTACACTGCATGGTGTGGTGGCAGCTCTAGTAATCCTATTATATATACCATTGCTATTGTTGTTATAGTTTGAGCCAGTTTCCAAGATGAGGGGGGTTTCCAGACAACCAGAAACCCCCCCTGCGTTTGCCTATGACTTGTACTAAATATTCAGATAGCAGTACACCTGTTCTTAACTAACACTGTCTAAAATGACATGTAGAATAGCCTGCCCAGCCACACGTCTCATCATTTACAGTGTCTGTAAATGCACAGTGCTGATGATACAGGAGGATTTACAGAGGAGACAGTGCCCAGCAGTCCCGGAGATCAGCCCAGCCATGTAATGGCGCCAAAATCTCTGTCAGGGAGTGAGGGAGAGAAAACTGCAGCTCCAGGGCGGGAACACCAGTAGTAAATGGCACCCGGAGCTGGGGGAGGGGCTACTGGTCAGCACGGAGGCGGAACTACCGGCGGTGCAACCAGTGCGTTGCACTGGGGCCTGCTGGGGTAAAAGGGCCCACAGCCGCCCTTATTACAATGAGTCACATTGACTCACTGTATGCCGCGGGTAGCGCTGAGCCCGCCGCCAGTATTGCTCTAGTGGCCGGAAGTGACAGGGTCCCGGCAAGATCAGGAGGAGTGTCCGGTCCGCTCTTCTCTCTCCGCCTCTCCTCAGCTGCCTCTGTTACTGTATGGGCCAGCTCTCCCCCTCGTCTCCTCCCCCCAGCTTTCCTAGTGCGGCATATCGGGTACTGTGCTGCTGCATATCAGCTGCCCCAAATTCATATGACAGCTCCCCTGCAGCACAGTCACACCTCCCGTCCTCTCTCACCCGCAC
The DNA here is from genome assembly GCF_028390025.1 of Pseudophryne corroboree. NCBI lineage: Eukaryota > Metazoa > Chordata > Amphibia > Anura > Myobatrachidae > Pseudophryne > Pseudophryne corroboree. The sequence continues at coordinate 784,793,491 of NC_086447.1, forward strand.
TTCTCCCGGCTGCCGGGATGTCTGGATATTTTAATGGACTGGATGACTGGGTGCTGTAGTGTATGGGGGGGGGAGGGGAGGGATGTTGTCTGGGTGCTGTAATGTATGAGGGTGGGTGTTGTCTGGGTGCTGTAGGGTATGGGGGGGTGTTGTCTGGGTGCTGTAGGGTATGAGGGGGGGGTGTTGTCTGGGTGCTGTAGTGTATGAGGGGGGGTTGTCTGGGTGCTGTAATGTATGAGGGGGGTTGTCTGGGTGCTGTAGGGTATGAGGGGGGAGTGTTGTCTGGATGCTGTAGTGTATGGGGGTTGTCTGGGTGCTGTAGTGTATGGGGTGCTGTAGTGTATGGGGGGTGTCTGGGTTCTGTAGTGTATTAGGGGGGGTGACTGTGTGCTGTAGTGTATGAAAGGGGGTGTCTGGGTGCTGTAGTGTATGGCGGCGTGTCTGGGTGCTGTAATATATGGGGGTGTCTGGGTGCTGTAGTGTATGGGGGGTGTCCGGGTGCTGTAGTGTATGAGGGAGTGTCTGGGTACTGTAGTGTATGAGGGGTAGTGTCTGGGTGCTGTAGTGTATGAGGGGGGTGTCTGGGTGCTGTAGTGTATGAGGGGGGTGTCTGGGTGCTGCAGTGTTTGGCGGCGTGTCTGGGTGCTGTAGTATATGGGGGGTGTCTAGGTGCTGTAGTGTATGGGGGTGTCTGAATGCTGTAGTGTATAAGGTGTGTCTGGATGCTGTAGTGTATGAGGGAGTGTCTGGGTGCTGTAGTGTATGAGGGGGGGGTGTCTGGGTGCTGTAGTGTATGCGGGGTGTAAAAGTGTTGTAGTGTTTAAGGAGGAGGTGTCATGTATGAGGAGGGGGGTCTGAGTGTTGAGGTGTATAAGGTGGGGTTTCTGGGTGCGTTAGTGTATGAGGGGGGTGTCTGGGTGTTATAGTGTATGGGGGTGGTCTGGGTGTTGTAGTGTATAGGTGGTGGGTGTCTGGGTATTGTAGTCTATGGGTGGTGGGTGTCTGGGTGTTGCAGTGTATGAGGTGGAGTGTCGGCATTGTAGTGTACAGGAGGGGGTGGTATCTGGGCATAGTGCATGAGGGGGATGTGTCTGGGTATTGTAGTGTATGGGGGGGATGTCTGGGTGTTGTAGTGTGCGAGGTGGAGGTGTCTTTGCTGTAGAGGTAATAGTACTGCATGGTGGTGGGTGTTGGTAGTGAATGAAGGGCCAGGGGTATTATCGGAGTGCTGCAGGGGAGTTGGTACTAGTAAATGATGAGACGTGTGGCTGGGCAGGCTATTGGTGGTGAATGAAGGATGGGTGATTGGGTGCTTCTGGTGTATTGCTGGTGAATGTGAGGAGTGTCTGGGTGCTGCTGGGGTGTTGGTAATAAGTGTGTGTGTGTGTGTGTGTGTGTGTGTGTGTGTGTGTGTGTGTGTGTGTATGGTAGGTGGAGGGCAACAACCACTATTTTGCCTTCATATTTCTAGGAGGGCAAAAATTTATAGATTGTAGGGGGGGTGTTCTAGCACCGTCCCTGCGCCCACCCCCTGTATCATTCAGGCTGCGCTGCAGAAGAGGAGCAGCCAGCAAGGTGGACGGCAGACTAGCTGCACATAACAGGAATCGAATGAATTACCAACAAGGAGGATGAATAGGAGTGTAGCAGAAGAGGATGGGGGCGTTGACACCATGGCCTATATTTACTAATATTCGTGTTTGAGTCGGTTTGTGTAGTGTTTAAACTCGTTTTGTATCGGGTGCATTTTCATGCAACTTTTTGAAACTATATACGCCAAGTTACTAAGCAGTCGAGTTTATGGTTTTCGTGTTTTCCGATGTCGATTCCAGTCATTTTTTTGGGCACATTTACGGCCGTCATTGTCATTTGCGTACGTGTTTTTGTTGTTTTTACGGGTTTATTTTCAATGTTAAACGCGGCAGGGTTATTTTTCAACCATGGCCGCATTTTCACTTTTAGTTTCGTTTTTCATCCCCGTTCGTGATTGGTTGTGTTTCAGATGTAGTAGTGTCTGTGCGCAACCATATAAATACGCCCCAAACAGTCCGCACCTCGTGGGTTTAGTTAGTGGTGAGGAGGGAGGTTGTGCTGTGGAGGTTGGTGAGTAGTTGGTTTGGTGAGGAGTTTTTTTGGGTGATTTCTGAGTGTAGTATTGTGTTTGAAAGTAGTCTTGTCATTCTTGTAGTCTTGTTTTTTTTTTTGTTTTGTCTCATTTTTTGTCCAAGTTTTTTTGATTTAGAGTCCCTTGTCTTGTGTGTGTGTGTGTGTGTGTGTGTGTGTGTGTGTGTGTGTGTGTGTGTGTGTGTGTGTGTGTGTGTGTTGTGCAGTGGTAGTGGAGGAGTGTGTTGTTTGTTTTTCTTTTTTTCTGTGTTAATTGTTTAACCACACAATTATGTCTGACTCAGAGGTGAGTGAGGTGGTGGTGTGAGTGAGGGGGAGGAGGTTGGTCAGGTGGAGGAGGTAAGTGAGAGTGAGGTTAGTGAGGTGGAGGAAGTGGGTGAGGTTGACAGTGATAGTGACAGTCAGACAGCTCCGCAGCCACGCACCACTACTAAGACTGGGCGGAATGTAAAGTTTAGTTATGCAGATGTGGCATTGGTGCGGGAGCTGATGAAGTATCAGCGGCAGCTATTTGGGCCTGAGTCCGCCAAGGTGCTAACACGGAAGAAGACGGTGTTGTGGGCGAAAGTTGTTGCTGCTGTAAATAGTGAGGGGGTGGTCAAGCAGACGGAGGACACGTGCCGCAAACGGTACTATGACATAAAGCGACGTGTCAAGTCCAAAATGGCCAAGGAGGCGAAGTCGGCTCGCAAAACCGGTGGTGGACAGCCCTATATTGCCAGATATCTGGACTATGAGGAGCCCATGCGGAGTTTAATACCTCCTGAAGTAGTGTCTGCAACCCATGTCCGTGATTCCGATCTGCCCAGGAAGGATGGTGAGCATGTGTATTTGTCTTATCATTCCATTCCATTACTTCTGTCTTTATGTTTTTTGTTAATGTGTGTCATGTGACGTTGCATATTACTCCCATCTTCATGTGTGCGTCAGCAAATACATTGTTTTTGGTTTGTTTTTTTACCAAAGCCAATATAACATAGTACTTTATAGTATGTCATGTGGTTTTTTTATAGTACATTTTCCATGTGTAGTTTGGACTTGGTGTGTCATTGAATTGTACAGCAATAATGTTTTCCTTTGGCACATTTGCCAGTTTGCAAGTTGGCCTATGTTTTTGATTTTAGTTATCCATGTGCAATGTTTGAAAATCAGTGGTTGACATGTTAGAGGCTGGAGTAGTGTAAAGTGGCTTTGAAGCCAGTTACATGTGTCATTTCATTAGTACTGTATGTAATCTTGTTTAAGACAAAACCATCATTTTTTGGTACATTTAGAGTCTGTATTTGTACCCCGACACAACACTGCAGACTTAGTTACCGTACTATTATGATGTTTTTTTTTAAATGTGTTTTGGTTTTTGGCTCATATTGGGGGTCATTCCGAGTTGTTCGCTCGCAAGCTGCTTTTAGCAGCTTTGCACACGCTAAGCCGCCGCCTACTGGGAGTGAATCTTAGCTTATCAAAATTGCGAACGAAAGATTAGCAGAATTGCGAATAGACACTTCTTAGCAGTTTCTGAGTAGCTCCACACTTACTCGGCATCTGCGATCAGTTCAGTCAGTTTCGTTCCTTGTTTGACGTCACAAACACACCCAGCGTTCGCCCAGACACTCCTCCGTTTCTCCAGCCACTCCCGCGTTTTTCCCAGAAACGGCAGCGTTTTTTCACACACCCATAAAACGGCCAGTTTCCGCCCAGAAACACCCACTTCCTGTCAATCACACTCCGATCAGCAGTACGAAGAAAAAAACCTCGTAATGCCGTGAGTAAAATACCTAACTGCATAGCAAATTTACTTGGCGCAGTCGCACTGCGGACATTGCGCATGCGCAGTAGCGACTAATCGCTCCGTTGCGAAAATAAAATAACGAGCGAACAACTCGGAATGACCCCCCTTGTGCTAATGTGTGTTTGTAGTGCCACATCACAGAGCATTTTCTATATTGCATCTTTCATTAATGACTTAACATTTTTCAATGAAGATGTCTGTGTTTTGGGTAGTTAGTATATGTATTAGTAATTGTGGGGCAGATTTATTAAGCCTGGTGAAGTGATAAAGTTGAAGTTGATAAATTACCAAACAATCAGCTCATTACTTCCATGTACAGGCTGGGTTTGCAAAATGTCACTTAGGAGCTGATTGGCTGGTGCTTTATTAACAACCACTTTATCATTTCACCAGGATTATTAAATCTGCCCCTGTGTCCTATGTCTGTGTCCCAGTGACGTGCGGTGGGGTGAGGCAGGTGAGGCAGAGCCTTTCCTGTCATACTTATGTTTAAAACAGAGTTTTGACTGAAAAAAGTATATGAAAAATACTAATAATATGTTTGAAATAACTTCTTTGCATTATTCTAATAATTTTTATAGCCCAAACTCTGGAGTAAAAAGTCTATGGCATGTGAGGCAGTGCCTCACCTGTCTAACATTTCCGCACATCTCTGATCAAACCTCACCAAATTTCCAGGAGTTTATACTGCTGCACCTGTGTATAATGCCCACATGTACACTTTGGCTCATATATTGCATGGAATTCTGGCTCTGCGGTTAGCCAGTGCCTCCTGAGCCATTTAGTTCACCGCACGTCCCTGCTGTGTCCTGTACATTGGCCCTCATTCCGAGTTGTTCGCTCATTGCCGATTTTCTCTATATTGCGATTAGTCGCTTACTGCGCATGCGCAATGTTCGCAGAGCGCATGCGCTTAGTTATTTTACTCAAAAGTTAGGTATTTTACTCACGGCTTTACGAGGATTTTTCTTCGTTCTGGTGATCGGAGTGTGATTGACAGGAAATGGGTGTTTCTGGGCGGAAACTGGACGTTTTATGGGTGTGTGTGAAAAAACGCTGCCGTTTCTGGTAAGAACACAGGAGTGGCTGGAGAAACGGGGGAGTGTCTGGGCGAACGCTGGGTGTGTTTGTGACGTCAAACCAGGAACGAAACTGACTGAACTGATCGCAGTGGCAGAGTAAGTCTCGAGCTACTCAGAAACTGCTAAGAAAATAAGAATTTACTTACCGATAATTCTATTTCTCATAGTCCGTAGTGGATGCTGGGGACTCCGAAAGGACCATGGGGAATAGCGGCTCCGCAGGAGACTGGGCACAAAGTAAAAGCTTTAGGACTAGCTGGTGTGCACTGGCTCCTCCCCCCATGACCCTCCTCCAAGCCTCAGTTAGGATACTGTGCCCGGACGAGCGTACACAATAAGGAAGGATTTTGAATCCCGGGTAAGACTCATACCAGCCACACCAATCACACCGTACAACTTGTGATCTGAACCCAGTTAACAGCATGATAACAGAAGGAGCCTCTGAAAAGATGGCTCACAACAACAATAACCCGATTTTTGTAACAATAACTATGTACAAGTAATGCAGACAATCCGCACTTGGGATGGGCGCCCAGCATCCACTACGGACTATGAGAAATAGAATTATCGGTAAGTAAATTCTTATTTTCTCTAACGTCCTAGTGGATGCTGGGGACTCCGAAAGGACCATGGGGATTATACCAAAGCTCCCAAACGGGCGGGAGAGTGCGGATGACTCTGCAGCACCGAATGAGAGAACTCCAGGTCCTCCTCAGCCAGGGTATCAAATTTGTAGAATTTAGCAAACGTGTTTGCCCCTGACCAAGTAGCTGCTCGGCAAAGTTGTAAAGCCGAGACCCCTCGGGCAGCCGCCCAAGATGAGCCCACTTTCCGTGTGGAATGGGCTTTTACAGATTTTGGCTGTGGCAGGCCTGCCACAGAATGTGCAAGCTGAATTGTACTACAAATCCAACGAGCAATCGTCTGCTTAGAAGAAAGAGCACCAAGCTTGCTGGGTGCATACAGGATAAACAGCGAATCAGATTTTCTGACTCCAGCCGTCCTGGAAACATATATTTTCAGGGCCCTGACTACGTCCAGCAACTTGGAATCCTCCAAGTCCCTAGTAGCCGCAGGCACCACAATAGGCTGGTTTAAGTGAAATGCTGAAACCACCTTAGGAAGAAATTGAGGACGAGTCCTCAATTCTGCCCTGTCCGTATGAAAAATTAGGTAAGGGCTTTTATAGGATAAAGCCGCCAATTCTGAGACACGCCTGGCTGAAGCCAGGGCTAACAGCATTACCACTTTCCATGTGAGATATTTTAAGTCCACAGTGGTGAGTGGTTCAAACCAATGTGATTTTAGGAATCCCAAAACTACATTGAGATCCCAAGGTGCCACTGGAGGCACAAAAGGAGGCTGTATATGCAGTACTCCCTTGACAAACGTCTGAACTTCAGGAACAGAAGCCAGTTCTTTTTGGAAGAATATTGACAGGGTCAAAATTTGAACCTTAATGGACCCTAATTTGAGGCCCATAGACAGTCCTGTTTGCAGGAAATGCAGGAACCGACCCAGTTGAAATTCCTCTGTAGGGGCCTTCCTGGCCTCGCACCACGCAACATATTATTTACGCCAAATACGGTGATAATGTTGTATGGTTACATCCTTCCTGGCTTTGATCAGGGTAGGGATGACTTCATCCGGAATGCCTTTTTCCTTCAGGATCCGGCGTTCAACCGCCATGCCGTCAAACGCAGCCGCGGTAAGTCTTGGAACAGACATGGTCATGCTGGAGCAGGTCCTTTCTTAGAGGTAGAGGCCACGGGTCTTCCGTGAGCATCTCTTGAATTTCCGGGTACCAAGTCCTTCTTGGCCAATCCGGAGCCACGAGTATAGTCTTTACTCCTCTCCTTCTTATGATTCTCAGTACTTTTGGTATGAGAGGAAGAGGAGGGAACACATACACTGACTGGTACACCCACGGTGTTACCAGAGCGTCCACAGCTATTGCCTGAGGGTCCCTTGACCTGGCGCAATATCTGTCCAGTTTTTTGTTGAGGCAGGACGCCATCATGTCCACCTTTGGTTTTTCCCAACGGTTCACAATCATGTGGAAGACTTCTGGGTGAAGTCCCCACTCCCCCGGGTGAAGATCGTGTCTGCTGAGGAAGTCTGCTTCCCAGTTGTCCACTCCCGGAATGAACACTGCTGACAGTGCTATCACATGATTCTCCGCCCAGCGAAGAATCCTTGCCACTTCCATCATTGCCCTCCTGCTTCTTGTGCCGCCCTGTCTGTTTACGTGGGCGACTGCCGTGATGTTGTCCGACTGGATCAACACCGGCTGACCCTGAAGCAGAGGTCTTGCCTGACTTAGGGCATTGTAAATGGCCCTTAGTTCCAGGATATTTATGTGAAGTGACGTTTCCATGCTTGACCACAAGCCCTGGAAATTTTTTCCCTGTGTGACTGCTCCCCAGCCTCTCAGGCTGGCATCCGTGGTCACCAGGACCCAATCCTGAATGCCGAATCTGCGGCCCTCTAGGAGATGAGCACTGTGTAACCACCACAGGAGAGACACCCTTGTCCTTGGAGACAGGGTTATCCGCTGATGCATTTGAAGATGCGATCCGGACCATTTGTCCAGCAGATCCCACTGAAAAGTTCTTGCGTGGAATCTGCCGAATGGAATCGCTTCGTAAGAAGCCACCATCTTTCCCAGGACCCTTGTGCATTGATGTACTGACACTTGGCCTGGTCTTAGGAGGTTCCTGACTAGGTCGGATAACTCCTTGGCTTTCTCCTCCGGGAGAAACACCTTTTTCTGTACTGTGTCCAGAATCATCCCTAAGAACAGCAGACGTGTCGTCGGAATCAGCTGCGATTTTGGAATATTTAGAATCCATCCGTGCTGTCGTAGTACTACTTGAGATAGTGCTACTCCGACCTCTAACTGTTCTCTGGACCTTGCCCTTATCAGGAGATCGTCCAAGTAAGGGATAATTAAGACGCCTTTTCTTCGAAGAAGAATCATCATTTCGGCCATTACCTTGGTAAAGACCCGGGGTGCCGTGGACAATCCAAACGGCAGCGTCTGAAACTGATAGTGACAGTTCTGTACCACAAACCTGAGGTACCCTTGGTGAGAAGGGCACATTGGGACATGGAGGTAAGCATCCTTGATGTCCAGAGACACCATATAGTCCCCTTCTTCCAGGTTCGCTATCACTGCTCTGAGTGACTCCATCTTGAACTTGAACCTTTTTATGTAAGTGTTCAAGGATTTCAGATTTAAAATGGGTCTCACCGAGCCGTCCGGCTTCGGTACCACAAACAGCGTGGAATAATACCCCTTTCCCTGTTGTAGGAGGGGTACCTTGATAATCACCTGCTGGGAATACAGCTTGTGAATGGCTTCCAATACCGCCTCCCTGTCGGGGGGAGACGTTGGTAAAGCCGACTTCAGGAACCGGCGAGGGGGAGACGTCTCGAATTCCAATTTGTACCCCTGAGATACTACCTGCAGGATCCAGGGGTCCACTTGCGAGTGTGCCCACTGCGCGCTGAAATTCTTGAGACGGGCCCCCACCGTGCCTGAGTCCGCTTGTAAGGCCCCAGCGTCATGCTGAGGGCTTGGCAGAAGCGGGGGAGGGCTTCTGTTCGTGGGAAGAGGCTGTTTGCTGCAGTCTTTTTCCCCTTCCTCTGCCCCGGGGCAGATATGAGTGGCCTTTTGCCCGCTTGCCCTTATGGGGACGAAAGGACTGAGCCTGAAAAGACGGTATCTTTTTCTGCTGCGAGGTGACTTGGGGTAAAAAGGTGGATTTTCCAGCCGTTGCCGTGGCCACCAGGTCCGATAGACCGACCCCAAATAACTCCTCCCCTTTATACGGCAATACTTCCATATGCCGTTTGGAATCCGCATCCCCTGACCACTGTCGCGTCCATAATCCTCTTCTGGCAGAAATGGACATCGCACTTACTCTTGATGCCAGAGTGCAAATATCCCTCTGTGCATCTCGCATATATAGAAATGCATCCTTTAAATGCTCTATAGTCAATAATATATTGTCCCTGTCCAGGGTATCAATATTTTCAGTCAGGGAATCCGACCAAGCCACCCCAGCATTGCACATCCAGGCTGAGGCGATTGCTGGTCGCAGTATAATACCAGTATGTGTGTATATACTTTTAAGGATATTTTCCAGCTTCCTATCAGCTGGTTCCTTGAGGGCGGCCGTATCAGGGGACGGTAACGCCACTTGTTTTGATAAGCGTGTGAGCGCCTTATCTACGCTAGGGGGTGTTTCCCAACGCGCCCTAACCTCTGGCGGGAAAGGGTATAATGCCAATAATTTTTTAGAAATTAGCAGTTTTTTATCGGGGGAAACCCACGCTTCATCACACACCTCATTTAATTCATCTGATTCAGGAAAAACTACGGGTAGTTTTTTCACACCCCACATAATACCCTTTTTTGTGGTACTTGTAGTATCAGAAATGTTCAAAACCTCCTTCATTGCCGTGATCATGTAACGTGTGGCCCTACTGGAAAATACGTTTGTTTCCTCACCGTCGACACTGGAGTCAGTGTCCGTGTCAGTGTCTGTATCGACCTGAGGTAACGGGCGTTTTATAGCCCCTGACGGTGTTTGAGACGCCTGTACAGGTATTAACTGATTTGCCGGCTGTCTCATGTCGTCAACAGTCTTTTGTAAAGTGCCGACACTATCACGTAATTCTTTCCATAAGACCATCCAGTCAGGTGTCGACTCCCTAGGGGGTGACATCACTAACACAAGCAATTGCTCCGCCTCCACACCATTTTCCTCCTCATACATGTCGACACAGCGTACCGACACACAGCACACACACAGGGAATGCTCTGATAGAGGACAGGACCCCACTAGCCCTTTGGGGAGACAGAGGGAGAGTTTGCCAGCACACACCAGAGCGCTATATATATACAGGGATAACCTTATATAAGTGTTTTTCCCTAATATAGCTGCTGTATATATTAATATGCCAATTTAGTCCCCCCCCTCTCTTGTTTTACCCTGTTTCTGTTGTGCAGGACTGCAGGGGAGAGTCAGGGAGCCTTCCTCCAACGGAGCTGTGAGGAAAAAATGGCGCTTGTGTGCTGAGGAGATAGGCTCCGCCCCTTTTTCGGCTGCCTTTCTCCCGCTTTTTTGTGGAAAACTGGCAGGGGTTAAATACATCCATATAGCCCAGGAGCTATATGTGATGTATTTTTAGCCATTTAAGGTATTTTCATTGCGTCCCAGGGCGCCCCCCCCCAGCGCCCTGCACCCTCAGTGACCGGAGTGTGAAGTGTGCTGAGAGCAATGGCGCACAGCTGCGGTGCTGTGCGCTACCTTATTGAAGACAGGACGTCTTCTGCCGCCGATTTTCCGGACCTCTTCACTCTTCTGGCTCTGTAAGGGGGCCGGCGGCGCGGCTCCGGGACCCATCCATGGCTGGGCCTGTGATCGTCCCTCTGGAGCTAATGTCCAGTAGCCTAAGAAGCCCAATCCACTCTGCACGCAGGTGAGTTCGCTTCTTCTCCCCTTAGTCCCTCGATGCAGTGAGCCTGTTGCCAGCAGGTCTCACTGAAAATAAAAAAAAAACCTATTTCAACTTTTACTCTAAGCAGCTCAAGAGAGCCACCTAGATTGCACCCTTCTCGTTCGGGCACAAAATCTTAACTGAGGCTTGGAGGAGGGTCATGGGGGGAGGAGTCAGTGCACACCAGCTAGTCCTAAAGCTTTTACTTTGTGCCCAGTCTCCTGCGGAGCCGCTATTCCCCATGGTCCTTTCGGAGTCCCCAGCATCCACTAGGACGTTAGAGAAATGTATATTCGCAATTTTGCTAATCTTTCGTTCGCAATTCTGCTAAGCTAAGATACACTCCCAGAGGGTGGCGGCTTAGCGTGTGCACTGCTGCGAAAAGCGGCTAGCGACCGAACAACTCGGAATGAGGGCCATTATTTCCTATGTTGCACTTTCCATAGTGCATATGGCTATTGGCTAATGGGGGTAACTCCAAGTTGATCGCAGCAGAAATTTTGTTAGCAGTTGGGCAAAACCATGTGCACTGCAGGAGAGGCAGATATAACATGTGCAGAGAGAGTTAGATTTGGGTGTGGTGTGTTCAATCTGCAATCTAATTTGCAGTGTAAAAATAAAGCAGCCAGTATTTACCCTGCACAGAAACAAAATAACCCACCCAAATCTAAATCTTTCTGCACATGTTATATCTGCCTCCCCTGCAGTGCACATGGTTTTGCCAACTGCTAACAACATTCCTGTTGCGTTCAACTTGGAATTACCCCCAATGTGTGTATTTATTTAAAACATTTAAGGTTTTGTACAGAAATTATGCACACATAAATAAGCATCCATTTGAGAAAGATTTAATGTTTGTAAACATAATGGGTGGATGTATCAACAATAGCATGAAGAAATGAGTTCTTTTATTTGTTTCATTATTTACAGTGTTGAAAAAAGCAGTACTGGTCGGCCTACAGTCACTCCCATTACATCTGATGATGATGACGCTGCGGAAGCAGGTAAAGTGTCCATTGTAGTATAGGTTATGTTTGTAAAGGAATGGCCATAACAAAAGTACACTTTAAATCCCAGGTCCATCTCAAGAAGTTTTTACCAGCAGAAGGAGGACTCCTGTAGCACACCAAACAAAAATACATGTGGCAACAAAGAAAGCAAGGTCTGATGTCCAATCACAACCACAGCAGTCTACTCCGCCACGAAGATTGTCTACAGTTTCTTCGGTCCCACAACTCCAAATTTTGGGCACACCTCCAAGACGCCAACCACACTCCCCTCATCTTGATTGTGAGTAAGAAACTGTAATGATGAAATAAATTAATCATCTCATAATAATCCATTTAATGAGACTAATTAACTCTAAATTCCACAAAATCTGCTATACTTACCGAAAACAAAAAAACATCAAATGGATTCTGAGCAAAATGGCCTTGTCCACATCCAGTAAAGATATGTATGTTCACTTCAGCCATACAGCAGCAGATTGTGTTGAAGATGCTGCAAAATAAACACATGTGTAAGCTTGCAAAATAGTAATATTATTTTCCGCAATTTAACTTGTGTTTATCGTAACATTGGCACCAACATGCCAAAACATTACTAAGTTTAAGATTTAAACACTATAAGGCCAAAAATTAAGATTTTAAGTGTGTTTTTATGGTGGAGTATGTCTGATCTACCATACAACTCATGTGCTTGTTTTAATAATGAAGTAACCAGACACATTTGCCACAACAGGAATATGTCTGTTTTGTAGTTCTGAGTGATGATGTTGCTATGCTGGATATCTGAATGCACCATTTAAATACATGTGTTCCATGTTTATTGGTTTGATTACATTTTTCAAACATATGTCAAACTTACGCAAAAAATGGTTCTAATTCCAGATTCTAGTACTGGTACCAGCATCCAGACGCAACAGCAGCAACACAGTGACATGGATGAGACAATCATGTTACAAATGCAGCCATTAATCCAAGGAATCAGCCACCCAGCACCTGTGAGTACACCACCACAGCAAAGCACTCCACCACCACAACACAGCCCAACAACACCAGTAGCACAAGGCCCTGATCAAGTGTTTTGGAACAGTTGGGCTATACAGCAGGCCACTAATCAAGATTGCCTGCGTAGGCAGACCCAAATTTTTGCAAACCTACCAGCTCACCTCAGAAGAATGAGCAGAAATATCAGTCGCCAAAATGAACCAACCACCAGAACTGCCAATACCATGGAAATCATGCGTGCAGACATTACACATGTCATGGGCAACTTACAACGCATAATGGAAGAACAGCACAGACAACAGCAAAGCTACATCAACATCTTAGAAAACAATCAAATGATCAATGAATCTATCACCAGAATTTTAGAGAATCAAAATGCTGCAACACGTGAACTTAATGCCACCCTCACTAACCTCAATGAAACACTCAGATCCCAGCACCATCAGCAACCATGCAGCAGTTCTGGTACGACTACTCCAATTCTATCGCCAGTGTCCTCATCACCAAGGCGCTCCACCAGAGCACGCCAACATGACAGTGGTAAAGGCAAAGGCCAGTCCAAGCAGCCAACCCCAAAAAAATAAAAAATAGATACACCAATCTCTATATAGAGAAGTAAATAAACACATTTAGTAAGTGTAGGTTTGTCACAATATCTATTACACTTACCACCTTGTCAATTTTTTGAACATCATTAATTATAAGTGTTACAAACAACAACAGGATTTTAGCTAACACGTTTATTCTTTCACATCTTTGAATTTTTTAGGAGGAGGACAAAGTTATTTGAACTGCACATTGATGTTAGCATGCAGTAACAAGACCACTTGATTTTTTTCTAATCATTACTCTTTCTAGATTCCAATCATTCTTATATCCTGCAGGCAGACTAATTGGCAGCCATGCAGAATGTCTTTAGCATGCAGTAACAAACCACTTGATTTTTTTCTAATCATTACTCTTTCTAGATTCCAATCATTCTTATATCCTGCAGGCAGACTAATTGGCAGCCATGCAGTTTCATCCATGACCAATACAAATTACAATGTGATTGTTAACTCTTTTACCTTTCTTCTCTATACAACATTACAAGAATAACACAATTGAGTTGGCTAAAAAGGTCCTAATATGTTGTGATCGAATTTAGATAATTCAGTGCCAAACTGAATGTCATTATTGTAGGGCCATGTTTGTGTGTGTTAAAAATGAGTAATCAGTTTCTTACACATGATGCAGAAACAAAGAAATTGTAATTTTTTTTAATAAGCACAAATAATGTGTATAATAATGGATATATGTGGCAAACTATGTATTGACTTACAAATCAGCAAGTTTACTGCAGCAAACATTACGAAATAAATTATTTTGGATGATACTAAGTTTGTGTCCCGTAAATACGATGGAGCATCACACATAGGGACACATGTATTCCTCAAGGCTAACATATTATATGTGGAGGAGTGTTTAATTAGGACACAGGTTCTCAAACTCGGTCCTCAGGACCCCACACAGTGCATGTTTTGCAGGTCTCCTCACAGAATCACAAGTGACATAATTAGCTCCACCTGTGAACCTTTTAAAATGTGTCTGTGAGTAATTCATACACCTGTGCTTCAACTGGGTTACCTGCAAAACATGCACTGTGTGGGGTCCTGAGGGCCAAGTATGAGAACCTGTGCATTAGGACGTTACACACAATCATAAAGTAAAATACTAAATAAATTACTATGTGGATTATGTGTGCTTGTAAATAAATTATCTGTGCAAGTTTAATAACACTTATCCAGACTTCATGCATGCCACTCATAATCTGTGGTTTTGAGTTTTAAAATAAACACAAGACACATGCTACATTTGTTTTGCATAAAGCGAGGGTATGTTTGTATGTCTCAAGGAGACAGACACATTCTGAGTAATGGTTTTTAAATGAAAAATGGGGCAACATATATTTAGGCTTACACCACAAATGAAAGAAGCAAACAAAACCTACCTTAAAAATAATGATTTATGAGGTCTTGCCTAACCTGCCTCCCTACATCTGTACTCCAAGTATCACCAGATGTCTCTAATTCCTCTGCTTGCAGGCTGCTTTCTTCATTCTCCTCCTCCTCAACATGTGGCAGATGTTGTTGCAAACACATGTTAAGAAGAAAGCAGCAGCAGAACACAATTTGAGTCACCTTCAAGGGACTATACAACAAAAGGCCACCAGACTTATCCAGTCACCGAAACCTAGATTTCAGCACACCAAAACATATTTCTATCACATTCCGCGTGGACTTATGTGCATGATTGTAATTGTGTTCAGCTGGGGTATCAGGTTGGGACAATGGAGTTAGAAGCCAAGAGAAACAGCCATATCCTCCATCACCTAAAAGACAGATATAGTAACGTGATTCATGTTAAGATACAGCAACACATAGGTAACACACTGTGGGGCAGATGTATTAACCTGGAGAAGGCATAAGGAAGTGATAAACCAGTTATATGTGCAGGGTAATAAAGGCAGCAGACAATCTGTTCCTAAATGATAATTTACATATTGGAGCTGATTGGCTGGTGCCTTTATCACCTTGCACATATCACAGGTTTATCACTTCCTTATGCCTTCTCCGGGTTAATACATCTGCCCCTCTATTTGGACAAAGTAGACACAGGCCTACACATATAAAATTACATACCCAGCAGCCATCTATCTGGCATTTGTCCGTCCTCAAACTTATCAAAGAGGGATGACTGACTGAGGATGAAAGAGTCATGGCAGCCCCCAGGGTAACCAGCAACAACACTCATTATTTTGAGATTTGCATCACAAACCACCTGCACATTTGTGGAGTGCTCTAGATGACGATTAGTATAGATGTGCTGCCTGCCCCTAGGTGGTCTCAGCTGAATGTGTGTGCAATCTATGGCTCCCAGCACATTGGGCATGCTAGCCAGCTCATAGAAATCTACCCTGACGGCATGCCACTGAGACTCCTGGGTAGGGAAGCAGATTGAGGCATCGATGTGGGGCTGCAAAACAGCCAACACCTGTGTGTATATTTTAAAGAAAATTAAACATGAGATTTTAGGACAGAACTGGCCACCGAGTAATTAAAACCAACCAAAAACAGAGGAGGTAGTTAGGTATACATCACCTGTGTTAATATTCTAGAAAATGAGGGCTGTGAGATTCCTATTACATCCCCAGACACAGCCTGAAAGCTGCCAGTAGCCATAAAGTGCAACACAGCCAGGAGTTTGTGCAGGCCTGAGACAGAGCGAGAGCGTGCTGTCTCAGGGTCTAGGCCCAGTTTGACAAGGTCATACAGACGGTAAATGTTGTTACGATTTAGACGGAACATCTGTATGACCGTATCATCGGACAATGCGTTCAAGTTTAAACGCCCCCTAAAAAAACGAGGCCTGCGCAGCCTCCGTGGAACCTGTACAACCTGCTGACCATGTTCAGTTTCTTGGCCCTGGTTACTTACAGGCTGGTGTCTGAGTCTGA
Source organism: Pseudophryne corroboree (assembly GCF_028390025.1). Classification (NCBI taxonomy): domain Eukaryota; kingdom Metazoa; phylum Chordata; class Amphibia; order Anura; family Myobatrachidae; genus Pseudophryne; species Pseudophryne corroboree. The sequence continues at coordinate 784,809,499 of NC_086447.1, forward strand.
GGAATCCCACAGCACACAAAATATCACTGGCCCACAGTTCTGCTGCCATTTCTGAGTGTAGATGGATTGAAATGGGCCTAAGATCCTTTTATAGGCATCCTAATTCAGGTGTGAGTGATTTGTTAGTTGCAACACATGTAAACAAGCCTGAAAAAAGCAGGTCTATTTTTTTGCAGCTTTTTTTAACGAATCGCAAAAAAATACGACCGCAATTGAGCACTCAGAGACTAACACCCAAATAGGAGTGAATAGTGAATACCCGTGTTGTATGAAATAACAGCCGCATTTGACCGATGGTCTATTCATTCGTATTTTTGAACTTTGCCGTTAAAACTAGAGAAGTGCACTTGAAATTTTTCGGGTTTTGTGTTTTGGTTTTGGGTTCGGTTCCGCGGCCGTGTTTTGGGTTCGACCGCGTTTTGGCAAAACCTCACCGAATTTTTTTTGTCGGATTCGGGTGTTTTTTTCAAAAAACACTAAAAAACAGCTTAAATCATAGAATTTGGGGGTCATTTTGATCCCAAAGTATTATTAACCTCAAAAACCATAATTTCCACTCATTTTCAGTCTATTCTGAATACCTCACACCTCACAATATTATTTTTAGTCCTAAAATTTGCACCGAGGTCGCTGGAAGACTAAGCTAAGCGACCCTAGTGGCCGACACAAACACCTGGCCCATCTAGGAGTAGCACTGCAGTGTCACGCAGGATGGCCCTTCCAAAAAACACTCCCCAAACAGCACATGACGCAAAGAAAAAAAGAGGCGCAATGAGGTAGCTGTGTGAGTAAGATAAGCGACCCTAGTGGCCGACACAAACACCTGGCCCATCTAGGAGTGGCACTGCAGTGTCACGCAGGATGGCCCTTCCAAAAAACACTCCCCAAACAGCACATGACGCAAAGAAGAAAAAAAGAGGCGCAATGAGGTAGCTGTGTGAGTAAGCTAAGTGACCCTAGTGGCCGACACAAACACCTGGCCCATCTAGGAGTGGCACTGCAGTGTCACGCAGGATGGCCCTTCCAAAAAACACTCCCCAAACAAAACATGACGCAAAGAAGAAAAAAAGAGGCGCAATGAGGTAGCTGTGTGAGTAAGATAAGCGACCCTAGTGGCCGACACAAACACCTGGCCCATCTAGGAGTGGCACTGCAGTGTCACGCAGGATGGCCCTTCCAAAAAACACTCCCCAAACAGCACATGACGCAAAGAAGAAAAAAAGAGGCACAATGAGGTAGCTGTGTGAGTAAGCTAAGCGACCCTAGTGGCCGACACAAACACCTGGCCCATCTAGGAGTGGCACTGCAGTGTCACGCAGGATGGCCCTTCCAAAAAACACTCCCCAAACAGCACATGACGCAAAGAAGAAAAAAAGAGGCGCAATGAGGTAGCTGTGTGAGTAAGATAAGCGACCCTAGTGGCCGACACAAACACCTGGCCCATCTAGGAGTGGCACTGCAGTGTCACGCAGGATGGCCCTTCCAAAAAACACTCCCCAAACAGCACATGACGCAAAGAAGAAAAAAAGAGGCGCAATGAGGTAGCTGTGTGAGTAAGCTAAGCGACCCTAGTGGCCGACACAAACACCTGGCCCATCTAGGAGTGGCACTGCAGTGTCACGCAGAATAGCCCTTCCAAAAAACACTCCCCAAACAGCACATGACGCAAAGAAGAAAAAAAGAGGCGCAATGAGGTAGCTGTGTGAGTAAGATAAGCGACCCTAGTGGCCGACACAAACACCTGGCCCATCTAGGAGTGGCACTGCAGTGTCACGCAGGATGGCCCTTCCAAAAAACACTCCCCAAACAGCACATGACGCAAAGAAGAAAAAAAGAGGCGCAATGAGGTAGCTGTGTGAGTAAGCTAAGCGACCCTAGTGGCCGACACAAACACCTGGCCCATCTAGGAGTGGCACTGCAGTGTCACGCAGGATGGCCCTTCCAAAAAACACTCCCCAAACAGCACATGACGCAAAGAAGAAAAAAAGAGGTGCAATGAGGTAGCTGTTTGAGTAAGATAAGCGACCCTAGTGGCCGACACAAACACCGGGCCCATCTAGGAGTGGCACTGCAGTGTCACGCAGGATGGCCCTTCCAAAAAACACTCCCCAAACAGCACATGACGCAAAGAAGAAAAAAAGAGGCGCAATGAGGTAGCTGTGTGAGTAAGCTAAGCGACCCTAGTGGCCGACACAAACACCTGGCCCATCTAGGAGTGGCACTGCAGTGTCACGCAGGATGGCCCTTCCAAAAAACACTCCCCAAACAACACATGACGCAAATAAAAATGAAAGAAAAAAGAGGTGCAAGATGGAATTGTCCTTGGGCCCTCCCACCCACCCTTATGTTGTATAAACAGGACATGCACACTTTAACCAACCCATCATTTCAGTGACAGGGTCTGCCACACGACTGTGACTGAAATGACGGGTTGGTTTGGACCCCCACCGAAAAAGAAGCAATTAATCTCTCCTTGCACAAACTGGCTCTACAGAGGCAAGATGTCCACCTCATCATCATCCTCCGATATATCACCGTGTACATCCCGCTCCTCACAGATTATCAATTCGTCCCCACTGGAATCCACCATCTCAGCTCCCTGTGTACTTTGTGGAGGCAATTGCTGCTGGTCAATGTCTCCACGGAGGAATTGATTATAATTCATTTTAATGAACATCATCTTCTCCACATTTTCTGGAAGTAACCTCGTACGCCGATTGCTGACAAGGTGAGCGGCGGCACTAAACACTCTTTCGGAGTACACACTTGTGGGAGGGCAACTTAGGTAGAATAAAGCCAGTTTGTGCAAGGGCCTCCAAATTGCCTCTTTTTCCTGCCAGTATAAGTACGGACTGTCTGACGTGCCTACTTGGATGCGGTCACTCATATAATCCTCCACCATTCTTTCAATGGTGACAGAATCATATGCAGTGACAGTAGACGACATGTCCGTAATCGTTGTCAGGTCCTTCAGTCCGGACCAGATGTCAGCATCAGCAGTCGCTCCAGACTGCCCTGCATCACCGCCAGCGGGTGGGCTCGGAATTCTGAGCCTTTTCCTCGCACCCCCAGTTGCGGGAGAATGTGAAGGAGGAGATGTTGACAGGTCGCGTTCCGCTTGACTTGACAATTTTGTCACCAGCAGGTCTTTGAACCCCAGCAGACTTGTGTCTGCCGGAAAGAGAGATACAAGGTAGGTTTTAAATCTAGGATCGAGCACGGTGGCCAAAATGTAGTGCTCTGATTTCAACAGATTGACCACCCGTGAATCCTTGTTAAGCGAATTAAGGGCTCCATCCACAAGTCCCACATGCCTAGCGGAATCGCTCCCTTTTAGCTCCTCCTTCAATGCCTCCAGCTTCTTCTGCAAAAGCCTGATGAGGGGAATGACCTGACTCAGGCTGGCAGTGTCTGAACTGACTTCACGTGTGGCAAGTTCAAAAGGTTGCAGAACCTTGCACAACGTTGAAATCATTCTCCACTGCGCTTGAGACAGGTACATTCCACCTCCTATATCGTGCTCAATTGTATAGGCATGAATGGCCTTTTGCTGCTCCTCCAACCTCTGAAGCATATAGAGGGTTGAATTCCACCTCGTTACCACTTCTTGCTTCAGATGATGGCAGGGCAGGTTCAGGCGTTTTTGGTGGTGCTCCAGTCTTCTGTACGTGGTGCCTGTACGCCGAAAGTGTCCCGCAATTCTTCTGGCCACCGACAGCATCTCTTGCACGCCCCTGTCGTTTTTTAAAAAATTCTGCACCACCAAATTCAAGGTATGTGCAAAACATGGGACGTGCTGGAATTTGCCCAGATTTAATGCACACACAATATTGCTGGCGTTGTCCGATGCCACAAATCCACAGGAGAGTCCAATTGGGGTAAGCCATTCCGCGATGATCTTCCTCAGTTGCCATAAGAGGTTTTCAGCTGTGTGCGTATTCTGGAAACCGGTGATACAAAGCGTAGCCTGCCTAGGAAAGAGTTGGCGTTTGCGAGATGCTGCTACTGGTGCCGCCGCTGCTGTTCTTGCGGCGGGAGTCCATACATCTACCCAGTGGGCTGTCACAGTCATATAGTCCTGACCCTGCCCTGCTCCACTTGTCCACATGTCCGTGGTTAAGTGGACATTGGGTACAACTGCATTTTTTAGGACACTGGTGAGTCTTTTTCTGACGTCCGTGTACATTCTCGGTATCGCCTGCCTAGAGAAGTGGAACCTAGATGGTATTTGGTAACGGGGGCACACTGCCTCAAGAAATTGTCTAGTTCCCTGTGAACTAACGGCGATACCGGACGCACGTCTAACACCAACATAGTTGTCAAGGCCTCAGTTATCCGCTTTGCAACAGGATGACTGCTGTGATATTTCATCTTCCTCGCAAAGGACTGTTGGACAGTCAATTGCTTGGTGGAAGTAGTAAAAGTGGGCTTACGACTTCCCCTCTGGGATGAAAATCGACTCCCAGCAGCAACAACAGCAGCGCCAGCAGCAGTAGGCGTTACACGCAAGGATGCATCGGAGGAATCCAAGGCAGGAGAGTACTCGTCAGAATTGCCAGTGACATGGCCTGCAGGACTATTGGCATTCCTGGGGAAGGAGGAAATTGACACTGAGGGAGTTGGTGGGGTGGTTTGCGTGAGCTTGGTTACAAGAGAAAGGGATTTACTGGTCAGTGGACTGCTTCCGCTGTCGCCCAAAGTTTTTGAACTTGTCACTGACTTATTATGAATGCGCTGCAGGTGACGTATAAGGGAGGATGTTCCGAGGTGGTTAACGTCCTTACCCCTACTTATTACAGCTTGACAAAGGCAACACACGGCTTGACAAATGTTGTCCGCATTTCTGTTGAAATACTTCCACACCGAAGAGCTGATTTTTTTGGTATTTTCACCAGGCATGTCAACGGCCCTATTCCTCCCACGGACAACAGGTGTCTCCCCGGGTGCCTGACTTAAACAAACCACCTCACCATCAGAATCCTCCTTGTCAATTTCCTCCCCAGCGCCAGCAACACCCATATCCTCCTCATCCTGGTGTACTTCAACACTGACATCTTCAATCTGACTATCAGGAACTGGACTGCGGGTGCTCCTTCCAGCACTTGCAGGGGGCGTGCAAATGGTGGAAGGCGCATGCTCTTCACGTCCAGTGTTGGGAAGGTCAGGCATCGCAACCGACACAATTGGACTCTCCTTGTGGATTTGGGATTTCGAAGAACGCACAGTTCTTTGCGGTGCTTTTGCCAGCTTGAGTCTTTTCATTTTTCTAGCGAGAGGCTGAGTGCTTCCATCCTCATGTGAAGCTGAACCACTAGCCATGAACATAGGCCAGGGCCTCAGCCGTTCCTTGCCACTCCGTGTGGTAAATGGCATATTGGCAAGTTTACGCTTTTCCGCCGACAATTTTATTTTAGATTTTGGAGTCCTTTTTTTAATGATATTTGGTGTTTTGGATTTTACATGCTCTGTACTATGACATTGGGCATCGGCCTTGGCAGACGACGTTGCTGGCATTTCATCGTCTCGGCCATGACTAGTGGCAGCAGCTTCAGCACGAGGTGGAAGTGGATCTTGATCTTTCCCTAATTTTGGAACCTCAACATTTTTGTTCTCCATATTTTAATAGGCACAACTAAAAGGCACCTCAGGTAAACAATGGAGATGGATGGATACTAGTATACTTATGGATGGACGAGCGACTGTCGACACAGAGGTAGCTACAGCCGTGGACTACCGTACTGTGTCTGCTGCTAATATAGACTGGATGATAATGAGATGAAATTAATATATATATATATATATATATATATATAATATCACTAGTACTGCAGCCGGACAGGTATATATATTTATTATGTAATGACTGATGACGGACCTGCTGGACACTGTCAGCTCAGCAGCACCACAGACTGCTACAGTAAGCTACTATAGTAGTATGTATCAAGAAGAAAGAGAAAAAAAAAACCACGGATAGGTGGTATACAATTATGGATGGACCAGCGACTGCCGACACAGAGGTAGCTACAGCCGTGGACTACCGTACTGTGTCTGCTGCTAATATAGACTGGATGATAATGAGATGAAATTAATATATATATATATATAATATCACTAGTACTGCAGCCGGACAGGTATATATATTTATTATGTAATGACTGATGACGGACCTGCTGGACACTGTCAGCTCAGCAGCACCGCAGACTGCTACAGTAAGCTACTATAGTAGTATGTATCAAGAAGAAAGAGAAAAAAAAAAACCACGGGTAGGTGGTATACAATTATGGATGGACCAGCGACTGCCGACACAGAGGTAGCTACAGCCGTGGACTACCGTACTGTGTCTGCTGCTAATATAGACTGGATGATAATGAAATGAAATTAATATATATATATATATATATATATATATATAATATCACTAGTACTGCAGCCGGACAGGTATATATATTTATTATGTAATGACTGATGACGGACCTGCTGGACACTGTCAGCTCAGCAGCACCGCAGACTGCTACAGTAAGCTACTATAGTAGTATGTATCAAGAAGAAAGAGAAAAAAAAAACCACGGGTAGGTGGTATACAATTATGGATGGACCAGCGACTGCCGACACAGAGGTAGCTACAGCCGTGGACTACCGTACTGTGTCTGCTGCTAATATAGACTGGATGATAATGAGATGAAATTAATATATATATAATATCACTAGTACTGCAGCCGGACAGGTATATATATTTATTATGTAATGACTGATGACGGACCTGCTGGACACTGTCAGCTCAGCAGCACCGCAGACTGCTACAGTAAGCTACTATAGTAGTATGTATCAAGAAGAAAGAGAAAAAAAAAACCACGGGTAGGTGGTATACAATTATGGATGGACCAGCGACTGCCGACACAGAGGTAGCTACAGCTGTGGACTACCGTACTGTGTCTGCTGCTATATAGACTGGATGATAATGAGATGAAATTAATATATATATATATATATAATATCACTAGTACTGCAGCCGGACAGGTATATATATTTATTATGTAATGACTGATGACGGACCTGCTGGACACTGTCAGCTCAGCAGCACCGCAGACTGCTACAGTAAGCTACTATAGTAGTATGTATCAAGAAGAAAGAGAAAAAAAAACCACGGGTAGGTGGTATACAATTATGGATGGACCAGCGACTGCCGACACAGAGGTAGCTACAGCCGTGGACTACCGTACTGTGTCTGCTGCTAATATAGACTGGATGATAATGAGATGAAATTAATATATATATAATATCACTAGTACTGCAGCCGGACAGGTATATATATTTATTATGTAATGACTGATGACGGACCTGCTGGACACTGTCAGCTCAGCAGCACCGCAGACTGCTACAGTAAGCTACTATAGTAGTATGTATCAAGAAGAAAGAGAAAAAAAAAACCACGGGTAGGTGGTATACAATTATGGATGGACCAGCGACTGCCGACACAGAGGTAGCTACAGCTGTGGACTACCGTACTGTGTCTGCTGCTAATATAGACTGGATGATAATGAGATGAAATTAATATATATATATATATATATATAATATCACTAGTACTGCAGCCGGACAGGTATATATATTTATTATGTAATGACTGATGACGGACCTGCTGGACACTGTCAGCTCAGCAGCACCGCAGACTGCTACAGTAAGCTACTATAGTAGTATGTATCAAGAAGAAAGAGAAAAAAAAAACCATGGGTAGGTGGTATACAATTATGGATGGACCAGCGACTGCCGACACAGAGGTAGCTACAGCCGTGGACTACCGTACTGTGTCTGCTGCTAATATAGACTGGATGATAATGAGATGAAATTAATATATATATATATATATATAATATCACTAGTACTGCAGCCGGACAGGTATATATATTTATTATGTAATGACTGATGACGGACCTGCTGGACACTGTCAGCTCAGCAGCACCGCAGACTGCTACAGTAAGCTACTATAGTAGTATGTATCAAGAAGAAAGAGAAAAAAAAAACCACGGGTAGGTGGTATACAATTATGGATGGACCAGCGACTGCCGACACAGAGGTAGCTACAGCCGTGGACTACCGTACTGTGTCTGCTGCTAATATAGACTGGATGATAATGAGATGAAATTAATATATATATATATAATATCACTAGTACTGCAGCCGGACAGGTATATATATTTATTATGTAATGACTGATGACGGACCTGCTGGACACTGTCAGCTCAGCAGCACCGCAGACTGCTACAGTAAGCTACTATAGTAGTATGTATCAAGAAGAAAGAGAAAGAAAAAAAACACGGGTAGGTGGTATACAATTATGGATGGACCAGCGACTGCTGACACAGAGGTAGCTACAGCCGTGGACTACCGTACTGTGTCTGCTGCTAATATAGACTGGATGATAATGAGATGAAATTAATATATATATATATATAATATCACTAGTACTGCAGCCGGACAGGTATATATATTTATTATGTAATGACTGATGACGGACCTGCTGGACACTGTCAGCTCAGCAGCACCGCAGACTGCTACAGTAAGCTACTATAGTAGTATGTATCAAGAAGAAAGAGAAAAAAAAAACCACGGGTAGGTGGTATACAATTATGGATGGACCAGCGACTGCCGACACAGAGGTAGCTACAGCCGTGGACTACCGTACTGTGTCTGCTGCTAATATAGACTGGATGATAATGAGATTAAATTAATATATATATATATATATATATATATATATAATATCACTAGTACTGCAGCCGGACAGGTATATATATTTATTATGTAATGACTGATGACGGACCTGCTGGACACTGTCAGCTCAGCAGCACCGCAGACTGCTACAGTAAGCTACTATAGTAGAATGTATCAAGAAGAAAGAGAAAGAAAAAAACCACGGGTAGGTGGTATACAATTATGGATGGACCAGCGACTGCCGACACAGAGGTAGCTACAGCCGTGGACTACCGTACTGTGTCTGCTGATAATATAGACTGGATGATAATGAGATGAAATTAATATATATATATATATATATAATATCACTAGTACTGCAGCCGGACAGGTATATATATTTATTATGTAATGACTGATGACTGACCTGCTGGACACTGTCAGCTCAGCAGCACCGCAGACTGCTACAGTAAGCTACTATAATAGTATGTATCAAGAAGAAAGAGAAAAAAAAAAACACGGGTAGGTGGTATACAATTATGGATGGACCAGCGACTGCCGACACAGAGGTAGCTACAGCCGTGGACTACCGTACTGTGTCTGCTGCTAATATAGACTGGATGATAATGAGATGAAATTAATATATATATATATATAATATCACTAGTACTGCAGCCGGACAGGTATATATATATATTATATTTATTATGTAATGACTGATGACGGACCTGCTGGACACTGTCAGCTCAGCAGCACCGCAGACTGCTACAGTAAGCTACTATAGTAGTATGTATCAAGAAGAAAGAGAAAAAAAAAAACCACGGGTAGGTGGTATACAATTATGGATGGACCAGCGACTGCCGACACAGAGGTAGCTACAGCCGTGGACTACCGTACTGTGTCTGCTGCTAATATAGACTGGATGATAATGAGATGAAATTAATATATATATATATACAAACGAAAATCAGTCCTTTGCGCTTAAAATCCTTGGAGTCCAGATTAGTGTCCAACTGCGCTTCAATCCCCTCCGTGCCACCGGAGCAAAGTAGAAACTGGTGAACAAATTGGAGAGCGCAAATAAGTAATAAAAAGTATAAGATTTTACTTGAAATAACTGCTTACATACATTTCAGTTTAAAACAAACGGCATGTGTGGAATACTGCAACTCAGCCACTGCATCCGCAATGTAGACTTCTCACAGAGCCCGCTCTGGTCACGGTCACTGACGTCACCACATCCACGTCCAAGCCACGCCCTACGCGTTTCGTCCAATCAGGGACTTCGTCAGGGGTGTGGTCTGCATTCACGATCACAGTCTCTTATATACCCATATTGGGCGGTTCTTTCCCATCTTTCTCCCATCATTTAATTAATACTAGCAAGCATATACAAGTATATATATATACCAGAGAGAGATGTTTACAATAGAGGATTCTTATAGGAATAACCATTTAAACATTAAAGTTCTGGAATCGATCTTAACAAGATACAATGTAACAGTTTCTTAACTTTTTATAAAGCAACTATAATCATAATTTCAGACAACTTGCCAATATTAATCCTGACTTATCACAGGGTTAAAGTGCATAGATTGAATGAGTAAAGCATATAGCAATTTAGATGGTAGAACGGCTCATGCAGTGTTAACCCCTCCAATGCTGCGCTATATGCACGGGAACCGGGACCTCGCCACAGCCGTTCTCGTGCAAAGCGCCATCAATCGAAGAGTCCACAGTGCACAAGCAATCTTCAACAGGGATAGAATTATTTTAAAAAGACAGTTATGTCCTCTACAATAATCGTTTAAATATCTCAGTACAGGGAATGTTATAAAATACATACAAAATTCAGATTTATAATAAACATTATTCATAAACAACTTGTCTGTATTCTCACAGCCCCTCATAAATTGGGAGAGACACATATTATGTATATATGCACAACATCTAAAGTTTCAAGTGGTAATCTAATTCTACGGTGTCCGACCTCACAACTGCTGCGCTAATATGTACGAGCCGGGACCTAACCACTGCCGCTCACACACAGAGCGCTGCCGTTAAAGAGGCCAGCACCGCACAAATGATCACCTCCATAACTATAGTTTATTAACCACTTCCTTTTCATATAAACATATGCCTATAAGCAGGATAAATATATAGACAGAACAAAAATTAATACATTCCAAATACCCGTGATAGGACATACACGTCAAAAAATGGACAACCCATTATCAATCATGCACATCCATCACGGATAATTAATTAACTATGCAAAAATGGAACAATATCACATCCTTCATTTAATCCAAAAGGTGAAAGTATTCAAGGTATAGATCCAGAAGGTTTCTCGCTGCGATAATCGTTTTAATATATCTCCCTTTCTATCATCCACTTGAATTTTTTCTATAGCCTTAAATGAAAATCCCTTTAACTTAGATTCACAGCATTCTTTAAAATGGCGTGGAACGCTATGATTTTCCACTTTATTTAATATATTACGTGTATGTTCTAAAATACGTAATTTCAATATACGTTTTGTTTTTCCTACATAGCGTTTTCCGCATTTACACTCCAATAGGTATATCACAAAGGTGCTGAGGCAACTCATTTTCCCTTTTATTTTCCAGGATTTACTATTTGATGAGTTAAAAAATTGTTTATTATCTTTATTTGCATATTGACAAACTTTACATTTAGTGCAAGCAAAAAATCCTTCCAGCTTTTTTATTTTATCCTCGGCTCTTATACTTTTTAAATTACTTGGGGCTAATTTATTTCTTAATGAGCATGATCTCTTATATACTACCTGTGGTTGTGGAGGTATAATGTCACACAGAAGTGGATCAAGGCATAATATACCCCAATGTTTTTGTAGTATACCCTTTATGCTGGCTCCCCTTGTATTAAATCTAGTTATAAATGGGATATCAAACTTTCCATTTTTATTGTTTTCCTTTTCTTTATAAACTACCAATTCTGTTCTATCTCTATCCCTTGCTTTTATATAACTTTCTTCAATAATATTATCTGGATATTTCTTGCTATTAAACCGTTTTTTGTAGATGGTAGCTTGTTCGTCAAAGGTGGTCAAATCCGAACAATTACGCCTGACTTCGACTTTGACTCTCAAGGAAAGAACGAAGCTTGTCAGCTACAAAAAACGGTTTAATAGCAAGAAATATCCAGATAATATTATTGAAGAAAGTTATATAAAAGCAAGGGATAGAGATAGAACAGAATTGTTAGTTTATAAAGAAAGGAAAACAATAAAAATGGAAAGTTTGATATCCCATTTATAACTAGATTTAATACAAGGGGAGCCAGCATAAAGGGTATACTACAAAAACATTGGGGTATATTATGCCTTGATCCACTTCTGTGTGACATTATACCTCCACAACCACAGGTAGTATATAAGAGATCATGCTCATTAAGAAATAAATTAGCCCCAAGTAATTTAAAAAGTATAAGAGCCGAGGATAAAATAAAAAAGCTGGAAGGATTTTTTGCTTGCACTAAATGTAAAGTTTGTCAATATGCAAATAAAGATAATAAACAATTTTTTAACTCATCAAATAGTAAATCCTGGAAAATAAAAGGGAAAATGAGTTGCCTCAGCACCTTTGTGATATACCTATTGGAGTGTAAATGCGGAAAACGCTATGTAGGAAAAACAAAACGTATATTGAAATTACGTATTTTAGAACATACACGTAATATATTAAATAAAGTGGAAAATCATAGCGTTCCACGCCATTTTAAAGAATGCTGTGAATCTAAGTTAAAGGGATTTTCATTTAAGGCTATAGAAAAAATTCAAGTGGATGATAGAAAGGGAGATATATTAAAACGATTATCGCAGCGAGAAACCTTCTGGATCTATACCTTGAATACTTTTTCACCTTTTGGATTGAATGAAGGATGTGATATTGTTCCATTTTTGCATAGTTAATTAATTATCCGTGATGGATGTGCATGATTGATAATGGGTTGTCCATTTTTTGACGTGTATGTCCTATCACGGGTATTTGGAATGTATTAATTTTTGTTCTGTCTATATATTTATCCTGCTTATAGGCATATGTTTATATGAAAAGGAAGTGGTTAATAAACTATAGTTATGGAGGTGATCATTTGTGCGGTGCTGGCCTCTTTAACGGCAGCGCTCTGTGTGTGAGCGGCAGTGGTTAGGTCCCGGCTCGTACATATTAGCGCAGCAGTTGTGAGGTCGGACACCGTAGAATTAGATTACCACTTGAAACTTTAGATGTTGTGCATATATACATAATATGTGTCTCTCCCAATTTATGAGGGGCTGTGAGAATACAGACAAGTTGTTTATGAATAATGTTTATTATAAATCTGAATTTTGTATGTATTTTATAACATTCCCTGTACTGAGATATTTAAACGATTATTGTAGAGGACATAACTGTCTTTTTAAAATAATTCTATCCCTGTTGAAGATTGCTTGTGCACTGTGGACTCTTCGATTGATGGCGCTTTGCACGAGAACGGCTGTGGCGAGGTCCCGGTTCCCGTGCATATAGCGCAGCATTGGAGGGGTTAACACTGCATGAGCCGTTCTACCATCTAAATTGCTATATGCTTTACTCATTCAATCTATGCACTTTAACCCTGTGATAAGTCAGGATTAATATTGGCAAGTTGTCTGAAATTATGATTATAGTTGCTTTATAAAAAGTTAAGAAACTGTTACATTGTATCTTGTTAAGATCGATTCCAGAACTTTAATGTTTAAATGGTTATTCCTATAAGAATCCTCTATTGTAAACATCTCTCTCTGGTATATATATATATACTTGTATATGCTTGCTAGTATTAATTAAATGATGGGAGAAAGATGGGAAAGAACCGCCCAATATGGGTATATAAGAGACTGTGATCGTGAATGCAGACCACACCCCTGACGAAGTCCCTGATTGGACGAAACGCGTAGGGCGTGGCTTGGACGTGGATGTGGTGACGTCAGTGACCGTGACCAGAGCGGGCTCTGTGAGAAGTCTACATTGCGGATGCAGTGGCTGAGTTGCAGTATTCCACACATGCCGTTTGTTTTAAACTGAAATGTATGTAAGCAGTTATTTCAAGTAAAATCTTATACTTTTTATTACTTATTTGCGCTCTCCAATTTGTTCACCATATATATATATATATATATATATATATATATATATATATAATATCACTAGTACTGCAGCCGGACAGGTATATATATATATTATATTTATTATGTAATGACTGATGACGGACCTGCTGGACACTGTCAGCTCAGCAGCACCGCAGACTGCAACAGTAAGCTACTATAGTAGTATGTATCAAGAAGAAAGAAAAAAAAAAAAAACACGGGTAGGTGGTATACATATACAATTATATATATATTATATACAATTATATATATATATATTAAACTGGTGGTGATTAATTAAACTGGTGGTCAGGTCACTGGTCACACTATCAGCAACTTGCAAGTAGTACTCCTAAGCAGACAATCACAATATATACTGGTGGTCAGTGTGGTCACAATGGCAGTGTGGCACTCTGGCAGCAGAGTGCCAGCAAAAGTGTGCACTGTACGTTAAAATATGTACTCCTGCTCTCAGACTCTAACTGCTCCCCACTGTCTCCCCCACAAGTCAGATATACAGTCACACTATCACTTCAGCAAGTAGTAGTACTCCTCCTAATGCTCCCCAAAATTACTAAAGTAAATAATACTGTGTCTCTCTCTACTCTAGTAGTCTCACTCTCTATAAACGGAGAGGACGCCAGCCACGTCCTCTCCCTATCAATCTCAATGCACGTGTGAAAATGGCGGCGACGCGCGGCTCCTTATATAGAATCCGAGTCTCGCGATAGAATCCGAGCCTCGCGAGAATCCGACAGCGGGATGATGACGTTCGGGCGCGCTCGGGTTAACCGAGCAAGGCGGGAAGATCCGAGTCGCTCGGACCCGTGTAAAAAAAACTGAAGTTCGGGCGGGTTCGGTTTCCGAGGAACCGAACCCGCTCATCTCTAGTTAAAACCATTACGAATAGCCCAAACACTGCCGAGATTTGTGCTTAGTGAATTCCCGTGTTGGGACTTAGAAAAAAAAAACACAAATCGGTCAAACTCGGATTATTAGTAAATATAGGCCCATGGTGGCTGCATGACTTAGGAGTCAGGAGCAGCAGGATGACCTAGGCGCCCCAGCCCCACTGGCCCTGAGGCAAAGGAAGGATGGAGGTCCGGTCAAAAGTCCTGGGAAAGCTCAGGTACTGTGTATCAGTGTGTTGTGTTGTGTTGTGTGGCCTGGAACGGTTTGTGGTAGATATTTGCAGATTTAAATTTTCACTGATGCTTTTTGTATAAATCTATTTATTGTAGGATCGGTTAGTGTATTGTAATGGTTAACATTACTGCCCCACAGCACAGAGTTCATGGTTTTGGTTCCCTCCATCACCCTAACTGTGTGGAGTTTGTATGTTTTACACGTACTTGTGTGTGTTTCCCCTGGCTACTTCGGTTTCCTCCCACAATCCAAAAATATACTGATAGGTTAATTGGCTCCCAACAAAAATGAACCCTAATGCAGGGCCGGTGCTAGGGTGTTCGGCGCCCTCCTGCAAACTATAAAATTGCGCCCTCCCTCTCTTAACTCATAAAGGGTCAGTGTGCGTCACAAATGAGGGGGATTTACCGGGAGAGTGAATGCAGGGGCAGTGACAGGGAGTTACAGGGAGGGTGAGGGCAGGGACGCGGAAGGGTGGTTACAGGGAGTGTGAGGGCAGTGACAGGGAGTTACAGGGAGGGTGAGGGCAGGGACGCTGAGGGAGAGTTACAGGGAGGGTGAGGGCAGGGACGCTGAAGGAGAGTTACAGGGAGGGTGAGGGCAGGGATGCTGAGGGGGAGTTACAGGGAGGGTGAGAGCAGGGACGTTGAGGGGGAGTTACAGGGAGGGTGAGGGCAGGGACGTTGAGGGGGAGTTAGAGAGGGTGAGGGCAGGGATGCATGCGGTGGTCTTCCTGGGCAGACAGGCGCAGTGGCGGAACTACAAATAGTGGGTCCAGGTGCAACAATATGCATTGGGCCCCATCCCATATTAAAAATAGGGAAATAGCATCCCCCAAAATATTGTTTGTCTCACTAATAAGGGGTGTCGCCACACAATAGTACTCCCAATTCACGTTACACTACACAGTAGAGAGCCTTATACACCGTATGCCACAACAGTAGAGAAGCTTGAACACGGTACGCCACACAGTAGAGAGCCTTATACACGTAGCGCCATACAGTAGAGAGCCTTATACAGGGTATGCCAGACAGCAGAGAAGCTTATACATGGTACACCACACAGCAGAGAGACTTATACATGTTGCGCCACAGTTTAGAGCCCTATACAGAGTACGCCACACAATAGAGAAGATTATACATGTTAACACATAGGGGGTATTCAATTATTGCCTGATTTTTCGACCAGTCGAAAAATCGGCAAATTATCGTCTGTTTTTAGGGCGAATTAGATTCACCCTATTCAATGCCTGTGCCATTTTTCTGACTTGTTAAAAAGTCCGGCACTGGCAAAAATCACGTGAATCTGCAAATTTGCAGCCGATCTATGAGTTGTCGAATTTGGGGGCGTTTTCGCCCATGCCGATTCGACATAAAAAGGGGGAAAATTCATGGGTGAAAAGAGATTTAAAATCTGGCTCAAAACGCCCTAAATTGAATACCCATGGTCAAATTTGGCACATAATTGAATACCCCCTATAGTAGAGAAGCTTATACACGTTACGCCACACAGTTGAGAAGTTTATACACGGTATGCCACACAGTACAGAAGCTTATACACGGTACGCCACACAGTACAGACGCTTATACACGGTACGCCACACAGTACAGACGCTTATACACGGTACAACACACAGTATAGAGATGCACACGTCAACATTTACTACCGGGAATGTGAGAGATAGATAGATAGATAGATAGATAGATAGATAGATAGATAGATAGATAGATAGATAGATAGATAGATAGATAGATAGAGATGTGGCCAGCCTCATTGTTGCTGCAATGTGTAGGAACCGGCATACGCATCATGGCAAGCAGACAGTGAACGCCGTGCTTTGGCTATTCGCAGCCTCCGTTCACTCCATAGAAGTACACATGCGCGACTCATAGACATGGGCACACCAGTGGCGTCATCCATGCCGCGATGCGTACGCATCATGGGATGGATAAGTGTGGCTACATCTGTAGATATTGATATACACACATATAGTAAAACACACACAGCAAAACATATATACACAGACACATCCACAGAAAAGACACACACACAAACACATACATACTGTACATACATACAGCTAAACACCTAGCAAAATACATATACAGTATACACAAAAAATACACATAGCTAAACAGACATAGGAAAATACATATACAGTATATGCAGAAACACACACAGCCATAGCTAAACACACACTCTTTACTTTACATGTGTTTTCTTTTTCCACAAGTTCCACACTGTGCACCTCCTGGCTCTGGCTCCATCAAGGCTCTTCACTGCAGGGGCTGAGTACATCACTCTTCTGTACACACACCACAGACTGCTGCCGAGACTCCCCCTCCTCCCTCCCCCGTATGTCCCAGCATGCAGTGAGGGCCAACACAGAGTCCAGGAAGCAGAGAGCTGCAGCAGCAGTGCGGAGCAGAGAAGAAGGGTGATGTGACTGATCACCCTCTCACTGGCGTCGGGGACCAGCGCCAGTGAGGTTTTTTCTGTTAGAACATGCAGCTCAGTGGCGGCAGCGTGTAATGAGTCAGTGTGACTCACTACACTGCTGCCGGCTGCGGGCTCCTACACAGCGCTGGGCGGCTTCATAAGTGAAGAGGCAGGGAGAGGGGCGGCCCCATCAGTAAGGTGCCGCTGCTGTCGTCTGTCAGAGTGACAGGCGCTGGCAGCCGGCATCAACAGCGCACATCACAGCAAGGTCGCAGAGCGGGGAGAGCGCCTCTCTGACCCAGCGCCTCCCTGCTTTGCTGGACCTTGCTGAGCGGGTAGCGCCGGCCCTGCCCTAATGTATGTGTGTACACAGGCAGACTAGATGGGCCAATGGGTGCAGCGGCGGCTGCAGTGAAAAGGGGGCGGGGTGGGGCAAAGCATATTGTTGCACCTGGGCCCTCCACTCTATAGTTCCGCCACTGGGTCAGCACCTTATTCCCTCTGCTAGACTTTACCACCGGGTACTGTGGAGCCTATTATAAACGGATTTTAGTAAATCAGACTTGTGCTTCTTGCCCTGGTGGATATAGTGGGGTCCCTGTGTGACACAGTGTACACGTTAGCGGAGCGGTCCGTCTCCTGGGACCGTGACCGGATCGAGATTTACCGGCGACCCTCTTACCTCCTCCCTTTAGTGCAGCCACACAATCCTGGAGAGCAGCAGCGGTGGTGTGCCTGAAAACCGGTGCTTCTCCGCTGCAATTACCCGGGAACCCGGCTGCGGGAGTATGCTGCGCCACTGAGGGAGGTGATGGAGCCGCAGCACAGCATGTCATAAAGACATAGAAAGTGCTGCGGCCTTTGAAGTCTTCTAAAAAGCTCTTTTCAGGGCTGCCTAGCGCAGCCCCCATCTGTTAGCGACCTGCACTGCAGGCACCAACTTACAAACTAAGCTCCAGTGCCTGGAGGCGGGTCTATAGAGGAGGCGGTGCAGTGCATCCTGGGATCAGTCAAAGCTTTAGCCTGTTGGTGCCACGGATCAAGATCCAACTCTACACCCCGATGTTATTCCATGTGGAATCCAGTGTACCCCGCTGAAGAAACTGTTAAAGGAATTTCAATATCTACTATTGTATTTAAGTGAAAATTATGTTTACAAAATAATTATCTGTCATAATTATAATACGGTGTTTTACATTGGAACACAATTACAGCATTTGAGTGTAAGACATTTAAAGTCATAGTTCTAATAAAGTATAGTAGTATGGCATTTAAGTGGCAATTAAACGTTTGAGACATTTAGGAACAGTTTTTCATACTATATATTCTAATTATCTGAACTACATCTACTGTATTATAATTAGAGATGAGCGGGTTCGGTTCCTCGGAAATCCGAACCCGCCCGAACTTCAGTTTTTTTTACACGGGTCCGAGCGACTCGGATCTTCCCGCCTTGCTCGGTTAACCCGAGCGCGCCCGAACGTCATCATCCCGCTGTCGGATTCTCGCGAGACTCGGATTCTATATAAGGAGCCGCGCGTCGCCGCCATTTTCACACGTGCATTGAGATTCATAGGGAGAGGACGTGGCTGGCGTCCTCTCCATTTATAGAGAAGAGAGTGAGACTAGAGTAGAGAGAGACACAGTAGTAATTTTGGGGAGCATTAGGAGGAGTACTACTACTTGCTGAAGTGATAGATAGATAGTGTGACTGTATAATGTATATCTGACTTGTGGGGGAGACACTGACAGTGGGGAGCAGTTAGAGTCTGAGAGCAGGACTCAGGAGTACATATAACGTACAGTGCACACTTTTGCTGCCAGAGTGCCACACTGCCATTGTGACCACACTGACCACCAGTATAATATATATTGTGATTGTCTGCTTAGGAGTACTACTTGCAAGTTGCTGATAGTGTGACCAGTGACCTGACCACCAGTTTAATAATCACCACCAGTTTAATATATATATATATATATATATATATATATATATATATATAATTGTATATAATATATATATAATATTGTATACCACCTACCCGTTTTTTTTTTTTTTCTTCTTCTTTATACATACTACTATAGTAGCTTACTGTAGCAGTCTGCGGTGCTGCAGAGCTGACAGTGTCCAGCAGGTCCGTCATCAGTCATTACATAATAAATATATCTACCTGTCCGGCTGCAGTACTAGTGTGATATTATATATATATATATATATTGATTTCATCTCATTATCATCCAGTCTATATTAGCAGCAGACACAGTACGGTAGTCCACGGCTGTAGCTACCTCTGTGTCGGCAGTCGCTCGTCCATCCATAATTGTATACCACCTACCCGTGGTTTTTTTTTTCTTTCTTCTTTATACATACTACTATAGTAGCTTACTGTAGCAGTCTGCGGTGCTGCTGAGCTGACAGTGTCCAGCAGGTCCGTCATCAGTCATTACATAATAAATATATCTACCTGTCCGGCTGCAGTACTAGTGTGATATTATATATATATATATTGATTTCATCTCATTATCATCCAGTCTATATTAGCAGCAGACACAGTACGGTAGTCCACGGCTGTAGCTACCTCTGTGTCGGCAGTCGCTCGTCCATCCATAATTGTATACCACCTACCCGTTTTTTTTTTTTTCTTTCTTCTTTATACATACTACTCCAGTAGCTTACTGTAGCAGTCTGCGGTGCTGCTGAGCTGACAGTGTCCAGCAGGTCCGTCATCAGTCATTACATAATAAATATATCTACCTGTCCGGCTGCAGTACTAGTGTGATATTATATATATATATATTGATTTAATCTCATTATCATCCAGTCTATATTAGCAGCAGACACAGTACGGTAGTCCACGGCTGTAGCTACCTCTGTGTCGGCAGTCGCTCGTCCATCCATAATTGTATACCACCTACCCGTGGTTTTTTTTTTCTTTCTTCTTTATACATACTACTATAGTAGCTTACTGTAGCAGTCTGCGGTGCTGCTGAGCTGACAGTGTCCAGCAGGTCCGTCATCAGTCATTACATAATAAATATATCTACCTGTCCGGCTGCAGTACTAGTGTGATATTATATATATATATATTGACTTCATCTCATTATCATCCAGTCTATATTAGCAGCAGACACAGTACGGTAGTCCACGGCTGTAGCTACCTCTGTGTCGGCAGTCGCTCGTCCATCCATAATTGTATACCACCTACCCGTGGTTTTTTTTTTTCTTTCTTCTTTATACATACTACTATAGTAGCTTACTGTAGCAGTCTGCGGTGCTGCTGAGCTGACAGTGTCCAGCAGGTCCGTCATCAGTCATTACATAATAAATAGATATACCTGTCCGGCTGCAGTACTAGTGATATTATATATATATATATTGATTTCATCTCATTATCATCCAGTCTATATTAGCAGCAGACACAGTACGGTAGTCCACGGCTGTAGCTACTTCTGTGTCGGCAGTCGCTCGTCCATCCATAAGTATACTAGTATCCATCCATCTCCATTGTTTACCTGAGGTGCCTTTTAGTTGTGCCTATTAAAATATGGAGAACAAAAATGTTGAGGTTCCAAAATTAGGGAAAGATCAAGATCCACTTCCACCTCGTGCTGAAGCTGCTGCCACTAGTCATGGCCGAGACGATGAAATGCCAGCAACGTCGTCTGCCAAGGCCGATGCCCAATGTCATAGTACAGAGCATGTAAAATCCAAAACACCAAATATCAGTAAAAAAAGGACTCCAAAATCTAAAATAAAATTGTCGGAGGAGAAGCGTAAACTTGCCAATATGCCATTTACCACACGGAGTGGCAAGGAACGGCTGAGGCCCTGGCCTATGTTCATGGCTAGTGGTTCAGCTTCACATGAGGATGGAAGCACTCAGCCTCTCGCTAGAAAAATGAAAAGACTCAAGCTGGCAAAAGCACCGCAAAGAACTGTGCGTTCTTCGAAATCCCAAATCCACAAGGAGAGTCCAATTGTGTTGGTTGCGATGCCTGACCTTCCCAACACTGGACGTGAAGAGCATGCGCCTTCCACCATTTGCACGCCCCCTGCAAGTGCTGGAAGGAGCACCCGCAGTCCAGTTCCTGATAGTCAGATTGAAGATGTCAGTGTTGAAGTACACCAGGATGAGGAGGATATGGGTGTTGCTGGCGCTGGGGAGGAAATTGACAAGGAGGATTCTGATGGTGAGGTGGTTTGTTTAAGTCAGGCACCCGGGGAGACACCTGTTGTCTGTGGGAGGAATATGGCCGTTGACATGCCTGGTGAAAATACCAAAAAAATCAGCTCTTCGGTGTGGAAGTATTTCAACAGAAATGCGGACAACATTTGTCAAGCCGTGTGTTGCCTTTGTCAAGCTGTAATAAGTAGGGGTAAGGACGTTAACCACCTCGGAACATCCTCCCTTATACGTCACCTGCAGCGCATTCATAATAAGTCAGTGACAAGTTCAAAAACTTTGGGTGACAGCGGAAGCAGTCCACTGACCAGTAAATCCCTTCCTCTTGTAACCAAGCTCACGCAAACCACCCCACCAACTCCCTCAGTGTCAATTTCCTCCTTCCCCAGGAATGCCAATAGTCCTGCAGGCCATGTCACTGGCAATTCTGACGAGTCCTCTCCTGCCTGGGATTCCTCCGATGCATCCTTGCGTGTAACGCCTACTGCTGCTGGCGCTGCTGTTGTTGCTGCTGGGAGTCGATGGTCATCCCAGAGGGGAAATCGTAAGACCACTTTTACTACTTCCACCAAGCAATTGACTGTCCAACAGTCCTTTGCGAGGAAGATGAAATATCACAGCAGTCATCCTGCTGCAAAGCGGATAACTGAGGCCTTGGCATCCTGGGTGGTGAGAAACGTGGTTCCGGTATCCATCATTACTGCAGAGCCAACTAGAAACTTGTTGGAGGTACTGTGTCCCCGGTACCAAATACCATCTAGGTTCCATTTCTCTAGGCAGGCGATACCGAAAATGTACACAGACCTCAGAAAAAGAGTCACCAGTGTCCTAAAAAATGCAGCTGTACCCAATGTCCACTTAACCACGGACATGTGGACAAGTGGAACAGGGCAGGGTCAGGACTATATGACTGTGACAGCCCACTGGGAAGATGTATGGACTCCCGCCGCAAGAACAGCAGCGGCGGCACCAGTAGCAGCATCTCGCAAACGCCAACTCTTTCCTAGGCAGGCTACGCTTTGTATCACCGGTTTCCAGAATACGCACACAGCTGAAAACCTCTTACGGCAACTGAGGAAGATCATCGCGGAATGGCTTACCCCAATTGGACTCTCCTGTGGATTTGTGGCATCGGACAACGCCAGCAATATTGTGTGTGCATTAAATCTGGGCAAATTCCAGCACGTCCCATGTTTTGCACATACCTTGAATTTGGTGGTGCAGAATTTTTTTAAAAACGACAGGGGCGTGCAAGAGATGCTGTCGGTGGCCAGAAGAATTGCGGGACACTTTCGGCGTACAGGCACCACGTACAGAAGACTGGAGCAACACCAAAAACGCCTGAACCTGCCCTGCCATCATCTGAAGCAAGAAGTGGTAACGAGGTGGAATTCAACCCTATATATGCTTCAGAGGTTGGAGGAGCAGCAAAAGGCCATTCAAGCCTATACAATTCAGCACGATATAGGAGGTGGAATGCACCTGTCTCAAGCGCAGTGGAGAATGATTTCAACGTTGTGCAAGGTTCTGCTGCCCTTTGAACTTGCCACACGTGAAGTCAGTTCAGACACTGCCAGCCTGAGTCAGGTCATTCCCCTCATCAGGCTTTTGCAGAAGAAGCTGGAGACATTGAAGGAGGAGCTAACACGGAGCGATTCCGCTAGGCATGTGGGACTTGTGGATGGAGCTCTTAATTCGCTTAACAAGGATTCACGGGTGGTCAATCTGTTGAAATCAGAGCACTACATTTTGGCCACCGTGCTCGATCCTAGATTTAAAACCTACCTTGGATCTCTCTTTCCGGCAGACACAAGTCTGCTGGGGTTCAAAGACCTGCTGGTGAGAAAATTGTCAAGTCAAGCGGAACGCGACCTGTCAACATCTCCTCCTTCACATTCTCCCGCAACTGGGGGTGCGAGGAAAAGGCTCAGAATTCCGAGCCCACCCGCTGGCGGTGATGCAGGGCAGTCTGGAGCGACTGCTGATGCTGACATCTGGTCCGGACTGAAGGACCTGTCAACGATTACGGACATGTCGTCTACTGTCACTGCATATGATTCTCTCCCCATTGAAAGAATGGTGGAGGATTATATGAGTGACCGCATCCAAGTAGGCACGTCACACAGTCCGTACTTATACTGGCAGGAAAAAGAGGCAATTTGGAGGCCCTTGCACAAACTGGCTTTATTCTACCTAAGTTGCCCTCCCACAAGTGTGTACTCCGAAAGAGTGTTTAGTGCCGCCGCTCACCTTGTCAGCAATCGGCGTACAAGGTTACTTCCAGAAAATGTGGAGAAGATTATGTTAATTAAAATGAATTATAATCAATTCCTCCGTGGAGACATTGACCAGCAGCAATTGCCTCCACAAAGTACACAGGGAGCTGAGATGGTGGATTCCAGTGGGGACGAATTGATAATCTGTGAGGAGGGGGATGTACACGGTGATATATCGGAGGATGATGATGAGGTGGACATCTTGCCTCTGTAGAGCCAGTTTGTGCAAGGAGAGATTAATTGCTTCTTTTTTGGTGGGGGTCCAAACCAACCCGTCATTTCAGTCACAGTCGTGTGGCAGACCCTGTCACTGAAATGATGGGTTGGTTAAAGTGTGCATGTCCTGTTTATACAACATAAGGGTGGGTGGGAGGGCCCAAGGACAATTCCATCTTGCACCTCTTTTTTCTTTAATTTTTCTTTGCGTCATGTGCTGTTTGGGGAGTGTTTTTTGGAAGGGCCATCCTGCGTGACACTGCAGTGCCACTCCTAGATGGGCCAGGTGTTTGTGTCGGCCACTAGGGTCGCTTATCTTACTCACACAGCTACCTCATTGCGCCTCTTTTTTTCTTTGCGTCATGTGCTGTTTGGGGAGTGTTTTTTGGAAGGGCCATCCTGCGTGACACTGCAGTGCCACTCCTAGATGGGCCCGGTGTTTGTGTCGGCCACTAGGGTCGCTTATCTTACTCACACAGCTACCTCATTGCGCCTCTTTTTTACTTTGCGTCATGTGCTGTTTGGGGAGTGTTTTTTGGAAGGGCCATCCTGCGTGGCACTGCAGTGCCACTCCTAGATGGGCCCGGTGTTTGTGTCGGCCACTAGGGTCGCTTATCTTACTCACACAGCTACCTCATTGCGCCTCTTTTTTTCTTTGCGTCATGTGCTGTTTGGGGAGTGTTTTTTGGAAGGGCCATCCTGCGTGACACTGCAGTGCCACTCCTAGATGGGCCAGGTGTTTGTGTCGGCCACTAGGGTCGCTTATCTTACTCACACAGCTACCTCATTGCGCCTCTTTTTTTCTTTGCGTCATGTGCTGTTTGGGGAGTGTTTTTTGGAAGGGCCATCCTGCGTGACACTGCAGTGCCACTCCTAGATGGGCCCGGTGTTTGTGTCGGCCACTAGGGTCGCTTATCTTACTCACACAGCTACCTCATTGCGCCTCTTTTTTTCTTTGCGTCATGTGCTGTTTGGGGAGTGTTTTTTGGAAGGGCCATCCTGCGTGACACTGCAGTGCCACTCCTAGATGGGCCAGGTGTTTGTGTCGGCCACTAGGGTCGCTTATCTTACTCACACAGCTACCTCATTGCGCCTCTTTTTTTCTTTGCGTCATGTGCTGTTTGGGGAGTGTTTTTTGGAAGGGCCATCCTGCGTGACACTGCAGTGCCACTCCTAGATGGGCCCGGTGTTTGTGTCGGCCACTAGGGTCGCTTAGCTTAGTCATCCAGCGACCTCGGTGCAAATTTTAGGACTAAAAATAATATTGTGAGGTGTGAGGTATTCAGAATAGACTGAAAATGAGTGGAAATTATAGTTTTTGAGGTTAATAATACTTTGGGATCAAAATGACCCCCAAATTCTATGATTTAAGCTGTTTTTTAGTGTTTTTTGAAAAAAACACCCGAATCCAAAACACACCCGAATCCGACAAAAAAAATTCGGTGAGGTTTTGCCAAAACGCGGTCGAACCCAAAACACGGCCGCGGAACCGAACCCAAAACCAAAACACAAAACCCGAAAAATTTCAAGTGCACATCTCTAATTATAATATCTGAGTGAACAAGGCGTAAGCTAACTGAAAATATAACACAGAGGACTATAGATATATGGAATCAAGACTGTAAACAGAATTCTGTGGGTCCCAAAGTAAAATTTGAATTTCTAGAACAAAGCACCTTCCCTTAACTTACAGTACTCACCGGTCCAGGCACCCATCTCCACTTGTCGCCTGCTGAATTGTGCCGTACTGTTCTTTCTGCTCAGAGAGGAAGGCAAGATAACAGTTACATTTTCGTCTGAGCAGAATTTAATTTTGGAGCTCTAGAATGCTGGTTGATGTGTACTGCACACTGGGCTTTTAATTGCCGTGAGTTCTCTATTTCACACAGCAAGGAGCTTATTAAACTTCCTGCTGATTTCAGCCATCACAGAGGTGAGCAACACAGGTGGCAAATACACAGAGCCTGGCACCTGATTGTCTGCTATAGTCAGCCTCATCTGCTAGACCCCATGGCAACTGCTAACTGATACAGGGATAATCCAGGTAATATATACCTTACTGTATTCTGTAACTTGTATCTATACACCAGGGGTGGGGAACCTTTTTCCTACCAAGGGCCATTTGGATATTTATAAAATCCTTTGGGGGCCATACAAAAATTATCAACTTAAAAATGACCCTTTCCCCCAGTAGTTATGCCCCTTAGAGGTACTGAGTGCGCTCGCCAAAAAATGGGTTGGCCAATTAAAATGGGACGTGATACACATATGCCCCCAAAAGTACAGTGCCAGATACACATATGCCAGTGCAGTGCCAAATACACATATGCCAGTGCAGTGCCAGATACACATATGCCCCCACAGTGCCAGATAAACAAATGCCCCCACAGTGCCAGATACACAAATGCCCCCCACAGTGCCACATATACAAATGCCCCCACAGTGCCAGATACACAAATGCCCCCACAGTGCCACATATACAAATGCCCCCAAAATGCCAGATACACAAATGCCCCCACAGTGCCAGATACACAAATGTCCCCACAGTGCCAGACCGCTCACCGCTGCTGCAGCCCCATCCAGCGGCAGCGTGTCTCAGCTGTCGGGTCAGGGCAGGGAGGAGGCGTGTAGGACCTCAAACCAGCCGCCGGTTCGTGAGCCAATCAGAGCTCGCGGACCTGCAGCAGCGGCTCCTGATTGGCTGCCGGTCCACGAGCTCTGATTGGCTCATGAACAGGCGGCTGGTTTTAGATCCTACCCGCCGCCGCTGCCGGACATAGTAGCTGCGCTCTCCTCCCTGCCCTGATAGCTGAGACACGCCGCCGCCGGACTGAGCGGCAGCGTGTCTCGCTGACAAATAAGCAGGTGGGCCAGAACAAACGGCTTTGCAGGCCTTATACAGCCCGCGGGCTGGAGGTTCCCTACCCCTGCTATACATTAAAGGAGAAAGAAAGAAAACTCTTTTGTAATCACTCTTATAGAGAAACAGTATTAATAAAATATAACTTTTAATAGTCTACATTCCATGTATATACATATAGCTTGTAGTAAAAATAAAACAAAGCTTTCCTAAAAGATTGAATGGAAAGAAAGGAATCAGAAGTGCTGTTAGGACTAATGGTTTGCTGGGTTACACTAATACAGTTAGGTTATACTGTGGTCAGTGATCTGACCTACTCATGGTGCTTTCTTGCTGTCCATATAAAGACTAACGCAAATATAAGTATTTGAATACAATAAAACCTTGTATAAGATAATTCTAATTCCACCACGAACACATTGGATACGGATTATGTTTTTTTCAATACACCTATGATATTGTTGGTATTTTTACTACCCTTTCTGAATAGATGGCATTGCCTATTGGGTCCAAACTCCATAAAGTTTCACTGTCTGGAGCTTGGTGTATACGGGGAATGTGGTCAAATGTCCAAAAATGGCATTTTAGGAGGCTTGACTGCATTTTTGACATTGATGCATCCCACCCAGAGTCTTCTGACAGATGCATCCCATGCTGTGGTGCAACTGCCCATGCGCAAACCCCCAGCTTCTATGGACTGCATTGACTGCAGCCCATGAAAGCCGGATTGGGCTGCACCAGCCCTCTGCATATGACAGCCCGGGCTGGCAGTCCCAGAGGGAGGAAACACCTCCCAGTGGGACTGTGTTCTGTGTCTGCGAATGACAGGTAGGACTTCCAATAGGAAGACACTGCCAGTCACAGTGAAGCCAGTGCAGTCATGGACTGTATCTGGCTTCACTGACACTGAGCTGGGTGGTGGATTTTACTTGGAGGGGTTGATAGGTAAAATCCACCACTGGATTTAATACCTTAAGGTATAGAACACAGAGAATACATCCCTGGTAGTTACTTTGAAGCATACCATGATTGTGGTTTTTCATCTGGATTTCAACATACAGTACCATGAGAAAAATGAGAAAAGCCTAGACAGGTAAAGAAGGGTTGAAATATGAGGAGGTCAGTATGCAGCTAAATTTAGTAGGAGTAGGAGGAACAGATGGAATTCAGAGGGACACACAAAAAGAATAATCCTCAGAACTCAAGGAAGGTATGTATTAGCAGTGTCGGACTGGGGCATGTAGGGCCCACTGGGGGAATACAGTGGTAGGGGCCCATGTTTAGGGGTGTGGCCAGTCTCTAGAGGGGGTGTGCCCAGCCGCCACATTGGTTCATTTTGCAAGTGTTGGTCCCCTAGATAAATATATACAGTAAATACTGTAGTGTATGCATTGATAATGTACTAGATTAGTAACAGTACAGTCTGAAACCTGATCCCTAGAGGAGGGGGTGGGGCCCCAGGCAGTAGGGCCCACCGGTGGTTTCCCATGTAACCCTGTGGGCCAGTCCAACCCTGTGTATTAGAGATGTGCAGGCTTGGATCTCAGAGATCCAAGCTCACCTGAACTTCCCTGATCCAAGTGAAATCGAACAGCGGTTCGGGTTTTCCCACCCTAGCTCGGATTCCAAAGTGAGGCAAAACATCTTCATCCCGGCGTCAGATTCTCGCTGAGTTTTGGATTCTATATAAGTCCCTGCGGTGGTGACTCGGATCCATTTCTCCATTTCTCATTATCTAAGCTGCTGGGCTCTGCTGTCTCCATTGTACTGTGTCCATACATTCCAGTAGGGACCGCTGCTAACTGTGTCCACTGTCCATCAACTCTAGTCAGTGGCTGCTGGGCTGCGCTGTCTCCATTGTGCTGTATCCACTGTCCATCCACTCATGTCAGTGGCTGCTGGGCTGTGCTGTCTCCATTGTGCTGTCCATCCACTCCAGTCAGTTACTGCTGCTGCTGCTGCTGTGCTGTGTCCATCCGCTCCAAATATAAGCAGTGTGACTCCGCAGTGTCATTTTCAAAAAAAGTTTTTAATAAGAGAAAATAAAACGTTTTTTTTTTTTTTTTGCTTTTTTGTACAAATTGTTGTGTATGCCCACTATGTTTGTTCTAGAGTTGAGCGATAATGATTGCGTGGAATCAGAACAGCTCCGAACATGCCTGGCACAAGACTTTGCGAGCCTGGCCCGCGAACGTCACAACAAGCTCGGGCGCATGCAAGAGGCCGAATGTCATCATCCCATGTCAGATTTATTGCAAGACTTCGAGTCTATAAAGGCTCAACATCACGCGGCTCAGCACCATTTTCCTGCACGCATCCACACTGCGAGGAGCTCTGCTGTGGGATGCTGTCAGTCTGTGCTTTTCAGGGCAGCCTGTCAGAGTCTCTGCTGTCACTGGCTATCAGGGTCTGTCAGGGACTGTCAGGGTCAATCAGGACTGTGTGAGAACTTGAGAAGTGTAACGTTGATCACAGTGCTGTCAGTCAGTGGCCATCAGGTTCTGTCAGGGTCAATCAGGGCTGTGTCAGTGCGTCCAACATATTGCTATTAG
This sequence comes from Pseudophryne corroboree, assembly GCF_028390025.1. Taxonomy (NCBI): domain Eukaryota; kingdom Metazoa; phylum Chordata; class Amphibia; order Anura; family Myobatrachidae; genus Pseudophryne; species Pseudophryne corroboree. The sequence continues at coordinate 784,839,015 of NC_086447.1, forward strand.
GGTGTGCCAGGGTCAATCAGGGCTGTGTCAGGTGGGTGGCAGGTATGGGGCTAGTTTATTTGGGGAATGGCCTTGTGAGTAGTGGTGTATGTTGCACAGGTGGGTGCGTTGTGGGGGGGGAGCTGCAAATTAACTTGTGTGTGGTTTGCATTAGAAAGGGGGAGGGTGCAGTGAGGTGGAGTTTCAGAGGGGATGCAGGGGATGCCAGAGGGGGTTCATAGATGCTGCTGGGGGGAGGGTCAGTTTGTTTACGGTCGGGTGTGGAGGTTGTATGTGATTGGTTATGGGGGGTTTAGAGCTGGATTGTGGTGGGTGGTGAAGGTAATGTGGTTGTTGGAGTAGTATTTGCGAGGGGTACGTGGATTAGGGTGGGGGTCCCCGAGATGCTGTGGCTGGTGGATGATGGGGCTTGGCCAAGAGGTTGTGGGTGTCAGTGCCAAGGGGATGAGGAAGGGTGTATGAGAGTGGCATGGGTGGGGGAGGTCCACTTGTGGTGGGCGGGTGGATGGGGAAGGGCATTGGGGGGTGTGGTGTGTGCAGGAGAGGGGGGTGGGGAGTGGGGTAGGCAGATGGGGAAGGGTGTGTTAAGGTACAGGGGGTGGTGGAGGGGTTGTGTATTTGTGGGAGGTGGGAGCTAGGTATGCTTGGGGGATGTCCTTGTGGGGTGCGGTGGGTGTTGTACAGGTGATGTTGTGGTGAGTGGGGTTTGATGTTTGGTTTGAGATGTGGATGTGCGAGGGTGGTGTTTGTTGCTGTGGTGTGTTGGATAGGGGTACATGAGGTGTTGCAGTTGTGTGGGGTTATTTTATGGATGGAGAAGGGGTTTTCTATGTGCAGGGGGTGGGGGAAGGTGCCTGCATGTTGTAGTTGGTGGAGGGGTGGTGGGGTATTCCTCTGTGTGAAGGAGAAAAGGGGGCTGTGGTGGGGAGGGTGGTGGTGGCTCAGGTGTGATGGTGAGCCTCATGTGGGAGGTGCCTGTACACCGTTGTGGCTGTAGCATATGCGGCTACTGATGTGCACTCCCTGACTGCTGCCGTGAGAGAATGAGTCGGCTGCAGAGGGAGGGAGCGTCGGGTGCTACAGAAATGTGCCGGATGTATAGTTCCGTCCTGTGGCAGTTCCGCAGCGCTTGGTCTGTCCCTTGTGAAGGGCGGCATGCCTCCACACTATGTTCCTGCAGGCAGGGGGATGTGATGGCGCTGCTTCTGTGCGTGTGTCCCCAGGGCGGTGGGCTGGGCGTTAGCCGCAGTCAATGGGTATTGGAGAGTGTGTGGTGTGTGCGCCGGACCGCTGAATCCTCGCTGCCTCCCTGGCACCATGACCCCCCCAGTGGCTGTATGCGGCAAGCGCTGCCATGGGGGGTGCATAAGGGAGGTGGTCCCGGCGTGGGGTGTGGGTGTAAGGCGGTACGCATGGTGTGTAACTGGCAGAGGTGTGGGTCCCGTCCACCTGCTGCTTCCATGTACCCTCAGTATACCCTGTCTTCTCATCCCTGCTGGTGCTGGCAGGCGCTGTGTGTGCTGCTACCACTGCCCATGGTCACCTCCCTACTGTCGGTAGTGTCACAGGCCATATTGTACCTGACTCTGCTGCTGGCACAGGCCATGGTATGTCTCCTTGCAGATGCATTTGACTCCGCCCAGCGTTGTGACTCCTCCCAGCGTTAGACACAGAGGCAGAGTCACAGATCTGGGCTAATATATAGGAGATGTAGGCCAAATACATTTATTACTTTAATGAATATAAAAAAATGACTTATTCATAAATAAAGGTTTTGCAGAAAAACATGATGTGACATGCAAAATCAGGAGTCATTTTCGTGTTCAGAAGCCAAAAATCTTTAAGTATCACATAAATTCGTTAAAAAAGCTTTTTCATCGCAGACCTGTGTAAGTGATTCAAGAACATCCCACAACTATTACACAGTGGACAGAAGGGGTCATTCCGAGTTGATCGCTCGCTAGCAGTTTTTAACAGTCGTGAAAACGCTATGCTGCCGCCCACTGGGAGTGTATTTTAGCTTAGCAGAAGTGCGAACGGTTGTACTGCAGAGCGCCTGCAAAAAATGTTTTTGTAGTTTAAGAGTAGCTCAAAACCTACTCAGCATTTGCGATCACTTCAGACTATTCAGTTCTGGATTTGACGTCACACACCCGCCCAGCCACGCCTGCGTTTTCCCTGGCACGCCTGCGTTTTTACGAACACTCCCTGAAGACGGTCAGTTGCCACCCAGAAACGCCCACTTCATGTTAATCACTCTGCGGCAACCTGTGCGACTGAAATGCATCGCTAGACCCTGTGCAAAACTGCATCGTTCATTGTGCCCGTATGTTGCGCGTACGCATGCGCAGAACTGCAATTTTTTAGCCTGATCGCTGCGCTGCGAACAAATGCAGCTAGCGATCAACTCGGAATGACCCCCAAAGGACTGTTGTTAAAAAGAAAACAGGAAGACTTTGCTATTAGCAATAACAATAATACAGTATATTGCAAATCTGTGTGTATCTAGCCAGGGCTGCCATTAGAAATTGTGGGGCCCGGGACTGACAAAATAGACAGGGCCCCCCTGGGGGTGGAACTGTGGATAATGTGGGTGGAGCTACAGTGGGGGTTGGGCATTAATTGGTGCATAAACCCTGTTGTTTTTTTCAGGGACGTGCAGTCAGGGGAGACAGGGGAGGCAGTGCCTCCCCTGTCATAATGATTAAAATAATAAAAAGAAGATACTTATAGCACAGATTCTGTGATAAATATCTTCCTTTATTATTGTAATCATTTCTCCCCTGTGTATGTGGCTGCATGTGATTGTGGGAGGCAGCGGGAGAGGTGCCTCCAGCTGCTAACAGTAAAAGACGGACAGCGGGGGGCGGGCAGGGGGTGGGGTGCAGCAATGGGCTGTGAAAGCCCATTGAAAATGAATGGTGAAGCGGCACCTATACTGGTGCCTCAATGACAGGGGCGTGCATTCAGCCCCGATGAATGCACGCCCCTGTCAGTCCCCCAGACAGGCCCGGATTGGCCATTGGCCAAACTGGGGAATATCCCGGTGGTCCGATTGGGGTGTGGGGCCGCCTGTCATAAGCGGCACTGCCCCCTCCACGTCACCTGCTAACTGTTGAATGAATTAACTGAGAGTGCTGCACTGCGGCCAGTGGCCGCTGTCAGGAGAGCCGGCCATCCCCCCTTCCCCGTCACATGCTTACTGGCTGCAATGTGCGGCCAGTGGCCGCTATCTAAGAGCTGGCCATCCCACCCTTCCCGTCACCTGTGTGCCTGCAATGCGATTGCTGCGGCCAGCGGCCGCTATCTAAGTGCCGGCCATCCCCCCCTCCCTGTCTCCTGTGTGCCTGCAATGTGAGCGCAGAGCTTTCTAGAGAACCGGCCATCCCCCCTCCCCGTCACCTGCGTGCCTGCAATGTGAGCGCTGCGGCCAGCGGCCGCTGTCAGGAGAGCCGGCCCGAACCCATCCGGCTGACCAGAAGAGGAGGTCCACGCACCTGTAAAGGCCACTGTCGTCATCGGCGGTAAGAGAAGGTCTGATCGTGGTGGGGTGTGAGGTGTATGATTAAGTATGGGTGAATGAGGTGCATTATGTATGGGGGAATGAGGTGTGAGGTGCATTATGTATGGGGGAATGAGGTGCATTATGTATGGGTGAATGAGGTGCATTATGTATGGGGGAATGAGGTGCATTATGTATGGGGGAATGAGGTGCATTATGTATTTGGGAATGAGGTGCATTAATATGTATGGGGGAATGAGGTGCATTAATATGTATGGGGGAATGAGGTGCATTAATATGTATGGGGGAATGAGGTGCAATAATATGTATGGGGGAATGAGGTGCATTAATATGTATGGGGGAATGAGGTGCATTATGTATGGGGGAATGAGGTGCATTATGTATGGGGAATGAGGTGCATTAATATGTATGGAGGAATGAGGTGCATTAATATGTATGGGGGAATGAGGTGCATTTATATGTATGGAGGAATGAGGTGCATTAATATGTATGGGGGAATGAGGTCTAATGTGTCTATGGGTATGAGGTGTAATGTGTCTGTGGGTATGAGGTGTAATATAATATTTGGAGGTGTTAGGTGTAATATTATTTCTGGGGGCATGAGGTGTTAGGTTTAATATAATGTCTGGGGGGTTTTAGGTGTAATATAATATTTGGAGGTATGAGGTGTTAGGTGTAATATTATGTTTGGGGTGCGAGGTGTAATATTATGTCTAGGGGTGTGAGGTGTAATATTATGTCTGGGGTGTGAGGTGTAATATTTATGTCTGGGGGTATGAGGTGTAATATTATGTCTGGGGTGTGAGATGTAATATTATGTCTGGGGGTATGAGGTGTAATATTATGTCTGGGGGTATGAGGTGTAATATTATGTCTGGGGTGTGAGATGTAATATTATGTCTGGGGGTATGAGGTGCAATATTATGTCTGGGGGTATAAGGTGTAATAGGTAGGGGTCATAGGCTGGATTCGGAGGACATTATGGCTGTAGTGCCTCACCAGCCACTGACCTCACCGCACGCCACTGGGTTTTTTTCAAAAAAATTCAAAGTTTTGGCTGTGGGTTTGGGTGTTATTAAAACATGTCAATACATTATAAATTACATGATACCTAGTGATGAGCAAGGGAAATTTTTCGGGTTTTGTGTTTTGGTTTTGGGTTCGGTTCCGCGGCCGTGTTTTGGGTTCGAACTAGAGATGAGCGGGTTCGGTTCCTCGGAATCCGAACCCGCCCGAACTTCAGGTTTTTTTACACGGGGCCGAGCGACTCGGATCTTCCCGCCTTGCTCGGTTAACCCGAGCGCGCCCGAACGTCATCATCCCGCTGTCGGATTCTCGCGAGGCTCGTATTCTATCGCGAGACTCGGATTCTATATAAGGAGCCGCGCGTCGCCGCCATTTTCACACGTGCATTGAGATTGATAGGGAGAGGACGTGGCTGGCGTCCTCTCCGTTTAGACTAGAGTACTAGAGAGAGACACAAATTTTGGGGAGCATATTATTAGGAGGAGTACTACTTGCTGCTGATAGTGTGACCAGTGACCACCAGTTTAATTAATCCGTTCTCTGCCTGAAAAAAAACGATACACAGTGTGACACAGTCACATACCATATCTGTGCTCAGCCCAGTGTGCTGCATCATATGTAATACTGTATATCATTATCTGACTGTGCTGAGTGCTCACTGCTCACACAGCTTAATTGTGGGGGAGACTGGGGAGCAGTTATAGCAAGAGTACATATTTTAAGTACAGTGCACACTTTTGCTGCCAGAGTGCCACTGCCAGTGTGACTGACCAGTGACCACTGACCACCAGTATTGTGATTGTCTGCTGACCACCAGTATATTGTGATTGTCTGCCTGAAAAAGTTAAACACTCGTCGTGTGGTGTTTTTATAAACGCATTCTGCAGACAGTGTCCAGCAGGTCCGTCATTACATAATATATACCTGTCCGGCTGCAGTACTAGTGTGATATATATATACTTTAATTTTATCTCATTATCATCCAGTCTATATTAGCAGCAGACACAGTACGGTAGTCCACGGCTGTAGCTACCTCTGTGTCGGCAGTCGCTCGTCCATCCATAATTGTATACCACCTACCCGTGGTTTTTTTTTTTTCTATCTTCTTGATACTAGTAGCTTACTTTAGGAGTCTGCAGTGCTGAGTCTGACAGACAGTGTCCAGCAGGTCCGTCATTACATAATATATACCTGTCCGGCTGCAGTACTAGTGTGATATATATATATATATTTTAATTTTATCTCATTATCATCCAGTCTATATTAGCAGCAGACACAGTACGGTAGTCCACGGCTGTAGCTACCTCTGTGTCGGCAGTCGCTCGTCCATCCATAATTGTATACCACCTACCCGTGGTTTTTTTTTTTTCTATCTTCTTGATACTAGTAGCTTACTTTAGGAGTCTGCAGTGCTGACAGACAGTGTCCAGCAGGTCCGTCATTACATAATATATACCTGTCCGGCTGCAGTACTAGTGTGATATATATATATATATATATATATTTTAATTTTATCTCATTATCATCCAGTCTATATTAGCAGCAGACACAGTACAGTAGTCCACGGCTGTAGCTACCTCTGTGTCGGCAGTCGCTCGTCCATCCATAATTGTATACCACCTACCCGTGGTTTTTTTTTCTTCTATCTTCTTGATACTAGTAGCTTACTTTAGGAGTCTGCAGTGCTGAGTCTGACAGACAGTGTCCAGCAGGTCCGTCATTACATAATATATACCTGTCCGGCTACAGTACTAGTGTGATATATATATATATATTAATTTTATCTCATTATCATCCAGTCTATATTAGCAGCAGCCACAGTACGGTAGTCCACGGCTGTAGCTACCTCTGTGTCGGCAGTCGCTCGTCCATCCATAATTGTATACCACCTACCCGTGGGTTTTTTTTTTTCTATCTTCTTGATACTAGTAGCTTACTTTAGGAGTCTGCAGTGCTGACAGACAGTGTCCAGCAGGTCCGTCATTACATAATATATACCTGTCCGGCTGCAGTACTAGTGTGATATATATATATATATTTTAATTGTATCTCATTATCATCCAGTCTATATTAGCAGCAGACACAGTACGGTAGTCCACGGCTGTAGCTACCTCTGTGTCGGCAGTCGCTCGTCCATCCATAATTGTATACCACCTACCCGTGGTTTTTCTTTTTTCTATCTTCTTGATACTAGTAGCTTACTTTAGGAGTCTGCAGTGCTGAGTCTGACAGACAGTGTCCAGCAGGTCCGTCATTACATAATATATACATGTCCGGCTTCAGTACTAGTGTGATATATATATATATTTTAATTTTATCTCATTATCATCCAGTCTATATTAGCAGCAGACACAGTACGGTAGTCCACGGCTGTAGCTACCTCTGTGTCGGCAGTCGCTCGTCATCCATAAGTATACTGGTATCCATCCATCTCCATTGTTTACCTGAGGTGCCTTTTAGTTGTGCCTATTAAAATATGGAGAACAAAAATGTTGAGGTTCCAAAAATAGGGAAAGATCAAGATCGACTTCCACCTCGTGCTGAAGCTGCTGCCACTAGTCATGGCCGAGACGATGAAATGCCAGCAACGTCGTCTGCCAAGGCCGATGCCCAATGTCATAGTACAGAGCATGTAAAATCCAAAACACCAAATATCAGTAAAAAAAGGACTCAAAAATCTAAAATAAAATTGTCGGAGGAGAAGCGTAAACTTGCCAATATGCCATTTACCACACGGAGTGGCAAGGAACGGCTGAGGCCCTGGCCTATGTTCATGGCTAGTGGTTCAGCTTCACATGAGGATGGAAGCACTTAGCCTCTCGCTAGAAAAATTAAAAGACTCAAGCTGGCAAAAGCACAGCAAAGAACTGTGCGTTCTTCGAAATCCCAAATCCACAAGGAGAGTCCAATTGTGTCGGTTGCGATGCCTGACCTTCCCAACACTGGACGTGAAGAGCATGCGCCTTCCACCATTTGCACGCCCCCTGCAAGTGCTGGAAGGAGCACCCGCAGTCCAGTTCCTGATAGTCAGATAGAAGATGTCAGTGTTGAAGTACACCAGGATGAGGAGGATATGGGTGTTGCTGGTGCTGGGGTGGAAATTGACCAGGAGGATTCTGATGGTGAGGTGGTTTGTTTAAGTCAGGCACCCGGGGAGACACCTGTTGTCCGTGGGAGGAATTTGGCCATTGACATGCCTGGTGAAAATACCAAAAAAATCAGCTCTTCGGTGTGGAAGTATTTCAACAGAAATGCGGACAACATTTGTCAAGCCGTGTGTTGCCTTTGTCAAGCTGTAATAAGTAGGGGTAAGGACGTTAACCACCTCGGAACATCCTCCCTTATACGTCACCTGCAGCGCATTCATAATAAGTCAGTGACAAGTTCAAAAACTTTGGGCGACAGCGGAAGCAGTCCACTGACCAGTAAATCCCTTCCTCTTGTAACCAAGCTCACGCAAACCACCCCACCAACTCCCTCAGTGTCAATTTCCTCCTTCCCCAGGAATGCCAATAGTCCTGCAGGCCATGTCACTGGCAATTCTGACGAGTCCTCTCCTGCCTGGGATTCCTCCGATGCATCCTTGCGTGTAACGCCTACTGCTGCTGGCGCTGCTGTTGTTGCTGCTGGGAGTCGATGGTCATCCCAGAGGGGAAGTCGTAAGCCCACTTTTACTACTTCCACCAAGCAATTGACTGTCCAACAGTCCTTTGCGAGGAAGATGAAATATCACAGCAGTCATCCTGTTGCAAAGCGGATAACTGAGGCCTTGACATCTATGTTGGTGTTAGACGTGCGTCCGGTATCCGCCGTTAGTTCACAGGGAACTAGACAATTTCTTGAGGTAGTGTGCCCCCGTTACCAAATACCATCTAGGTTCCACTTCTCTAGGCAGGCGATACCGAGAATGTACACGGACGTCAGAAAAAGACTCACCAGTGTCCTAAAAAATGCAGTTGTACCCAATGTCCACTTAACCACGGACATGTGGACAAGTGGAGCAGGGCAGGGTCAGGACTATATGACTGTGACAGCCCACTGGGTAGATGTATGGACTCCTGCCGCAAGAACAGCAGCGGCGGCACCAGTAGCAGCATCTCGCAAACGCCAACTCTTTCCTAGGCAGGCTACGCTTTGTATCACTGGTTTCCAGAATACGCACACAGCTGAAAACCTCTTACGGCAACTGAGGAAGATCATCGCGGAATGGCTTACCCCAATTGGACTCTCCTGTGGATTTGTGGCATCGGACAACGCCAGCAATATTGTGTGTGCATTAAATATGGGCAAATTCCAGCACGTCCCATGTTTTGCACATACCTTGAATTTGGTGGTGCAGAATTATTTAAAAAACGAGAGGGGCGTGCAAGAGATGCTGTCGGTGGCCAGAAGAATTGCGGGACACTTTCGGCGTACAGGCACCACGTACAGAAGACTGGAGCACCACCAAAAACGCCTGAACCTGCCCTGCCATCATCTGAAGCAAGAAGTGGTAACGAGGTGGAATTCAACCCTATATATGCTTCAGAGGTTGGAGGAGCAGCAAAAGGCCATTCAAGCCTATACAATTGAGCACGATATAGGAGGTGGAATGCACCTGTCTCAAGCGCAGTGGAGAATGATTTCAACGTTGTGCAAGGTTCTGCTGCCCTTTGAACTTGCCACACGTGAAGTCAGTTCAGACACTGCCAGCCTGAGTCAGGTCATTCCCCTCATCAGGCTTTTGCAGAAGAAGCTGGAGACATTGAAGGAGGAGCTAACACAGAGCGATTCCGCTAGGCATGTGGGACTTGTGGATGGAGCCCTTAATTCGCTTAACAAGGATTCACGGGTGGTCAATCTGTTGAAATCAGAGCACTACATTTTGGCCACCGTGCTCGATCCTAGATTTAAAACCTACCTTGGATCTCTCTTTCCGGCACACACAAGTCTGCTGGGGTTCAAAGACCTGCTGGTGAGAAAATTGTCAAGTCAAGCGGAACGCGACCTGTCAACATCTCCTCCTTCACATTCTCCCGCAACTGGGGGTGCGAGGAAAAGGCTCAGAATTCCGAGCCCACCCGCTGGCGGTGATGCAGGGCAGTCTGGAGCGACTGCTGATGCTGACATCTGGTCCGGACTGAAGGACCTGCCAACGATTACGGACATGTCGTCTACTGGCACTGCATATGATTCTCTCCCCATTGAAAGAATGGTGGAGGATTATATGAGTGACCGCATCCAAGTAGGCACGTCAGACAGTCCGTACTTATACTGGCAGGAAAAAGAGGCAATTTGGAGGCCCTTGCACAAACTGGCTTTATTCTACCTAAGTTGCCCTCCCACAAGTGTGTACTCCGAAAGAGTGTTTAGTGCCGCCGCTCACCTTGTCAGCAATCGGCGTACGAGGTTACTTCCAGAAAATGTGGAGAAGATGATGTTCATTAAAATGAATTATAATCAATTCCTCCGTGGAGACATTGACCAGCAGCAATTGCCTCCACAAAGTACACAGGGAGCTGAGATGGTGGATTCCAGTGGGGACGAATTGATAATCTGTGAGGAGGGGTATGTACACAGTGATATATCGGAGGATGATGATGAGGTGGACATCTTGCCTCTGTAGAGCCAGTTTGTGCAAGGAGAGATTAATTGCTTCTTTTTTGGTGGGGGTCCAAACCAACCCGTCATTTCAGTCACAGTCGTGTGGCAGACCCTGTCACTGAAATGAGGGGTTGGTTAAAGTGTGCATGTCCTGTTTATACAACATAAGGGTGGGTGGGAGGGCCCAAGGACAATTCCATCTTGCACCTCTTTTTTCTTTAATTTTTCTTTGCGTCATGTGCTGTTTGGGGAGTATTTTTTTGAAGGGCCATCCTGCGTGACACTGCAGTGCCACTCCTAGATGGGCCAGGTGTTTGTGTCGGCCACTAGGGTCGCTTATCTTACTCACACAGCTACCTCATTGCGCCTCTTTTTTTCTTTGCGTCATGTGCTGTTTGGGGAGTGTTTTTTGGAAGGGCCATCCTGCGTGACACTGCAGTGCCACTCCTAGATGGGCCAGGTGTTTGTGTCGGCCACTAGGGTCGCTTATCTTACTCACACAGCTACCTCATTGCGCCTCTTTTTTTCTTTGCGTCATGTGCTGTTTGGGGAGTGTTTTTTGGAAGGGCCATCCTGCGTGACACTGCAGTGCCACTCCTAGATGGGCCAGGTGTTTGTGTCGGCCACTAGGGTCGCTTAGCTTACTCACACAGCTACCTCATTGCGCCTCTTTTTTTCTTTGCGTCATGTGCTGTTTGGGGAGTGTTTTTTGGAAGGGCCATCCTGCGTGACACTACAGAGGCAAGATGTCCACCTCATCATCATCCTCCGATATATCACCGTGTACATCCCCCTCCTCACAGATTATCAATTCGTCCCCACTGGAATCCACCATCTCAGCTCCCTGTGTACTTTGTGGAGGCAATTGCTGCTGGTGAATGTCTCCACGGAGGAATTGATTATAATTCATTTTAATGAACATCATCTTCTCCACATTTTCTGGATGTAACCTCGTACGCCGATTGCTGACAAGGTGAGCGGCGGCACTAAACACTCTTTCGGAGTACACACTTGTGGGAGGGCAACTTAGGTAGAATAAAGCCAGTTTGTGCAAGGGCCTCCAAATTGCCTCTATTTCCTGCCAGTATAAGTACGGACTGTCTGACGTGCCTACTTGGATGCGGTCACTCATATAATCCTCCACCATTCTTTCAATGGGGAGAGAATCATATGCAGTGACAGTAGACGACATGTCCGTAATCGTTGTCAGGTCCTTCAGTCCGGACCAGATGTCAGCATCAGCAGCCGCTCCAGACTGCCCTGCATCACCGCCAGCGGGTGGGCTCGGAATTCTGAGCCTTTTCCTCGCACCCCCAGTTGCGGGAGAATGTGAAGGAGGAGATGTTGACAGGTCGCGTTCCGCTTGACTTGACAATTTTGTCACCAGCAGTTCTTTGAACCCCAGCAGACTTGTGTCTGCCGGAAAGAGAGATCCAAGGTAGGTTTTAAATCTAGGATCGAGCACGGTGGCCAAAATGTAGTGCTCTTTCAACAGATTGACCACCCGTGAATCCTTGTTAAGAGCGAATTAAGGGCTCCATCCACAAGTCCCACATGCCTAGCGGAATCGCTCTGTGTTTTCTCCTTCTTCAATGTCTCCAGCTTCTTCTGCAAAAGCCTGATGAGGGGAATGACCTGACTCAGGCTGGCAGTGTCTGAACTGACTTCACGTGTGGCAAGTTCAAAAGGTTGCAGAACCTTGCACAACGTTGAAATCATTCTCCACTGCGCTTGAGACAGGTGCATTCCTCCTCCTATATCGTGCTCAGTTGTATAGGCTTGAATGGCCTTTTGCTGCTCCTCCAACCTCTGAAGCATATAGAGGGTTGAATTCCACCTCGTTACCACTTCTTGCTTCAGATGATGGCAGGGCAGGTTCAGGCGTTTTTGGTGGTGCTCCAGTCTTCTGTACGTGGTGCCTGTACGCCGAAAGTGTCCCGCAATTCTTCTGGCCACCGACAGCATCTCTTGCACGCCCCTCTCGTTTTTTAAATAATTCTGCACCACCAAATTCAAGGTATGTGCAAAACATGGGACGTGCTGGAATTTGCCCATATTTAATGCACACACAATATTGCTGGCGTTGTCCGATGCCACAAATCCACAGGAGAGTCCAATTGGGGTAAGCCATTCCGCGATGATCTTCCTCAGTTGCCGTAAGAGGTTTTCAGCTGTGTGCGTATTCTGGAAAGCGGTGATACAAAGCGTAGCCTGCCTAGCAAAGAGTTGGCGTTTGCGAGATGCTGCTACTGGTGCCGCCGCTGCTGTTCTTGCGGCAGGAGTCCATACATCTACCCAGTGGGCTGTCACAGTCATATAGTCCTGAGCCTGCCCTGCTCCACTTGTCCACATGTCCGTGGTTAAGTGGACATTGGGTACAACTGCATTTTTTAGGACACTGGTGACTCTTTTTCTGAGGTCTGTGTACATTTTCGGTATCGCCTGCCTAGAGAAATGGAACCTAGATGGTATTTGGTACCGGGGACACAGTACCTCCAACAAGTCTCTAGTTGGCTTTGCAGTAATGATGGATACCGGAACCACGTTTCTCACCGCCCAGGATGCCAAGGCCTCAGTTATCCGCTTTGCAGCAGGATGACTGCTGTGATATTTCATCTTCCTCGCAAAGGACTGTTGGACAGTCAATTGCTTGGTGGAAGTAGTAAAAGTGGTCTTACGACTTCCCCTCTGGGATGACCATCGACTCCCAGCAGCAACAACAGCAGCGCCAGCAGCAGTAGGCGTTACACGCAAGGATGCATTGGAGGAATCCCAGGCAGGAGAGGACTCGTCAGAATTGCCAGTGACATGGCCTGCAGGACTATTGGCATTCCTGGGGAAGGAGGAAATTGACACTGAGGGAGTTGGTGGGGTGGTTTGCGTGAGCTTGGTTACAAGAGGAAGGGATTTACTGGTCAGTGGACTGCTTCCGCTGTCGCCCAAAGTTTTTGAACTTGTCACTGACTTATGATGAATGCGCTGCAGGTGACGTATAAGGGAGGATGTTCCGAGGTGGTTAACGTCCTTACCCCTACTTATTACAGCTTGACAAAGGCAACACACGGCTTGACAAATGTTGTCCGCATTTCTGTTTAAATACTTCCACACCGAAGAGCTGATTTTTTTGGTATTTTCACCAGGCATGTCAATGGCCATATTCCTCCCACGGACAACAGGTGTCTCCCCGGGTGCCTGACTTAAACAAACCACCTCACCATCAGAATCCTCCTGGTCAATTTCCTCCCCAGCGCCAGCAACACCCATATCCTCCTCATCCTGGTGTACTTCAACACTGACATCTTCAATCTGACTATCAGGAACTGGACTGCGGGTGCTCCTTCCAGCACTTGCAGGGGGCGTGCAAATGGTGGAAGGCGCATGCTCTTCACGTCCAGTGTTGGGAAGGTCAGGCATCGCAAACGACACAATTGGACTCTCCTTGTGGATTTGTGATTTAGAAGAACGCACAGTTCTTTGCTGTGCTTTTGCCAGCTTAAGTCTTTTCATTTTTCTAGCGAGAGGATGAGTGCTTCCATCCTCATGTGAAGCTGAACCACTAGCCATGTACATAGGCCAGGGCCTCAGCCGTTCCTTGCCACTCCGTGTGGTAAATGGCATATTGGCAAGTTTACGCTTCTCCTCCGACAATTTTATTTTAGATTTTTGAGTCCTTTTTTTACTGATATTTGGTGTTTTGGATTTTACATGCTCTGTACTATGACATTGGGCATCGGCCTTGGCAGACGACGTTGATGGCATTTCATCGTCTCGGCCATGACTAGTGGCAGCAGCTTCAGCACGAGGTGGAAGTCAATCTTGATCTTTCCCTATTTTTGGAACCTCAACATTTTTGTTCTCCATATTTTAATAGGCACAACTAAAAGGCACCTCAGGTAAACAATGGAGATGGATGGATACTAGTATACTTATGGATGGACGAGCGACTGCCGACACAGAGGTAGCTACAGCCGTGGACTACCGTACTGCGTCTGCTGCTAATATAGACTGGATGATAATGATATAAAATATATATATATATCACTACTGCAGCCGGACAGGTATATATTATATAATGACGGACCTGCTGGACACTGTCAGCACTGCAGACTCCTAAAGTAAGCTACTAGTATCAAGAAGATAGAAAAAAAAAAAACACAACAGGTAGGTGGTATACAATTATGGATGGACGAGCGACTGCCGACACAGAGGTAGCTACAGCCGTGGACTACCGTACTGCGTCTGCTGCTAATATAGACTGGATGATAATGATATAAAAAATATATATATATCACTACTGCAGCCGGACAGGTATATATTATATAATGACGGACCTGCTGGACACTGTCAGCACTGCAGACTCCTAAAGTAAGCTACTAGTATCAAGAAGATAGAAAAAAAAAAAAACCACCACAGGTAGGTGGTATACAATTATGGATGGACGAGCGACTGCCGACACAGAGGTAGCTACAGCCGTGGACTACCGTACTGCATCTGCTGCTAATATAGACTGGATGATAATGATATAAAAAATATATATATATCACTACTGCAGGACAGGTATATATTATATAATGACGGACCTGCTGGACACTGTCAGCAGAATGCGTTTATAGAATAAAAACACCACACGACGAGTGTTTAACTTTTTCAGGCAGACATTCACAATATACTGGTGGTCAGTGGTCACTGGTCAGTCACACTGGCAGTGGCACTCTGGCAGCAAAAGTGTGCACTGTTAATGTACTCCTGCTATAACTGCTCCCCAGTCTCCCCCACAATTAAGCTGTGTGAGCAGTGAGCACTCAGCACAGTCAGATATACATAGATGATGCAGCACACTGAGGCTGAGCACAGATATGGTATACTGTGTCACTGTGTATCGTTTTTTTTCAGGCAGAGAATGGATTATATTAAATAATAATAAAACTGCACTGGTGGTCACTGGTCAGTCACTAGTAAACTCTGCACTCTCTGAGTACTCCTAAGCTCCAGTAAATCAAGTGTCTCACTCTCACTCTCTATCTATTTCTATTCTAAACGGAGAGGACGCCAGCCACGTCCTCTCCCTATCAATCTCAATGCACGTGTGAAAATGGCGGCGACGCGCGGCTCCTTATATAGAATCCGAGTCTCGCGATAGAATCCGAGCCTCGCGAGAATCCGACAGCGGGATGATGACGTTCGGGCGCGCTCGGGTTAACCGAGCAAGGCGGGAAGATCCAAGTCTGCCTCGGACCCGTGTAAAAAGGCTGAAGTTCGGGGGGGTTCGGATTCCGAGGAACCGAACCCGCTCATCACTAATGATACCCCAGCCCTACCTCAGTCACATCAGTATGATACATACAGTAAATTCCCAAATAGCAGCTGCACCACTCACACATACCCCATCCACCACACTCTCACACACGTATACCTGCCTCAACCACCTCCCACTTGCGCACATATATACTACAGCCACCTACCTCTCACACCTACAGATGTAGCCACGCTCATCATGATTACATCTAGGCGTGAATGCACCTCGATTGGCACGACCACGTGTATGCCCGGCGTGTGCGCGTGTGTCTTAGTCATGCCCGCGCCCATTAAGAATGTAATGAGTGGCAATTGCTGTAACTAGACGCGGGTGCCACTAGGTGAGCCCAGCGTGCACATACTGCTGCGATGAAGTCCCTATGAGCATGGCTACATCTGTATACCCCAGCCCTGCCTCATCTACTGCCTCATAAACTTTGACCCATTAAACAGAAATTCGCAACACCTGTCTGGCCAGACCCCCAGCATGCATTCCAGTGCACTGCACCTGCGCTACCCAAGCATCCCTAAGCCTCATTCCCAGAATGCGTTCCACTGCATTGCGCGTGCTCCACTAGCATAACCAGCTGTCCTAACACACAGCTCTTTCTAGGCATCCCAGCTAATTCTGCACAGCACTACAGGCGCATACGCAGTAACAACAGCAGTAATCCACAGCTCACTATGCGGGATGTTGAATATCCTGGCAGACAGCTGTTGAAATTGTATTATTATTATTATTATTATTATTATTTATTTTATTTATTTTAGATTTTGGTGTTGTAAGTATGTGTTTTTATTGGCACTATTTACACTGTAATGTGATAGTCCCCCCCCCATTAGGTCCACATTAATAGTAGTCTGAGTGTATTATAGTAATTGTGTAATCCTGCCCATTTTGCAGTGCTGCAGCATAGCGAAGAAGTTGGCAAGGTCCATCCTGGGATATGTAGTCCCCAGGGACGTGCGGTGAGCTAAATGGCTCAAGAGGCACTGGCTAACCCCAGAGCCAGATTTCCATGCAATATATAAGCTAAATGGTGCATCTGGGCATTATACACAGGTGCAACAGTATAAAATCCTGGAAATTTGGTGAGTTTTGATCAGAGATGTGCTGAAAAGATAAGCAGGTGAGGCCATAGACTTTTTACTCCAGCGTTTGGGTTATAAGAATTATTAGAATAATGCAAAGAAGATATATCAAACAAATTATTAGTATTTTTCATATACTTTATTCAATCAAAACTCTGGTTTAAACGTAAGTATGACAGGAAAGGCTCTGCCTCACCTGCCTCACCCCACCTCACGTCACTGGTAGTCCCACAGGGTCCCTGTGTCAGAGCAATAACACCCCTGCAAAAATATCGGGACAGCCCTGGTCTCTCACCTTGAACTTGCTGCTGTGCTGGGGTGTACTCCACTTTACACAGGGAGCGCAGGTACTGGACCAGCTGCTCGGTCACTTCCTTGCAGCTCTGGACGTTGCTGCTGGGGCCTCCTAGCCTGACTCCTTGTACTGCTCCGGAGGGGGGCGGGGAGCAGCCCAAGGGCCGGAGATGACAGGAGAAGTGGCGCCGGGTATTTAAGATTACCGGCATCGGCGGCTTCAGGTAATACTGCCGATGCAAACAGTAGTAGCAGCAGCGGCCTCGGACAGTCATAGTGGTGGCGGGCAGTACGAGCTGCCCGGGCCCTCCGCTCTCTGTCAGAGTGGCCGGGCCCGGGACAGCTGTACCCAGGGCACCCCCTTGATGGCGGCCCTGTATCTAGCAAATAAAAGTATGGGGATTTTTTTTTATACAGTATGTTGATCAAAATATTTCAGCTTGCAGCCCATTGTGAAGGGATATTGGGGGTCATTCCGACCCGGTTGCACGCAGCGGTTCATTGCTGCTGTGCGAACAGGTCAGAACTGCGCATGCGCAGCAGCCGCATTGTGCACGCGCGTCATTGCCCAGCGATGGCGGTCGCCGGCCATCGACCAAAAGAAAGAAGAAAGCGATCGCAAGAAGATTGACAGCGGGAAGGCATTCCGGGGCGGATACTCACCGTTTTCCGGGCGTGGAGATCCGAACGAAGGCGTGTCCAGGCGTTTGGAGGGCAGTTGTCTGACGTCAATTCTGGGACCTTCATCGCTGGATCCATCGCACAGGGTAAGTAACTGCAGGGCTAGTCCTGTTCTGCACAAACTTTTTTAGCATAGCAGGGCTGCACAATCGATCGCAGCCCTGCTATGCTAAAATACACTCCCCCAAAGGCGGCATCTAGTTGATCGCATGAGCAGCAAAAAGTTGCTGCATGCAATCAACTCGGAATGACCCCCATAGAAACACAGAATGTGACGGCAGATAAGAACCACTTGGCCCATCTAGTCTGTTCATGTACATACACCCACTTATGGGTGCAGTATGTTAGATAGACTAGACTTAGGTCAACAGTATCTAGTTCGACCACTATTGGTACTAGGTAGACAGTAAATAGGTCGACATGGTTTCTAGGTCGACAGGGACTCTAGGTCAACATGTACTAGGTAGACATGAAAAAGGTCGACATGAGTTTTTTAAAAATTTGGTGGCGTTTTCTTAATAGAGTGACCGGGAACCCCAATTAGTGCACCGTGTCCCCTCGCATGGCTCGCTTCGCTCGCCTGCTTCGGGCAAGGTTACCGTTCCCAATTGTAGTCCACGTGGATCGCAAAGTATGAAAAAGTTCTAAAAAAATTTTAAAAAGTGAAAAACTCATGTCGACCTTTTGTCATGTCAACCTAGTGCATGTTGACCTAGAGTCCCTGTCG
This sequence comes from Pseudophryne corroboree, assembly GCF_028390025.1. NCBI lineage: Eukaryota > Metazoa > Chordata > Amphibia > Anura > Myobatrachidae > Pseudophryne > Pseudophryne corroboree. The sequence continues at coordinate 784,857,236 of NC_086447.1, forward strand.
ACCTAGAAACCATGCCGACCACAAATGGTCGACCTAGACATTGTCGACCTAGAGACCGGATCCCCCTACTTACATGCTAGGGTTAATTGTTGCTGGGAGCCAATTAACCTACCAGTATTTTTTGAGATTGTGGGAGGAAACCAGATTGCCTGGAGGAAACCCATGCAAGCACAGGGAGAATATACAAACTCCACACAGTTAGGGCCATGTTGGAATCGAACCCACGACCTCATTGCTGTGAGGCAGTAATGCTATTGCATGACTTCAATGGAGGCACCTTTACGATAACTCCTTAGATGGTTTAGCTAGCTACATAACTGACATCATTTCTCCACTCTAATAAAGACATAGCTTTAACTTTCAAAAGCCCGTTGTAATATTTCCACAATATCACCAATGTCCCGCAGAGCACAATATTGCAGACATAAATCATTACTCTGCACATTCATATCAATTTTATACAATGAACATCCTTTGTACAGTACTTATATTGTTTCATTCTCTCTAAAGGCCTAATTCAGACCCTGTTACTGATGTGCAAAAATCGCTATGAAGTGATGAAGTGATGAAGCGTACGCCGGTACTCTCGTGTGCAATGTACAGAACTGCGTTTTTTTTCAGAACGCAGTTTAAGACCTGGAGGGGGACAGGAACGGGACGTCGATGCCACATTTTGTGGGCGTCAACGCTCCGTTTAGGGGCGCAGTCAGAGCCGGATTAAGGGGGGGCTCTGGGGGTAAGTACCCTGGGACCCCTTGTCTGAAAGGGCCGGCCGCCAGATCGGAGCTCTAATCCGATCCGCTACGCTGCGCTTCTCTCCCCACTGGTATCCCAGCCGTCATGCTCATCACAGCCGCCGGCGCTGCAGAGCTGGCTGGGTTGCTTACTGAGTGACGGCTGAGTGACTGCCGCCCAATAGGATGTCAAGCCGCAGCCTGCGGCTCAGTGACTGGCTGAGCACACAGACTGCAGGGAAGAAGGAAGTTCCCTTCCCTGGTAGCGTGTGGAGTACTGTGGATTTGTGGCTGTGCTGGCAGGGTGGAGAGATAGAGAGGAAGCTTCAGGCTCTCACTCTCCAATTTGTAAGTCAGTACTTATTTATTTTTAAGTTATGCTTTCAATTTGAAGGTAGGCTCTGGGTTTTATCTATCTATCTATCTATCTATCTATCTATCTATCTATCTATCTATCTATCTATCTATGTGTTACCGGCACTCGAACATCCTCAATGAATGCCCCGGTGCCTTCCCGTGCTGGACGTAAATGTAGGAATTGGTAGAAAGGTGGCACTCAGTAGGGACTTGAACAGCAATTACAAATAAAGAGACTAAGCTCTTAGGTCAGGTTAACGTTTCAGTAATATTTAACTTACGTCAGAACCAAAACAGTATTAACAAACACATACAGTACCTTTATACCTCCACCTCTCCTCGTGCAGACTCCGTTGGCGGGGGTGGATGACGTCATTGCTCACCGCCGTGTGCATCGCGCTCAAATCCCTGTCCTCGCTCCGGTAACCTAGGGAACCAATAAACAAATAATAACACAGTGCAATACAAATGAATGCCTTCTACCACACGTATAAGACTGGACCATACTTAATACAGATTTAATAAGTTACAAGAAATCGTACTAAAAAATAAATGTCTGCCAGTTCATTCATTAACATGGTTAATATCTAACAGATGTTCAATTCATTATGGACCAACAAATGATAACAAAATAATGTATCACATTGCTCTATTTGATGAAGCAATTCAATGAGAGTTGCTCATTAAGACCCCCTGGTACAGTGGTACCTAGCCTCTCGCTGCTGCAGCAGCAGTTTGGTCCTATCACCTCCTCTAACACTGTCAGGTTGTTAATCTATAATGTTGTATTTGAGTGTGGACAAATTGTGTTTATACTTAACAAAGTGTCTCGCCACTGGCTGTGCCTGACACTCACCACCTAACGCGGCCCGTATAGACGTTCTATGCATAGCCATTCATGTCGTGCTGTTTTACCCACATACAGGAGTCCACACGTACAACGAATAAAATAAATGACATGTGTGCTGGTACTAATTGTTTGCTGTGTACGATAGAGGTGTGGAGGCAGCCAGACGTCTTCTCTCTACCAGTGTGGTGTATGATGGCCCTGATTTATTCTTCTTTTTGAACCTGTTAATGCTTACCTTTACTCTGAATTATTTTTTTTTGACAATAAGTGGTTTGAGCAACGGCAGAGTTGTGCTATGGGCAGTTGTGTCTCTCCTGCTTTTTGCCAACTGCTTTATATTTGAGATAGGGACTTATTTTTCACTGACTCTGACATTGCTAACAAGATTTTATTTTCTGTCAGGTATATAGATGACCTTTTCCTCATATGGTCTGGCACTGAAGAACAATTTAGCAGTGCCCTCATTTGCGCTCGCCATGCTGTCGGTATGCCGGCGGTCGGGATCCCGGCCGCCGGCATACCATACCACACCCGTGGATGATGACTGTCGGCGTTTCCGTCTCAGAACACTGTTAGATGTACTCCGGAGGCACCTCCACGGGGGATTTGAGATTGGAGCCGGTGAACGTATACCTTGATGTATGTGAGCTTGTACTTTTTAGTAGTAAAGATTTTACTTGTTACTCACGGATGCACTTTCCTTTCTTTGTTCTCTCTTTCTTTATCTCTATCTCTCTCTCTCTCTCTCTCTATATATATATATATATATATATATATACAGTATATATATATATATATATATATAGCAAATGAATCGGCACTTACTTCATAAATAATATAGTGCTGCGGTGCCCTTCGGTAAATTCCATATACATGTAAATCCCAGCAAGCGGTGGCACTCAGAGGCTGATGTCAACAGATAAGCAGATAAAGTGCAAACAACGTGTTAATTACATCACTCTGTCCCAACGTTTCGGGGCCGTGACGCCTCTTTTTCAAGGTGATACAAACTAGAGATGAGCGGGTTCGGTTCTTCGGAAACCGAACCCCCCCGAACTTAACCCATTTTACACGGGTCCGAGGCATACTCGGATTCTCACGTATGGCTCGGTTAACCCGAGTGCGCCCGAACGTCATCATCCCGCTGTCGGATTCTCGCGAGATTCGGATTCTATATAAGGAGCCGCGCGTCGCCGCCATTTTTCACTCGTGCATTGGAAATTATAGTGAGAGGACGTGGCTGGTGTCCTCTCACTTTGTTTCAGGGGGCTGCATATCTTAATTCTGGGGACCAGCAGTATTATAGGAGGAGTACAGTGCAGAGTTTTGCTGACCAGTGACCACCAGTATTATACGTTGTCTGCCTGAAAAACGCTCCATATCTGTGCTCAGTGTGCTGCATATATCTGTGCTCACACTGCTTTATTGTGGGGACTGGGGACCAGCAGTATTATATAGGAGAAGTACAGTGCAGAGTTTTGCTGACCAGTGACCACCAGTATACGTTGTCTGCCTGAAAAACGCTCCATATCTATGCTCAGTGTGCTGCATATATCTGTGCTCACACTGCTTTATTGTGGGGACTGGGGACCACCAGTATATTATATAGGAGGAGTACAGTGCAGAGTTTTGCTGACCAGTGACCACCAGTATTATACGTTGTCTGCCTGAAAAACGCTCCATATCTGTGCTCAGTGTGCTGCATATATCTGTGCTCACACTGCTTTATTGTGGGTACTGGGGACCACCAGTATATTATATAGGAGGAGAACAGTGCAGAGTTTTGCTGACCAGTGACCACCAGTATTATACGTTTTCTGCCTGAAAAACGCTCCATATCTGTGCTACATTGTAGTATATAGTAGGAGTACAGTGCATCATTTTGCTGACCACCAGTATATAATATATAGGAGTACGGTACAGAAGGCCACTGCTCTACCTACCTCTGTGTCGTCATGTATACTATCCATCCATACCTGTGGTGCATTTCAGTTTTGCACAGTTTGCTGACCACCAGTATATAATATATAGCAGTACGGTACAGTAGGCCACTGCTCTACCTACCTCTGTGTCGTCAAGTATACTATCCATCCATACCTGTGGTGCATTTAAGTTTTGCACAGTTTGCTGACCACCAGTATATAATATATAGCAGTACGGTACAGTAGGCCACTGCTCTACCTACCTCTGTGTCGTCAAGTATACTATCCATCCATACCTGTGGTGCATTTAAGTTTTGCACAGTTTGCTGACCACCAGTATATAATATATAGCAATACGGTACAGTAGGCCACTGCTCTACCTACCTCTGTGTCGTCAAGTATACTATCCATCCATACCTGTGGTGCATTTAAGTTTTGCACAGTTTGCTGACCACCAGTATATAATATATAGCATTACGGTACAGTAGGCCACTGCTCTACCTACCTCTGTGTCGTCAAGTATACTATCTATCCATACCTGTGGTGCATTTCAGTTGTGCGCAGTATATATAGTAGTAGGCCATTGCTATTTATACTGGCATATAATTCCACACATTAAAAAATGGAGAACAAAAATGTGGAGGGTAAAATAGGGAAAGATCAAGATCCACTTCCACCTCGTGCTGAAGCTGCTGCCACTAGTCATGGCCGAGACGATGAAATGCCATCAACGTCGTCTGCCAAGGCCGATGCCCAATGTCATAGTAGAGAGCATGTAAAATCTAAAACACAAAAGTTCAGTAAAATGACCCAAAAATCAAAATTAAAAGCGTCTGAGGAGAAGCGTAAACTTGCCAATATGCCATTTACGACACGGAGTGGCAAGGAACGGCTGAGGCCCTGGCCTATGTTCATGGCTAGTGGTTCAGCTTCACATGAGGATGGAAGCACTCATCCTCTCGCTAGAAAAATGAAAAGACTTAAGCTGGCAAAAGCACAGCAAAGAACTGTGCGTTCTTCTAAATCACAAATCCCCAAGGAGAGTCCAATTGTGTCGGCTGCGATGCCTGACCTTCCCAACACTGGACGGGAAGAGGTGGCGCCTTCCACCATTTGCACGCCCCCAGCAAGTGATGGAAGGAGCACCCGCAGTCCAGTTCCTGATAGTCAAATTGAAGATGTCACTGTTGAAGTACACCAGGATGAGGATATGGGTGTTGCTGGCGCTGAGGAGGAAATTGACAAGGAGGATTCTGATGGTGAGGTGGTTTGTTTAAGTCAGGCACTCGGGGAGACACCTGTTGTCCGTGGGACGAATATGGCCATTGACAAGCCTGGTCAAATTACAAAAAAAACCACCTCTTCGGTGTGGAATTATTTTAACACAAATGCGGACAACAGGTGTCAAGCCGTGTGTTGCCTTTGTCAAGCTGTAATAAGTAGGGGTAAGGACGTTAACCACCTCGGAACATCCTCCCTTATACGTCACCTGCAGCGCATTCATCATAAGTCAGTGACAAGTTCAAAAACTTTGGATGACAGAGGAAGCAGTCCACTGACCACTAAATCCCTTCCTCTTGTAACCAAGCTCCTGCAAACCACACCACCAACTCCCTCAGTGTCAATTTCCTCCTTACACAGGAAAGCCAATAGTCCTGCAGGCCATGTCACTGGCAAGTCTGACGAGTCCTCTCCTGCCTGGGATTCCTCCGATGCATCCATGAGTGTAACGCCTACTGCAGCTGTTGTTGCTGCTGGGAGACGATCGTCATCCCAGAGGGGAAGTCGGAAGACCACCTGTACTACTTCCAGTAAGCAATTGACTATCCAACAGTCCTTTGCGAGGAAGATGAAATATCACAGCAGTCATCCTGCTGCAAAGCGGATAACTCAGGCCTTGGCAGCCTGGGAGGTGAGAAACGTGGTTCCATTATCCACCGTTAATTCACAGGCAACTACAGACTTGATTGAGATACTGTGTCCCCGGTAACAAATACCATCTAGGTTCCATTTCTCTAGGCAGGCGATACCGAAAATGTACACAGACCTCAGAAAAAGAGTCACCAGTGTCCTAAAAAATGCAGTTGTACCCAATGTCCACTTAACCACGGACATGTGGACAAGTGGAGCAGGGCAGACTCAGGACTATATGACTGTGACAGCCCACTGGGTAGATGTATTGCCTCCCGCAGCAAGAACAGCAGCGGCGGCACCAGTAGCAGCATCTCGCAAACGCCAACTCGTTCCTAGGCAGGCTACGCTTTGTATCACCACTTTCCAGAAGAGGCACACAGCTGACAACCTCTTACGGAAACTGAGGAACATCATCGCAAAATGGCTTACCCCAAATGGACTCTCCTGGGGATTTGTGATATCGGACAACGCCAGCAATATTGTGCGTGCATTACATCTGGGCAAATTCCAGCACGTCCCATGTTTTGCACATACATTGAATTTGGTGGTGCAGAATTATTTAAAAAACGACAGGGGCGTGCAAGAGATGCTGTCGGTGGCCCGAAGAATTGCGGGCCACTTTCGGCATTCAGCCACCTGCCCTGTCATCGTCTGAAGCAAGAGGTGGTAACGAGGTGGAATTCAACCCTCTATATGCTTCAGAGGATGGAGGAGCAGCAAAAGGCCATTCAAGCCTATACATCTGCCCACGATATAGGCAAAGGAGGGGGAATGCACCTGACTCAAGCACAGTGGAGAATGATTTCAACGTTGTGCAAGGTTCTGCAACCTTTGAACTTGCCACACGTGAAGTCAGTTCAGACACTGCCAGCCTGAGTCAGGTCATTCCCCTCATCAGGCTTTTGCAGAAGAAGCTGGAGACATTGAAGGAGGAGCTAAAACAGAGCAATTCCGCTAGGCATGTGGGACTTGTGGATGGAGCCCTTAATTCGCTTAACCAGGATTCACGGGTGATCAATCTGTTGAAATCAGAGCACTTCATTTTGGCCACCGTGCTCGATCCTAGATTTAAAACCTACGTTGTATCTCTCTTTCCAGCAGACACAAGTCTGCAGAGGTGGTGAGAAAATTGTCAAGTCAAGCGGAACGTGACCCGTCAACAGCTGCTCCTTCACATTCTCCCGCAACTGGAGGTGCGAGGAAAAGGCTAAGAATTCCGAGCCCACCCGCTGGCAGTGATGCAGGGCAGTCTGGAGCGAGTGCTGACATCTGGTCCGGACTGAAGGACCAGCCAACGATTACTGACATGTCGTCTACTGTCACTGCATATGATTCTCTCACCATTGAAAGAATGGTGGAGGATTCTATGAGTGACCGCATCCAAGTAGGCACGTCAGACAGTCCGTACGTATACTGGCAGGAAAAACAGGCAATTTGGAGGCCCTTGTAGAAACTGGCTTTATTTTACCTAAGTTGCCCCCCCTCCAGTGTGTACTCCGAAAGAGTGTTTAGTGCAGCCGCTCACCTTGTCAGCAATAGGCGTACGAGGTTACTTCCAGAAAATGTGGAGAAGATGATGTTCATCAAAATGAATTATAATCAATTCCTCCGTGGAGACATTCACCAGCAATTGCCTCCAGAAAGTACACAGGGACCTGAGATGGTGGATTCCAGTGGGGACGAATTAATAATCTGTGAGGAGGGGGATGTACACAGTGAAAGGGGTGAGGAATCAGACGATGAGGAGGAGGTGGACATCTTGCCTCTGTAGAGCCAGTTTGTGCAAGGAGAGATTGATTGCTTCTTTTTTGGTGGGGGCCCAAACCAACCAGTCATTTCAGTCACAGTTATGTGGCAGACCCTGTCGCTGAAATGATGAGTTTGTTAAAGTGTGCATGTCCTGTTTATACAACATAAGGGTGGGTGGGAGGGCCCAAGGACAATTCCATCTTGCACCTCTTTTTTCTTTCATTTTTCTTTGCATCATGTGCTGTTTGGGGACTATTTTTTTGAAGTGCCATCCTGCCTGACACTGCAGTGCCACTCCTAGATGGGCCAGGTGTTTGTGTCGGCCACTTGTGTCGCTTAGCTTAGCCATCCAGCGACCACAGTGCTCCTCTTTTTTTCTTTGCATCATGTGCTGTTTGGGGACTATTTTTTAAATCGACCATCCTGTCTGACACTGCAGTGCCACTCCTAGATGGGCCAGGTGTTTGTGTCGGCCACTTGGGTCGCTTAGCTTAGTCATCCAACGACCTCGGTGCAAATTTTAGGACTAAAAATAATATTGTGAGGTGTGAGGTGTTCAGAATAGACTGGAAATGAGTGGAAATTATGGTTATTGAGGTTAATAATACTATGGGATCAAAATGACCCCCAAATTCTATGATTGAAGCTGTTTTTGAGGGTTTTTTGTAAAAAACACCCGAATCCAAAACACACCCGAATCCGACAAAACATTTTCAGGGAGGTTTTGCCAAAACGCGTCCGAATCCAAAACACGGCCGCGGAACAGAATCCAAAACCAAAACACAAAACCCGAAAAATGTCCGGTGCACATCACTAAACAAACAACATGTGAAAAGAACATACCTTTATGTGGACCCGCGAACGGGACGAGCTCCAGGTGACGGAGGGGGAAAGTTAAGTATACTGTACTTACCTTGCTCCTATCAGGATTCTCATCATCAGGATGCCGCGGTTGGTATTCTGACCGCCGGCATATCTGACCCAATCCATATGTATGTATGTATATATATATATATATATATATATATACATATATATATACATACATATATATATATATATATATATATATACATATATATATATATATACATATATATATATATATATATATATACACACATACAAACACAGTATATATAAGTGTACATATATATATATATATTTACAAACTATCATGTGTAGTCTGGGTGGGTAGAAGAAACCTCCGAGTTGATAGATGCGGACACCTCCAGATCTACGTCATCTTGTGCTTGAAGGTGACAAGGCTATGGGGAATTTTGATGAGTGAAGTCAAAGGCTTCTCTAGAAGGAAGCTGGAGAGGAGCATTTTGCAATCTCATTTTTATGCCCAGCCATCGCTAAAGGACTGCCCGGGCGATGTGTACTCAGCTGGGTTGAATCTGATTAATTCTCGGAGGATCCCACTGAAGTTCAGGGACATAGCCTGGTTACTTTTTTTTCAAGGGAAGCTTTATGTTAGGGGGAAGATCGGGTTTCGAGGTGCCAGTGATCATATTTGCCCACGTGAGGAGTGTCCTGGGGTGGTGGAGACTGTGGACCACTTCTTGCTCGAGTGTCCCTTTAATGTAAAAGTTTACAAAGCCGTTTCAGCCGCTTTACGCCTTCCATGCCTTTCGGGGCTTAGTTATCCTGAGTGGGCGTATGGGGCGTTCAAAAAGAGGTTTGGGAGGTTTGATTTAGTCACCGTTTACTTAGTTAGTTTAGCGGTCAGGTACCACACTTGGAGTGCACGGTGTCTAGTTTCCCTTAGAAGGTTAGTCCTTCCCTGTACTGAGGTGGTTGGTACCATTCTTCACGAGGTAAAGAGGATGATGGATATGGATTGAGGGAGGATGGATGCCGTCAGTTGGTCCAGGCTTTGGCGCCATCTGAGACCCCCTTGAGTGGGTGGCTGAAGTCTTTCCTTCCTTCCATCCTTCTGGCTTTCTTTCCTTTCACCCCCTGTAGATTTTGTGTTATAGTTTTGTATGCTACGGTTTTAACATACGACTAAAAGCTCACCTCACTTTCTCTATGTTTGGATTTTGTTGTGTGTTAAGGCTTGATTTTGTACATATTGGTCTATATATTGCTATTGATTGTCTATTTGACAAACTATTATTAATCTTGCCAGTGCTATGGACTTTTGAGTTTATTTGGCATTGCCTTTTCATACACTAATCTGATATATTATGCCATCGTAGTCGGACTAAAGACTTTGGACAATATTATTTAAGCATGGCATTTGGTTGGTATCAGCTTTGTTTATGTAAGTTATTTTTTTTCATGTTTGTTGATTGTTCTGTTTTGTTGTTGCAATTTTTCTAATAAAAAAACATAACCCATGGGGGAGGGTGGCAGAGAGGTAATGCAGCAAGGAGAGGTGATGGACCGGCTGAGGGGAGGAGGCCGGTGCATTACCTCTCCACTGCCATCCCATGGGGGAGGGCAGCAGAGAGGTAATGCAGAAAGGAGAGGTAATGGACCGGCTGAGGGTAGGAGGAGGCCAGAGCATTACCTCTCCACCACCCTCACACGGGGGAGGGCAGCGGAGAGGTAATGCAGCAAGGAGATGTTAAGGACTGGCTGAGGGGAGGAGGAGGGTGGTGCATTACCTCTAGACTGCCATCCCATGTGGGAGGGCGGCGGAGAGGTAATGCAGCAAGGATAGGTGATGAGGGGAGGAGGAGGCCGGTGCATTACCTCTCCACTGCCATCCCACAGGGGAGGGTGGCGGAGAGGTAATGCAGCAAGGAGAGGTGATGGACCAGCTGAGGGGAGGAGGAGGCCAGAGCATTACCTCTCCACCACCCTCACATGGGGGAGGGCGATGGAGAGGAAATGCATCATGGATAGGTTAAGGACCGGCTGAGGGGAGGAGGAGGCCTGTGCATTACCTCTCCACTGCCATCCCACAGGGGAGGGCAGCCAAGAGGTAATGCAACAAGGAGAGGTGATGAACTGGCTGAGGGGAGGAGGAGGCTGGTGCATTACCTCTCCACTGCCATCCCAAGGGGGAGGGTGACGGAGAGGTAATGCAGCAAGGAGAGTTGATGGACCGGCTGAGGGGAGGAGGATGCCGGAGTATTACCTCTCCACCACCCTCACACGGGGGAGGGCAGCGGATAGGTAATGCAGCAAGGAGAGGTGATGGACCGGCTGAGGGGAGGAGGAGGAGGCCGGTGCATTACCTCTCCACTGCCATCCCACGGGGGAGGGCGGCGGAGAGTTAATGCAGCAAGGAGAGGTGATGGACCGGCTGAGGGTAGGAGGAGGCCGGAGCATTACCTCTCCAGCACCCTCACACAGGGGAGGGCGGCGGAGCAGTAATCCAGCAAGGAGAGGTGATGGACTGTCTGAGGGGAGGAGGAGGCTGGTGAAATACCTCTCCACTGCCATCCTCACACTGGGGAGAGAGGCAGAGCAGTAATGCAGCAAGGAGAGGTGATGGACCGGCTGAGGGGAGGAGAAGGCCGGTGCATTACCTCTCCACTGCCATCCCACGGGGGAGGGCGGCGGAGAGGTGATGCAGCAAGGAGAGGTGATGGACCGGCTGAGGGGAGGAGGAGGCCCGAACATTACCTCTCCACCACCCTCACACAGGGGAGGGCGGCGGAGAGGTAATGCAGCAAGTAGAGGTGATGGACCGGCTGAGGGGAGGAGGAGGCCGGAGCATTACCTCTCCACCACCCTCACATGGGTGAGGGCGGCGGAGAGGTTATGCAGAAAGGAGAGGTAATGGAACGGCTGAGGTGAGGAGGAGGCCAGAGCATTACCTCTCCACCACCCTCACACGGGGGAGGGCGGCGGAAATGTAATGCAGCAAGGAGAGGTGATGGACTGGCTGAAGGTAGGTGGAGGCTGGTGCATTACCTCTCCACTGCTATCCCACGGGGTCAGGGCAGGGAGGAGGCGTGTAGGACCTCAAATCAGCTGCCAGTTTGTGAGTTAATCAGAGCTCGTGGTCTGGCAGCAGTGGCTCCTGATTGGCTGCCGGTCCACGAGCTCTGATCGGCTTATAAACTGACGGCTGGTTTTAGATCATACTCGCCGCCGCTGCCGGACATAGTAGCTGCGCTCTCCTCCCTGCCATAATAGCTGAGACACGACGCCATCGGACTGAGCAGCAGCGTGTCTCGCTGACAAATAAGCAGGTGGGCCAGAACAAACGGCTTTGCAGGCCTTATTCAGCCCGCGGGCCGGAGGTTCCCTACCCCTGCTATACACTAAAGGTGAAAGAAAGAAGACTCTTTTGTAGTCACTCTTATAGAGAAACAGTATTAATAAAATATAACTTTTAATAGTCTACATTCCTTGGCCAGTATTTACTAAGAATCCGAGTTTGTCCGATTTGTGTTTTTTTTTCCAAGTCCCAATCCGGGAATTCACTGAGCACAAATCTCGGCAGTGTTTGGACTATTCGTAATGGTTTGAATGACAACGTTCACAAATACGAATGAATAGACCATCGGTCAAACGCAGCTGTTATTACATAGAATACAGGAATTCACTATTCATTCGTATTTGGGTGTTAGTCTCTGAGTGCTCAAATGCGGTGTATTTTTTTGCGATTCGTAAAAAAAAGCGGCAAAAAAATAGACCTGCTTTTTTCAGTCGTGTTTACATGTGTTGCAAATAAAAAAATCACTCACACCTGAATTAGGATGCCTATAAAAGGATGTTAGGCCCATTTCAATACACCTACACTCAGAAATGGCAGCAGGACTGTGGGCCAGTGATCTTTTGTGTGCTGTGGGATTCCTCAGACTCAGACATCAGCCTGTAAGTACCCAGGGCCAAGAAACTGAACATGGTCAGCAGGTTGTAGTGGTTCCGCGGAGGCTGCGCAGGCCTCATTTTTTTAGGGGGCGTTTAAACTTGAACGCATTGTCCGATGATAAGGTCATACAGATGTTCCGTCTAAATCGTAACATCATTTTCCATCTATATGACCTTGTCAAACTGGGCCTAGACCCTGAGACAGCACGCTCTCGCTCTATCTCAGGCCTGCACAAACTCCTGGCTGTGTTGCACTTTCTGGCTACTGGCAGCTTTCAGGCTGTGTCTGGGGATGTCATAGGAATCTCACAGCCCTCATTTTCCAGAATCTTAACACAAGTGATGTATACCTAACGACCTCTTCTGTTTTGTGTTTGTTTTAATTTCTCAGTGGCCAGTTCTGTCCTAAAATCTCATGTTTATTGTTCTTTAAAATATACACACAGGTGTTGGCTGTTTTGCAGCCCCACATCGAGGCCTCAATCTGCTTCCCTACCCAGGAGTCTCAGTGGCATGCCGTCAGGGTAGATTTCTATGAGCTGGCTGGCATGCCCAATGTGCTTGGAGCCATAGATTGCACACACATTCAGCTGAGACCACCTAGGGGCAGGCAGCACATATATACAATCCGCCATTTCGAACACTCCACAAATGTGCAGGTGGTTTGTGATGCAAATCTCAAAATAATGAGTGTTGTTGCTGGTTACCCTGGGGGCTGCCATGACTCCTTCATCCTCAGTCAGTCATCCCTCTTTGATAAGTTTGAGGACGGACAAATGCCAGATGGATGGCTGCTGGGTATGTAATTTGATATGTGTAGGCCTGCGTATACTTTGTCCAAATACAGGTGCAGATGTATTAACCTGTAGAAGGCATAAGGAAGTGAGAAACCAGTGATCTGTGCAAGGTGATAAAGGCACCAGCCAATCAGCTCCAATATGTAAATGAACATTTAGGAACAGATTGTCTGCTGCCTTTATTACTTTGCACATATCAGTGGTTTTTCACTTCCTTATGCCTTCTACAGGTTAATACATCTGCCCCACAGTGTGTTACTTATGTGTTGCTGTATCTTAACATGAATCACGTTACTATATCTGTCTTTTAGGTGATGGAGGATATGGCTGTTTCTCTTGGCTTCTAACTCCATTGTCCCGACCTGATACCCCTGCTGAACACAATTACAATCATGCACATAAGTCCACCCGGAATGTGATAGAAAGATGTTTTGGTGTGCTGAAATCTAGGTTTCGGTGTCTGGATAAGTCTGGTGGCCTTTTGTTGTATAGTCCCTCCAAGGTGACTCAAATTGTGTTCTGCTGCTGCTTTCTTCATAACATGTGTTTGCAACAACATCTGCCACATGTTGAGGAGGAGGAGAAAGAAAGCAGCCAGCAAGCAGAGGAATTAGAGACATCTGGTGATACTTGGAGTACAGATGTAGGGAGGCAGGTTAGGCAAGAGATCATCAATCGCTATTTCAAAGGTAAGTTTGGTTTGCTTATTTAATTTGTTGTGTAATCAGAAATAGATGTTTTGCCTTTTTTTAACACAACCATTACTCAGAATGTGTCTGTCTCCTTGACACATACAAACATACCCTCGCTTTATGAAAAACAAATGTCGCATGTGTATTGTGTGTATTTTTATACTCAAAACAACAGATTATGAGTGGCATGCATTAAGTCTGGATAAGTTATCGTAAACTTGCAGTGCTAATTTCTTACAAGCCCACATAATCCATTTCGTATTTCACTTTATCATTGTGTGTAACGTCCTAATGCACAGGTTCACAAACTCGGACCTCAGGACCATACACAGTGCATGTTTTTCACGTAACCCAGTAGAAGCACAGGTGTATGAATTACTCACAGACATATGTTAAAAGGTTCACAGGTGGAGCTAAATATGTCACTTGTGATCCTGAGAGGAGACCTGCAAAACATGCACTGTGTGGGTTCCTGAGGGCCGAGTTTGAGAACCTGTGTTCCCAAAAAACACTCCTCAACACATAATATGTTAGTCTTGAGGAATACATGTGTCCCTATGTGTGATGCACCATCATATTTAAGACTCACAAACTTACTGTAATCAGGAATAATTTATTTCCTAATGTTTGATGCTGTAAACTTGATGATGTGTAAGGAAATACAGTTTGCCACATATATACATTATTATACACATTCTTTGATTTTTGTTGTAAAAGTATATATTTGTTTCAGCATCATGTGTAAAAACTTTCTTACTAATTTTTAACACACACAAACATGTCCCAACAATACTGGCATTCATTTTGTCAATGTTTTTAAACAAAACAAAGCCAACATATTAAAAGCTTTTTACACAACTCAATTGTGTTCTTCTTGTAATGTTGTATAGAGAAGAAAGCTAAAATATGTATCAATAACATTGTAATTTGGATTGTCTGCAGGAAAAGAGAATGATTGGAATCTAGAAAGGGTAATGATTAGAAAAAAATCAAGTGGTCAGTTTACTTCCTGCTAAAGACATTCTGCCTGGCTGGCAATTATTGTGTGTGCAGGAAAAGAGAATGATTGGAATCTAGAAAGAGTAATGATTAGAAAAAAATCAAGTGGTCAGTTTACTTCCTGCTAAAGACATTCTGCCTGGCTGGCAATTATTGTGTCTGCAGGAAAAGAGAATGATTGGAATCTAGAAAGAGTAATGATTAGAAAAAAATCAAGTGGTCAGTTTACTTCCTGCTAACATGTATGTGTGGCTCCATCAACATTTCCCTCCTCCAATACAAAAAAAAATGGTAAAGAATAAATGTGCGTACAATTTTTATGTTGTTGTTTGTACCACTTATAATTAATGATGTTCTAAAAATTGTCAAGGAGCTAAGTGTTATATATATTTTTTTGCAAAAAAAACACTTACTAACTATTTTGAGTTACTTATCACAAATGTCTAACTTGTTTTTTTTAACGTTTTTTTTGGTGGCTGCTTGTCCTGCCCTTTGCCTTTAGCACTGTCATGTTGTCATGCTCTGGTGGAGCGTCTTGGTGGTGATGAGACTGCCGTGATATTTGGAGTAGTCGTACCAGAACTGCTGCTTGTTTGCTGTTGGTGCATGCATCTGAGTGTTTCATTCAGGTTAGTGAGGGTGGCATTGAGTTCACTTATAGCAGCATTTTGATTGTCTACTATTTGGAATAAACTTTCATTAATCTTTTGATTGTTTTGAAAAATTTTCATATAACTTTGCTGTTGTCTGTGCTGTTCTTCCATTAGTCTGTGCTGTTCTTCCATTAGTCTGTGCTGTTCTTCTATTATGCACTGTAAGTTGCCCATGACCTGTGTAATGTCTGTACGCATGAGTTCCATAGTATTGCCTATTCTGGTTGTTTGTTCATTTTGTCTACTCAGATTTCTTGATATTCTTCTGAGGTGAGATGGTAGGCTTGCAAACATTTGTGTCTGCTTACGCAGGCAATCTTCATTAGTGGCCTGCTGTCTAGCCCAAATGGACCGAAACACCTGATCAGGGCCTTGTGTTCCTGGTGTTGTTGGGCTGTGTTGTGGTGGTGGTGTGCTTTGCTGTGGTGGTGTACTCACAGGTGCTGGGGGGCTCATTCCATGACTTAATGGCTGCATTTCTAAGATGTTTGTCTCCTCCATGTCACTGTGTTGCTGTTGTTGCAGAGGGATGCTGTTCCCAGGACTAGAAGCTGAAATGTTAAACAAATCTCCATTAGCTATCCATATGTTTGAGAAATGTAAACAAATCACTACACATGGAACACATGTCATTCACTGTTGCTTTCAACTATTCTGCCTAGCAACATCATCACTCATAGCTTAAATACATACATATGCCTGTTTGTCGCAAAATTGTGAAAGCAAACACTTTAGTTTTATTGTAGCTCACACATACTCCACCATAAAAACACATTGGAATACATAATGTGTTACCTTATAGCTTTGTTAAAACAAACATAGTAATGTTTTTATATGTATTTTGCAATGTTACCTCAAACACACATGTGAAATTTGGAAAAACAACCTTACTTTTTGCAATTAAAAAAAACATGCTTTTTTGTTGCAGCATCTTGCACACAATGTCATACTGTATGGCTCAAGTGGACATACATATCTATACTGGATGTGGACAAGGCCATTTAGCTTGGATTCCAATTCAGCTTTTACTTACTGCGGTAACTATTTTAGTTTTTGATGTGTTTTGACTTAATGCGGTTATGAAATATTTTGATTACGTTCTGAAATTGTACTCATTTATTTCAGTTTGATACTCACAATCAAGATGAGGGGAGTGTGGATGACGTCTTGGAGGTGTGGGGGGACAGAACATACGGACGATAATCTTCGTGGCGGGGTAACCTGCTGTGTTTGGGCCGGAACATACAACCTTGCTTTAATTTCGGCCACAGGCTTTTTGTGGTGATGTCTTACAGAAGTGCCACTTCTGCTGCTCCATACTTCTTTTGATGGACCTTTTAATGAAAGTGCAATTTTGTTATGGCCATTTCTTTACAAGCATACCCTATACTACAATGGACACTTTACCTGCTTCCGCAGCGTCATCATCATCATCAGATGTGATAGGAGTTCCTGGCCGACGAGTAGTACTGCTTTTTTCTAACACTGTATAAAATAAAAAATAAAAAAAATGTCATGCTATTGTGTATACATCCACCCAGTATGCTTATAAAAAAAATTTCTTTAAGAAATGCTTGGTTTTTATTTTAAAAAAACATAAGGACCGCAAAAACAAAACAAAAAAGACAAACAAAAAAAAACATTGTCCAATATACATATGCACTATGGCAACATCAACACAGGAAAACATGTACAGGACACTGACATAGGCCACAAGTTAAAAAAACAAAAACACACACACCTTCATTTTGTATCGAAAGGATAAATATTACAGTTGCAATATATAAATTGCTCTGTGATGTGGCACTCCAAAGACACATTACCACTATATGAGACAAAACAAAATGTAGCAAATTTTAAAAAAATACACTACAGTGTGGTGTCACGGTACAAATACAAGCAAAAAATTATCTAAGAAATAGTGTTATTTTCTCTGACGTCCTAAGTGGATGCTGGGACTCCGTAAGGACCATGGGGAATAGCGGCTCCGCAGGAGACTGGGCACAACTAAAGAAAGCTTTAGGACTACCTGGTGTGCACTGGCTCCTCCCACTATGACCCTCCTCCAGACCTCAGTTAGAATTTTGTGCCCGGCTGAGCTGGATGCACACTAGGGGCTCTCCTGAGCTCCTGGAAAAGAAAGTATATTTTAGGTTTTTTATTTTCAGTGAGATCTGCTGGCAACAGACTCACTGCTACGAGGGACTAAGGGGAGAAGAAGCAAACCTACCTGACTGGAGATAGTTTGGGCTCCTTTGGCTACTGGACACCATTAGCTCCAGAGGGATCGAACACAGGACCCGACCTCGATCGTTCGGTCCCGGAGCCGCGCCGCCGTCCCCCTTACAGAGCCAGAAGCATGAAGATGGTCCTGGAAATCGGCGGCAGAAGACTTCGGTCTTCAACAAGGTAGCGCACAGCACTGCAGCTGTGCGCCATTGCTCCTCATGCACACCTCACACTCCGGTCACTGATGGGTGCAGGGCGCTGGGGGGGGGGGGGGGCGCCCTGAGCAGCAATATGAATACCTTGGCTGGCAAAAAATCACAATAAATAGTCCCAGAGGCTATATATGTGATAAATACCCCTGCCAGAATCCATGAAAAAAGCGGGAGAAAAGTCCGCCGAAAAAGGGGCGGGACTATCTCCCTCAGCACACTGGCGCCATTTTTTCTTCACAGTGCAGCTGGAAGACAGCTCCCCAGGCTCTCCCCTGTAGTTTTCAGGCTTAAAGGGTTAAAAAGAGAGGGGGGGGCACTAAATTTAGGCGCAATATGTGTATACAAGCAGCTATTGGGGGAAAAAATCACTCAGTTATAGTGTTAATCCCTGCATTATATAGCGCTCTGGTGTGTGCTGGCATACTCTCTCTCTGTCTCCCCAAAGGACTTTGTGGGGTCCTGTCCTCAGTCAGAGCATTCCCTGTGTGTGTGTGGTGTGTCGGTACGGCTGTGTCGACATGTTGGATGAGGAAGGTTATGTGGAGGCGGAGCAGAGTCCGATAAATGGGATGTCGCCCCCTGTGGGGCCGACATCAGAGTGGATGGATAGGTGGAAGGTATTAACCGACAATGTCAACTCCTTACATAAAAGGCTAGATGACGTAACAGCTGTGGGACAGCCGGCTTCTCAGCCCGCGCCTGCCCAGGCGTCTCAAAGGCCATCAGGGGCTCAAAAAAAAAACGCCCGTTACCTCAGATGGCAGACACAGATGTCGACACGGAGTCTGACTCCAGTGTCGACGAGATTGAGACATATACACAATCCACTAGGAACATCCGTTGCATGATCTCGGCAATGAAAAATGTGTTACACATTTCTGACATGAACCCAAGTACCACATAAAAGGGGTTTTATGTTTGGGGAGAAAAAGCAGCCAGTGTTTTGTTCCCCCATCAGATGAGTGAATGAAGTGTGTAAAGAAGCGTGGGTTCCCCCGATAAGAAACTGGTAATTTCTAAAAAGTTACTGATGGCGTACCCTTTCCCGCCAGAGGATAGGTCACGTTGGGAGATATCCCCTAGGGTGGATAAGGCGCTCACACTTTGTCAAAAAAGGTGGCACTGCCGTCTTAGGATACGGCCACTTTGAAGGAGCATGCTGATAAAAAGCAGGAGGCTATCCTGAAGTCTGTATATACACACTCAGGTACTATACTGAGACCTGCAATTGCCTCAGCATGAATAGTGCTGCTGCAGCGTGGTCTGATACCCTGTCAGATAATATTAATACCCTAGACAGAGATAATATTTTGCTAACATAGAGCATATTAAAGACGTCGTCTTATATATGAGGGATGCACAGAGGGATATTGGCCGGCTGGCATCCAGAATTAAGGCAATGTCCATTCTGCCAGGAGGGTATTAGAGACCCGGCAGTGGACAGGTGATGCTGACTTTAAAAGGCACATGGAGATTCTGCCTTATAAGGGTGAGGAATTGTTTGGGGATGGTCTCTGGGACCTCGTATCCACAGCAACAGCTGGGAAGAAAATTTTTTACCTTAGGTTTCCTCACAGCCTAAGAAAGCACCGTATTTTCAGGTACAGTCCTTTCGGCTTCAGAAAAGCAAGCGGGTCAAAGGCGCTTCCTTTCTGCACAGAGACAAGGGAAGAAGGAAAAAGCTGCACCAGACAGCCAGTTCCCAGGATCAAAAATCTTCCCCCGCTTCCTCTGAGTCCACCGCATGACGCTGGGGCTCCACAGGTGGAGACAAGTGCGGTGGGGGCGCGTCTCAGGAACTTCAGGGACCAGTGGGCTTGCCCACAGGTGGATCCCTAGGTTCTGCAAGTAGTATCACAGGGATACAAGCAGGAGTTCGAGGCGACTCCCCCTCGCCGTTACCTCACATCAGCCTTGCCGGCTGCCCTCAGAGAAAGGGAGGTAGTACTGGCGGCAATTCACAAGCTGTACTTCCAGCAGGTGAAATCAAGGGACCCCTCCTTCAACAAGGCCGGGGTTACTATTCCAAAATGTTGGGGGTACCGAAACCAGATGGTTCGGTGAGACCCATTCTAAAATTGAAATCCTTGAACACTTATATACGAAGGTTCAAGTTCAAAATGGAATCGCTCAGGGCGATTATTGCAAGCCTGGAGAATTTCATGGTATCACTGGACATCAAGGATGCTTACCTGCATGTCCCTATTTACCCTCCTCACCAGGAGTGCCTCAAAATTGTGGTACAGGATTGTCATTACCAATTCCAGACGTTGCCGTTGGTCTGTCCCCGGCACCGAGGGTATTTACCAAGGTAATGGCCGAAATAATTATCCCGTACTTGGACGATCTCCTTATAAAGACGAGGTCCAGGGAGCAGTTGTTCATCGGAGTAGCAATATCTCGGGAAGTGCTACAACAGCACGGCTGGATTCTGAATATTCCAAAGTCGCAGCTGGTTCCTACGACGCGTCTACTGTTCCTAGGTATGGTTCTGGACACAGAACAGGAAAAAGGGTTTTTCCCGGAGGAGAAGGCCAAGGAGTTGTCATCTCTAGTCAGAGACCTCCTAATACAAATACAGGTGTCGGTGCATCAATGCACGCGAGCCCTGGGAAAGATGGTAGCTTCTTACGAAGAAATTCCATTCGGCAGGTTCCATGCAAGGATCTTCCAGTGGGATCTGTTGGACAAGTGGTCCGGGTCGCATCTTCAGATGCATCGGCGGATAACCCTGTCTCCAAGGGCCAGGGTGTCGCTGTTGTGGTGGCTGCAGAGTGTTAATCTTCGAGAAGGCCGCAGATTCGGCATACAGGACTGGGTCCTGGTGAACACGGATGCCAGCCTTCGATGCTGGGGGGCAGTCACACAGGGAAGAAACTTCCAAGGACTATGGAAAAGTCAGGAGAATTCCCTACACATAAATATTCTGGAACTAAGGACCATTTACAATGCCCTAAGTCAGGCTAGACCCCTGCTTCAACACCGGCCGGTGCTGATCCAGTCAGACAACATCACGGCGGTCGCTCATGTAAACCGACAGGGCGGCACAAGAAGCAGGATGGCGATGGCAGAAGCCACAAGGATTCTCCGATGGGCGGAAAATCATGTGTTAGCACTGTCAGCAGTGTTCATTCCCGGAGTGGACAACTGGGAAACAGACTTTCTCAGCAGACACGACCTCCACCCGGGAGAGTGGGGACTTCATCCAGAAGTCTTCCAAATGATTGTACACCGTTGGGAAAGGCCACAGGTGGACATGATGGCGTCCCGCCTCAACAAAAAGCTAAAAAGATATTGCACCAGTTCAAGGGACCCTCAGGCGATAGCTGTGGACGCTCTGGTAACACCGTGGGTGTACCAGTCGGTTTATGTGTTCCCTTCTCGGCCTCTCATACCCAGGGTAATGAGAATAATAAGAAGGAGAGGAGTAAGAACTATACTCATTGTTCCGGATTGGCCAAGAAGAGCTTGGTACCCAGAACTCCAAGAAATGATCTCAGAGGACCCATGGCCTCTGCCGCTCAGACAGGACCTGCTGCAGCAGGGGGCCTGTCTGTTCCAAGACGTACCGCGGCTGCGTTTGACGGCATGGCGGTTGAACGCCGGATCCTGAAGGAAAAGGGCATTCCGGAGGAAGTTATCCCTACGCTAATTAAAGCTAGGAAAGAAGTGAACGCAAACCATTATCACCGCATATGGCGGAAATATGTTGCGTGCTGTGAGGCCAGGAAGGCCCCAATGGAGGAATTTCAGCTAGGTCGATTTCTGCACTTCCTACAGTCAGGGGTGACTATGGGCCTAAAATTGGGTTCCATTAAGGTCCTGATTTCGGCTCTATCGATTTTCTTCCAAAAATAGAACTGGCTTCACTGCCTGAAGTTCAGACTTTTGTTAAGGGAGTGCTGCATAGTCAGCCCCCGTTTGTGCCTCCAGTGGCACCGTGGGATCTCAACGTGGTGTTGGATTTCCTGAAGTCGCATTGGGTTGAGCCACTTAAATCCGTGGAGCTAAAATACCTCACGTGGAAAGTGGTCATGCTGTGGGCCTTGGCGTCGGCCAGGCGTGTATCAGAATTGGCGGCTTTGTCATACAAAAGCCCTTATCTGATTTTTTATATGGATAAGGCGGAATTGAGGACTCGTTCCCAATTCCTTCCTAAGGTGGTATCAGTTTTTCATGTGAACCAACCTATTGTGGTGCCTGCGGCTACTTGGGACTTGGAGGATTCCAAGTTACTGGACGTAGTCAGGGCCTTGAAAAATATATGTTTCCAGGATGGCTGGAGTCAGGAAAACTGACTCGCTATTTATCCTGTATGCACCCAACAAGCTGGATGCTCCTGCTTCTAAGCAGACTATTGCTCGCTGGATCTGTAGCCCGATTCAACTTGCACATTCTGCGGCTGGACTGCCGCACCCTAAATCTGTAAAAGGCCCATTCCACGAGGAAAGTGGGCTCTTCTTGGGTGGCTGCCCGAGGGGTCTCGGCTTTACAAATTTGCCGAGCTGTTACTTGGTCGGGTTCAAACAATTTTGCAAGAGTCTACAAGTTTAATACCCTGGCTGAGGAGGACCTAGAGTTTGCTCATTCGGTGCTGCAGAGTCATCCGCACCCTCCCGCCCGTTTGGGAGCTTTGGTATAATCCCCATGGTCCTTACGGAGTCCCAGCATCCACTTAGGACGTCAGAGAAAATAAGATTTTACTCACCGGTAAATCTATTTCTCGTAGTCCGTAGTGGATGCTGGGCGCCCATCCCAAGTGCGGATTGTCTGCAATACTTGTATATAGTTATTGCCTAACTAAAGGGTTATTGTTGAGCCATCTGTTGAGAGGCTCAGTTATATTTCATACTGTTAACTGGGTATAGTATCACGAGTTATACGGTGTGATTGGTGTGGCTGGTATGTGTCTTACCCGGGATTCAAAATCCTTCCTTATTGTGTCAGCTCTTCCGGGCACAGTATCCTAACTGAGGTCTGGAGGAGGGTCATAGTGGGAGGAGCCAGTGCACACCAGGTAGTCCTAAAGCTTTCTTTAGTTGTGCCCAGTCTCCTGCGGAGCCGCTATTCCCCATGGTCCTTACGGAGTCCCAGCATCCACTACGGACTACGAGAAATAGATTTACCGGTGAGTAAAATCTTATTTTAATTACATAATTAACATTATCTAATAATGACATTACACATGTAAGTGGTTTCCAAACCACTTTCCACTACTCCAGCCTCTAAAATGACAACCACTGTTTTTTAAACATTGCACATGGATCACTTAAATATAAAACATAGTCACAATTTTAAAAAAAAAAAAACGCCCAAAAGGAAAACATTATTGCAGGACAATTCTGAGACACACCAAGTCCAAACTACACATGCAAAATATCTGTCAGAAAAACACATGACATACAATAAAGTAAGATGTTACATTGGCTTTTGTATAAAACATTAAAACAAGAGAAAAGAGAAAGGGTTCGAAATGCCCTATGGTGGTGCACACAATTTTATATAAAATATAACTTTTATTATGATATGTATTAAAACCAGCGAATATTAAGAAAAAATAGAGAATAGTGTAAATAGAAAGAAAATCGTGATTAAAAATTAAAATGCTGCGCACTGGATGTCACCGGATTGGCTTATATCTTGCTATCGAAATTTACAGATAGTCGAAAGTTTCCAAAATTATCAAATCCCTCCCAGGATTGTAAGTATAGGATTGTTCAGGCAGAATTACCCGATGTCATCATATCTGATGTAGTAATGATATAGCTATA
This sequence comes from Pseudophryne corroboree, assembly GCF_028390025.1. Taxonomy (NCBI): domain Eukaryota; kingdom Metazoa; phylum Chordata; class Amphibia; order Anura; family Myobatrachidae; genus Pseudophryne; species Pseudophryne corroboree. The sequence goes on from NC_086447.1 coordinate 784,880,897, forward strand.
ATAGCTGACTGTGTGTAGTGCTGAGATAATATACAATAAAGTGATCAAAGATGTGTGTTGTATATTCACTTATTTCTCAGAGTAATGTATAGACTCTATTTATAAGATCTCAGTAGCACCTGTGTGTCTTTCTAAGTTTCATGAGCCATATCGTATCCACTGAAATAGCAACATAAGAGCATAAGGAAACAAATGTGTCCACTTAAAGAGAAACGGCTGTTGTTAGTTCAAAGATTAGGCTCTGACAATATCAAGCCTTTGAATTGCCACAAATAATAAACACCGTTATCCCAGTTGCAATGTAGTATCATTTGAGTTCAAAAAATGATTGCTGGCAGTGAAATAACCAGTAATCCCTTATCAGGGATCATATCTAGGTGTGAGTTAATGAGCTAATTTATACATAGTTCATTTCTATATTTTACTAAACCATAAAAATGTATATATAGTAATAGGTAAATCTCACATCTGGGGTCTGGACATATTAGGCACCCTATGATTCCTTATTACTCAGAAGGGTTTCACACATTCAGTGTTATTTAATAATTGCTGATATAGGCTCATATATATATTGAGTGTCTGATAGTGTACATATTCAGGCTTTATTGTGCAGCCTTATAGATGTTTTTTGATACAATTCACTGATACAGGCTCGTACATCTATTAAGTGTCATTAAATGTCTGATGATGTGCGTTTATTAGGCTTTATTATACAGCCTTATAGACATTTATTTGATGCAGTTCACTATACCCAGTATATTCTTTGCATAGTGAGATGTTTGACATCTAATTCCACTGCTTCGTTCCTATAATCCCCGACGACTTGCACGGGTTAAAGTACACGACCAGATAATTTCTAGTCTAGACACATATATAAATTAATCAGGTACTATACATCTTGAGGCTTTAATATATAGCTTTGTGAACACTATTTGATGCAATTCACCACACTCAGTACTCTCACATACACAGTATAATATTTCAGAAACATCTGATTTCACTGTTTCCCTCCTATAGTTCCCGCAACTCGCAGGGATTGAAGCACTTTCAACTAAGATAACTGTCCTATTCTATCTGAATATGCATGATCCGGTGACTACCTAACGTGCGCAGCTAGCCTGACGCACGCTTCGCTGTTCGCTTCATCAGAGGCAGAACCAGATTGTTTCCTGGTTCACCCTTAAATACCGGCAATTGCCGCGGTCCGCCAATGGGATTAACTGTTTCAAACTTACCCATAGCATGTTGCCACCTCATCTGCTGACACTCCGATCACGTGATCGGCCCTCACTGAGTTTTCCCATGACATCATCTCAGATAGTCTCAATCGATCTCAAGTCAAATAGACTAGATTCAGACTGGACTATCCAAATACCTATCTATAATGCAAAACCTCCGTCTCAATGTTTACATGTAATTAATATATCTGTTGGACACTGTAAATCTTCATGTTAGTAGTCTATATCAAACATTAATATCTATTTTTATTTGTTATCTTGATCTTATATTCGTTACCTCTATATATGGACCAAATTTATTAATAAATCTATAGTTAGATATTTGTCATATTTTTCATTAATACTTATCTTATAAATATTTGGTCTCATATTGGCAAACCATATATAAACCAAATTAATTAATGGAACGATAATCAGTTATTTTTCAAATATTTTTCAAATAAAATTCAAACTCTTCTCTATGTTTTTATAATATAATTAATAGTACACAAGAATAATTGGAAATTCCATGATTGAATCAGGGTCTGTTCAGGAACAAATTCATCAAATGAATATGTGTACATATCCAACGTTATATTTAAATTAATCATAACGTGAACAGAAATATACAAATATACCAAGGATATTGAATAGATATTATTATTTATGAATAAATGATAATTCCCTAATAATATCAGTGGAATCAAAAATGTGAATGCAAATGTGAAGTGATGAACAGAAAGTGATTGACAGGAAGATCAATACATATATTGAGACTCATATATATCTGTGAAACATGAGACCAAATATCTTGATAGGAAGAAATAAATAAATAATATTAAAATGTATATGGTTTTTCTTAGAGATCTATATGATCTAATGATTATGATCTTCCTGTCAATCACTTTCTGCACATCACATTTGTACTTCCCCCCTTTTTTTGATATCTTGCGGATTATGTTTCAATTTACCTTAGATCAAGGGTATTACTCCTTATATAATTAGGGTATTATATAACTATATAAAAACAATTACATATGAAATGATTACTTCAAGTGTAGCTTGATTTCATAATTCAACCCATGGAGCCATGGGTATGGAAGGTTATTTTTTGATTTCACTGATATTATTAGGGAATTATAATTTATTCATAAATAATAATATCTATTCAATATCCTTGGTATATTTGTATATTTTTGTTCATGTTATGATTAATTTAAATATAACGTTGGATATGTACACATATTCATTTGATGAATTTGTTCCTGAACAGACCCTGGTTCAATCATGGAATTTCCAATTATTCTTGTGTACTATTAATTATATTATAAAAACATAGAGAAGAGTTTGAATTTTATTTGAAAAATATTTGAAAAATATCTGATTATTGGTCCATTAATTAATTTGGTTTATATATGGTTTGCCAATATGAGACCAAATATTTATAAGATAAGTATTAATGAAAAATATGACAAATATCTAACTATAGATTTATTAATAAATTTGGTCCATATATAGAGGTAACAAATATAAGATCAAGATAACAAATAAAAATAGATATTAATGTTTGATATAGACTACTAACATGAAGATTTACAGTGCCCAACAGATATATTAATTACATATAAACATTGAGACGGAGGTTTTGTATTATAGATAGGTATTTGGATAGTCCAGTCTTAATCTAGTCTATTTGACTTGAGATCGATTGAGACTATCTAAGATGATGTCATGGGAAAACTCAGTGAGGGCCGATCACGTGATCGGAGTGTCAGCAGATGAGGTGGCAACATGCTATGGGTAAGTTTGAAACAGTTAATCCCATTGGCGGACCGCGGCAATTGCCGGTATTTAAGGGTGAACCAGGAAACAATCTGGTTCTGCCTCTGATGAAGCGAACAGCGAAGCGTGCGTCAGGCTAGCTGCGCACGTTAGGTAGTCACCGGATCATGCATATTCAGATAGAATAGGACAGTTATCTTAGTTGAAAGTGCTTCAATCCCTGCGAGTTGCGGGAACTATAGGAGGGAAACAGTGAAATCAGATGTTTCTGAAATATTATACTGTGTATGTGAGAGTACTGAGTGTGGTGAATTGCATCAAATAGTGTTCACAAAGCTATATATTAAAGCCTCAAGATGTATAGTACCTGATTAATTTATATATGTGTCTAGACTAGAAATTATCTGGTCGTGTACTTTAACCCGTGCAAGTCGTCGGGGATTATAGGAACGAAGCAGTGGAATTAGATGTCAAACATCTCACTATGCAAAGAATATACTGGGTATAGTGAACTGCATCAAATAAATGTCTATAAGGCTGTATAATAAAGCCTAATAAACGCACATCATCAGACATTTAATGACACTTAATAGATGTACGAGCCTGTATCAGTGAATTGTATCAAAAAACATCTATAAGGCTGCACAATAAAGCCTGAATATGTACACTATCAGACACTCAATATATATATGAGCCTATATCAGCAATTATTAAATAACACTGAATGTGTGAAACCCTTCTGAGTAATAAGGAATCATAGGGTGCCTAATATGTCCAGACCCCAGATGTGAGATTTACCTATTACTATATATACATTTTTATGGTTTAGTAAAATATAGAAATGAACTATGTATAAATTAGCTCATTAACTCACACCTAGATATGATCCCTGATAAGGGATTACTGGTTATTTCACTGCCAGCAATCATTTTTTGAACTCAAATGATACTACATTGCAACTGGGATAACGGTGTTTATTATTTGTGGCAATTCAAAGGCTTGATATTGTCAGAGCCTAATCTTTGAACTAACAACAGCCGTTTCTCTTTAAGTGGACACATTTGTTTCCTTATGCTCTTATGTTGCTATTTCAGTGGATACGATATGGCTCATGAAACTTAGAAAGACACACAGGTGCTACTGAGATCTTATAAATAGAGTCTATACATTACTCTGAGAAATAAGTGAATATACAACACACATCCTTGTTTGATCACTTTATTGTATATTATCTCAGCACTACACACAGTCAGCTATTATAGCTATATCATTACTACATCAGATATGATGACATCGGGTAATTCTGCCTGAACAATCCTATACTTACAATCCTGGGAGGGATTTGATAATTTTGGAAACTTTCGACTATCTATAAATTTCGATAGCAAGATATAAGCCAATCCGGTGACATCCAGTGCGCAGCATTTTAATTTTTAATCACGATTTTCTTTCTATTTACACTATTCTCTATTTTTTCTTAATATTCGCTGGTTTTAATACATATCATAATAAAAGTAATATTTTATATAAAATTGTGTGCACCACCATAGGGCATTTCGAACCCTTTCTCTTTTCTCTTGTTGTATATTTATTTTGCCTGTGGTAGCACCCCCCAAATACTTTGGAACAACACTAACGTGAATTGGATAATAAAAATGGGGGTTACTCTCTAAATGTATAACCTGTCACATGACACACATTTAAAAAATTTTTTTAAAAAAAATCATAGAATGTAAATGCAAATACACATGCTCACCATTCTTCCTGGGCCTATCTGAATCCCGGACATGGGTTGCAGAGACAACTTCAGGAGGTATTACACTCCGCATGGGCTCCTCATACTCCAGATATCTTGCAATATAGGGCTGCCCACCACCGTTTTCCGAGCCGACTTGGCCTCCTTGGCCATTTTGGACTTGACACGTCACTTTATGTCATGGTACCGTTTGCGGCACATGTCCTCCGTCCGCTTGACCACCCCCTCACTATTGACAGCAGCAACTACTTTCGCCGATAACACCGTCTTCCTCCGTGTTGGCACCTTGGCGGACTCAGGGCCAAATAGCTGCCTCTGATACTTCATCAGCTCACGCACCAATGCCACATTTTCAGCAAAACTAAACTTTACATTCCGCCCAGTCTTAGTAGTGGTGCATGGCTGCGGAGCACTCTGACTGTCACTATCACTTGAGGCTGCTGCAGCAACCTCACCCACCTCCTCAACCTCACTAACACTCACCTCCTCCACCTGACTGACCTCCTCCCCCTCACTCACACCCTCCACCTCACCCACCTCTGAGTCACACATAATTGTGTGTCTAAACAGTTAACACAGAAAAAAAAGACAAACAACACACTCCTCCACTACCACTACACAACTCACACACACACACACACACACACACACACACACACACACAAACAAACAAACACTGACAAGGGACTATAAAGAAAAATAACTTGGACTAAAAATGAGACAAAACCACAAAATACAAGACAACAAGAATGACAAGATGACTTTCAAACACAATACCACACTCAGAAATCGCTACCAACACTCCTCACCAAACCACAAATTCACCTACCTCCACAGCACAACCTCCCTCCTCCTCACCACTAACTAAACCCACGAGGTGCGGACGGTTTGGGGCGTATTTATATGGTTGCGCACAGACACTCCTACCATCTGAAACACAACCAATCACGAACGGGGATGAAAATCGAAACTGAAAGTGAAAATGCGGCCGCGGGGAAAAAAAAAACCTGCCGCTTTTAACTTAGGGAAAAAAACAGCAAATACAACAAAATCACGTACGCAAACGACAATGACGGCCGTAAATGTATAAAAAAAAACGACTGCCATCGACATCGGAAAACACGACAACCATAAAGTCGACTGCTTCGTAACTTTGCGTATATGGATTCAAAAAGTTGCACGAAAATGCACCCGATACAAAACGAGTTTAAACACTACACAAACCAACTCAAACACGAATATTAGTAAATATTGCCCCATGTATATACATATAGCTTGTAGTAAAAATAAAACAGAGCTTTCCTAAAAGATTGAATGGAAAGAAAGGAATCAGAAGTGCTGTTAGGACTAATGGTTTGCTGGGTTACACTAATACAGTTAGGTTATACTGTGGTCAGGGATCTGACCTACTCATGGTGCTTTCTTGCTGTCCATATAAAGACTGACACAAATATCAGTATTTGAATATAATAAAACCTTGTATAAGATAATTCTAATTCTACCACGAACACATTGGATACGGATTATGTTTTTTTCAATACACCTATGATATTGTTGGTATTTTTACTACCCTTTCTGAATAGATGGCATAGTCTATTGGGTCCAAACTCCATAAAGTTTCACTGTCTGGAGCTTGGTGTATACGGGGAATGTGGTCAAATGACCAAAAATGGCATTTTAGGAGGCTTGACTGCATTTTTGACATTGATGCATCCCACCCAGAGTCTTCTGACAGATGCATCCCACGCTGTGGTGCAACTGTCCATGTGAAAACCCCCAGCTTCTATGGACTGCATTGACTGCAGCCCATGAAAGCCGGATTGGGCTGCGCCAGCCCTCTGCTTATGACAGCCCGGTCTGGCAGTCCCAGAGGGAAGAAACACCTCCCATGGGACTGTGTTCCGTGTCTGCGAATGACAGGTAGGACTTCTAATAGGAAGACACTGCCAGTCACAGTGAAGCCAGTGCAGTCATGGACTGTATCTGGCTTCACTGACACTGAGCTGGGTGGTGGATTTTACCTGGATTTAATACCTTAAGGTATAGAACACAGAGAATACATCCCTGGTAGTTACTTTGAAGCGTAGCATGATTGTGGTTTTTCATCTGGATTTCCACATACAGTACCAAGAGAAAAATGAGAAAAGCCTAGACAGGTAAAGAAGGGTTGAAATATGAGGAGGTCAGTATGCAGCTAAATTTAGTAGGAGTAGGAGGAACAGATGGAATTCAGAGGGACACACAAAAAGAATAATCCTCAGAACTCAAGGAAGGTAGATATGTATTAGCAGTGTCGGACTGGGGCATGTAGGGCCCACCGGGGGAATACAGTGGTAGGGGCCCATGTTTAGGGGTGTGGCCAGTCTCTAGAGGGGGTGTGCCCAGCTGCCACATTGGTTTGCCTAACCATTTTGCAAGTTTTGATGCCCTAGATAAATATATACAGTAAATACTGTAGTGTATGCATAATAATGTACTAGATTAGTAACAGTACAGTCTGAAACCTGATCCCTAGAGGAGGGGTGGGGCCCCAGGCAGTAGGGCCCACCGGTGGTTTCCTCTGTTCCCCTGTAGGCCAGTCCAACCCAATGTATTAGAGATGTGCAGGCTTGGATCTCAGAGATCCAAGCTCACCTGAACTTCCCTGATCCAAGTGAAATCGAACAGCGGTTCGGGTTTTCCCACCATAGCTCGGATTCCAAAGTGAGGCAAAACATCTTCATCCCGGCGTCAGATTCTCGCTGAGTTTTGGATTCTATATAAGTCCCTGCGGTGGTGACTCGGATCCATTTCTCCATTTCTCACTATCTAAGCTGCTGGGCTCTGCTGTCTCCATTGTACTGTGTCCATACATTCCAGTAGGGACTGCTGCTGTACTGTGTCCACTGTCCGTCAGCTGTAGTCAGTGGCTGCTGGGCTGTGCTGTCTCCATTGTGCTGTATCCACGGTCCATCCACTCATGTCAGTGGCTGCTGGGCTGTGCTGTCTCCATTGTGCTGTATCCACTGTCCATCCACTCCAGTCAGTGACTACTGCTGCTGCTGTTGTGCTGTGTCCATCCGCTCCAAATATCAGCAGTGTGACTCCGCAGTGTCATTTTCAAAAAAAAGTTTTTAATAAGAGGAAATAAAACGTTTTTTAAAATTTTTGCTTTTTTGTACAAATTGTTGTGTATGCCCACTGTGTTTGTTCTAGAGTTGAGCGATTATGATTGCATGGAATCAGAACAGCTCCGAACATGCCTGGCACAAGACTTCGCGAGTCTGGCCCACGAACGTCACGACAAGCTCGGGCGCGTGCAAGAGGCCGAATGTCATCATCTCACAACAGATTTATCACGAGACTTCGATTCTATAAAGGCTCAACATCACGCAGCACGGCACCATTTTCCTGCACGCATCCACACTGCAAGGAGCTCTGCTGTGGGGTGCTGTCAGTCTGTGCTTTTCAGGGCAAGCTGTCAGAGTCTCTGATGTCACTGGCCATCAGGGTCTGTCAGGAACTGTCAGGGTCAAGCAGGACTGTGTGAGAAGTGTAAAGTCGATCACAGTGCTGTCAGGCAGTGGCCATCAGGGTCTGTCAGGGTCAATCAGGGCTGTGTCAGTGCATCCATCATATTGCTATTAGGGTGTGCCAGGGTCAATCAGGGCTGTGTCAGACGTCCATCACAGTGCTGTCAGTCAGTGGCCATCAGGGTCTGTCAGGATCAATCAGGGCTGTGTCAGTGCGTCCCCCCCCCCCCCCCCCAAAAAAAAAAAAAAATATTTTTTTTTTTTTGCTGTTTTACATTGTTTGTTGTGTGCAAAATAAATGCACATTAGTGCACCATAGTTACTTATCTTTAGTACCGTGTGTTAAAGTGGTTTGACTCAATGCAGTCTGGCACAATCTGCTTCACCCCGAAAAATAAAACAAAAATCTTTTTTTTCTTCTTTTTTACATTGTTTGTTGTGTGCAAAATAAATGCACACTAGTACACCAGAGTTACGTGTATTTAGTACCATGTTTTAAAGCGGTCTGACTCAACGCAGTGTGGGACAAGCTGCGTCCCCCCAAAAATAAAAAAAAATTATTTGCTCTTTACGTCGTTTGTTGTGTGCAAAATAAATGCACACTAGTACACCATAGTTACTTGTATTTAGTACTGTGTGTTATAGCGGTCTGACTCAACGCAGTGTGGGACAAGCTGCGTCCCCCCAAAAATAAAAAAACTATTCTTTGCTCTTTACGTTGTTTGTTGTGTGCAAAAGAAATGCACACTAGTACACCATAGTTACTTGTATTTAGTACCATGTTTTAAAGCAGTCTGACACAACGCAGTGTGGGACAAGCTGCGTCCCCTCAAAAAGAAAAAAACAATTATTTGCTCTTTACGTTGTTTGTTGTGTGCAAAATAAATGCACACTAGTACACCATAGTTACTTGTATTTAGTACCGTGTGTTATAGCGGTCTGACTCAACGCGGTCTGGCACAATCTGCTTCACCCCAAAAAATAAAACAAAAATCCTTTTTTTTTGGTCTTCTCTACATTGTTTGTTGTGTGCAAAAAAATGCACACTAGTACACCATAGTTACTTGTATTTAGTACCGTGTGTTATAGCGGTCTGACTCAACGCAGTCTGGCACAATCTGCTTCACCCCAAAAAATAAAACAAAAATCTTTTTTTTTTTGGTCTTCTTTACATTGTTTGTTGTGTCCAAAATAAATGCACACTAGTACACCATAGTTACTTGTATTTAGTACCGTGTGTTAAAGCGGTCTGACTCAACGCAGTGTGGGACAAGCTGTGTCCCACCAAAATAAAAAATAATTATTTGTTCTTTACATTGTTGTGTGCAAAATAAATGCACACTGTAGACCATAGTTACTTGTATTTAGTACCATGTGTTAAAGCGTTCTGACTCAACGCAGTGTGGGACAAGCTGTGTCCCTCTTAAAATAAAAAAAACAATTCTTTGCTCTTTACATTGTTTGTTGTGTGCACACTAGTACACTATAGTTACTTGTATTTAGCACCATGTGTTAAAGCGTTCTTAATCAACGCAGTGTGGCACCAATTTACGCCCCCACAAAAAAAAAAATTGAAAAAATTAAAATAATTTGTTTGCTCGTCTTTATATTGTTTGTTGTTTGCACTGCACCCCAGATTTGTGAATTGTGATCTGTGAATTAAAAAATGGATAACAATCAGTTTACAGAACCAAATAATAGCGCTCCATCTGCTTACACCCATCATGATGCCGATTTAATGTCATCTAGTACTAAAGATTGCTCAAGTGCATAGACAGTTTACACAAAAGGTAAAGAAAAAAAGACCTCAAGCAGTAAGAAAAAGAAAGTTGGTTTATGCGGAAAAACTTAAACTTGGCAACATGCCATTCACATCACGCAGTGGCAAGGAAAGACTCAGGGCTTGGCCTATATTTATGACTGATGATTCTACAACTGTTAGTAAGGCATCTTCTGCATCTCGTGACCATAAAAGACCTTGTCAGTCAAACTTTAGAGGTGTATAAAAACTGAAAACCACTAAAACATCAAAACAAACTGTGCGAACTTCAGAAACAGAAATTTCAAAAATGCCTGAGGAGAGTCCAATTGCATCCCCAAATCCTATGTGTGAGCCTAAACTCTCAGAGAAGCTGCCTTGCACCATTACTGCTCCCTCTGTATGTGTGGAGATGAGCAGCATAAGTATTGCTGGTGACCTACCTGTTGAAGATGCCACCGTGGAGATGCAAGAGGATGAGGGGGGTATTTGTGTAGCAGACGTTAGCACTAATGAGGATCTTGAGGATGAGAATGAGGATGTTGTGTGTATAAGTCAGGCACAAGGGGAAGCATCTGTTGGCCATGACAAGACAGCCATTGTCCTACTAACAAATCCACCTCCTATGTGTGGAATTATTTTCACCCAAATCCTGACATTTGCCAAGCCATCTGTAGCCTTTGTGGAAACAAAATAAGTAGAGGTAGGGACGTTAAGCATTTAGGAATGTCCACCCTATTACGTCATCTGCAGCAAGCTCATAGCAAGTATAGGGTGTCAGAAACTGGTGCTAAGAAAATAACAACAAGCAGTCCAGCAGCAAATGTCTCCCTTCTCTCTACTAGAACCCAGCACCTGCATTCTCCACCACCAACACCTTCATCCTCAACCTCAATATCCTCAGTTTTGACCAGAAATGGCCGTGAAATCAATTGTTAATATTAGGTGAATCCTCCCCTTTTCAGGATTCTGCAGAAGAATCCTTAAGCGCAAGGCCTGCTGATGATGGTTCTGCTGCTGGGGGTAGTTCATTCTTCCAGAAGTGGACCAAGAAAACTACTAGTACTAGTAGTATTTCCCAAAAACAATTGACTGTTCAGCAATGCTTGGCAAGGAGAAACAAGTATGTCAGTTCTCACACAGCCGCACAGCGTATCACTGATGCCATGATTGCTTGGATAGCAACAGATCTGCGTCCAATATTTGCTATCAATTCAGTGGGCTTTACACAGTTAATGGAGGCCGCCTGTCCACGGTACCAAATTCCATCTTGGTTCCATTTCACCAGAAAGGCCATTCCTCGGCTGTACCAGGACGTTAAGAAAAACCTCATTCATGGCCTAAAAAATGCCATTGTGAGCAATGTCCACCTAACCACAGAAATGTGGACAAGCAGGAGTGGGCAAACTAAAAATTATATGAATGTGACAGCCCACTGGGTGGTTGAATCACCTTTAGCAGCAGCAGCAGCAGCAGTGCTATCTAGCAAACATTGGCAGCTCATTCAAAAGCAGGCTACTCTGTGTATCATCGGCTTTACTAAGAGGCATACGTCTGACAACCTCTTAGAGAAACTAAGGGATGTGATAGCAACATGGCTTAACCCACTTGGACTCTCCTCAGGGATTGTAATTTCGGATAATGCCAATAATATCGTGAAAGTATTACAGCTGGGTGAATTCCAACACATCCCCTGTTTTGGAAAAGCTGCTGAAAGGACTGCCGCGCCCCAGAGAGCAGCAGTAGTGATATCTACAGGGGGCCACTCAGCACCCCTAAAACATCAATACACACAAAAAAAGAGAGAGATCACGTCTGCGCTCATCTAAGGTAGAATACTTAAGGATAATATATTTTCAAAGTTGACTGAGGTAACACGTAAAGTCAATAAACCGTTGTGGAACCTGTCCTTGTTTCTCCTTAATTCTCCAAGCTTGAATATGTCTATTCACTCGACCGTGCTTCGGACTATGATGTATTTTCTCCTTAGCGATGTCTCTAGAATTGGTTCTCTGGATTTTCTCCTGTGTTTCCTTCCAAAATATTGGGGTAGTTCTTATCCTCAATGGTGGGAGACAGAAAGACAAAGAAATAGCCGCTGATAGTGTAGTAGGTGTATTATAAGTCATGGGAGGATATTATTGAAGAAATCCTTAAAAAGGTAGTGGCTGCTAATTGCGTACCAGTACTCACGTGAAAGACGTGATGTACCCCATGCATAAAGGTATCTTTGGTGTTCTTATAATTTCTCCTTTTCGTGTAGACCGAATTTTTTTGTAATTCTTATCCTCGGGAGTGAAAGAAGAAATGGAGCAGATGATAGTGTAGTAGGTTATATGAATAAAATGAGACGTATTTTACCCTTCTAAATTTATGGTCTGTGATAGGGGGGTGCGTACCGTACTCACATCCACAAGGGAGGGTGAAAAACACATAAAGGTATCTTTTAGGTTGAAGTGCTGTCGTACACGGTCACACTCATGCAGATAAACCAAATAACGGGAAGAATGGGCGTACCCAACTCACACTGTGCATTGAGGAAACTTGTGTATAAAGGTATCTTTATGGAGCTCCTGCTGATTCCGGGTACTCCTTATTCCAAAATCCGTCCCTCTCGTTTTATGCATAAAGAGAGACGAAGCATAGTGTCATAGAGTGACACACAAGAATTTTATTTTCTAAAATAATATTAAAAACTGCCAAAGTACTCCAGGTAAGAGCGGGAGGTATACACAGGTGAAAAAGATGTTAATGTCCGGATTGTTCTCACCTTAGTGGGTACCACCCAATCAGTCCCTGGTAGTCCTGGTCCTCACACCGACGCGTTTCGACTAAAGAAGTCTTTTTCAAGGTGTGTTATGAGGGTACTGGTACCACTATTTATGTCCCCTAACAGGAAGTCATGTGATGGGGGTGTGGTTACAAAATATCAATTATAACAACAAATATAGGTACATATTAATACACTAAGATGCTGAGGAGACAATTAAGATAATAAAAATACATAAAAAGGACTAAAATATGCACCTTCCAGTAATCTAGATAAGTTTGAAGCTTATATTGATTTACAACGATTCATAAGAAAACTTACCTTGAAAAAATTCTTTCATGATCAAGATACCGCCACCACAACTAATGATCAGAGTACATCTATATTCAAACCGAAATCAACCTTTTTTCCTACTTTCAAGAAAGGATGTTTTATTGAGAGCTTTGAACGGATTGTCAAAGACGAACTGGAAAATACCACATTCAAAAGTACCACCAAACCCAATATGACAAAAGCAGAAAGAGAGGCACTAAGGAGCCTTCAAGATAATCTAACCATTGTAATCAAACCGGCGGATAAAGGGGGCGCAGTGGTCATCCAGGACGTAGATGAATATAAGAAAGAAATTGATAGACAGCTAAATGATGGCAGAACCTATAAGAAACTCAGAGGGAATCCGTCTGACATGACTTCTAAAAGAATGCTTGATCTGCTTACCAAATATGAACGTAAGAAAGTAATCACCGAGAAAGAACGAGACTACATTATCATTCCACATCCATCATTACCTGTTATTTATACCCTCCCTAAAATTCACAAAGATAATGTACATCCACCAGGTCGACCAATAGTAGCCGGTACAGAATCAATTACTTCAAACCTATCCCAGTATATCGATTATATTTTACAGCCAATTGTACGAAATACAAGATCCTACCTCAAAGACTCCACAGCAGTCTTACAGGAACTTCAACTTATTAGTTGGTCACCAGAATTCATTCTTGTCACAGCTGACGTGACATCTCTCTATACGGCCATCAGTCACCAACATGGTTTGGAAGCTACGTCACATTTTTTAGAAGCTGACTCTATGGATCATGATCGGACAACCTTTGTTCTGGAAAGCATCGAATTCATTCTAACGAATAATTTCTTCTGGTTCGATAATTCATTCTACCTCCAATTACATGGTACAGCCATGGGCACCAGGTTCGCCCCTAGTTACGCCAACCTTTTCATGGCGCATTGGGAAGAAAAAACAGTCCTCTGTGACCATGAATTCAGGGCGAACCTGGTGCTATGGAAACGCTATATCGATGATATTTTCTTCATCTGGAAAGGGGATCCAACCCTGCTGGATACCTTTTGTGACTTTTTAAATACCAACGATCGAAATATACAGCTCACATATCAGAAAAGCACTGAGTCCGTTAACTTTCTGGATCTTTCCATATTTATCGAAGATGGCACCATACATACAAAAACATACACCAAGCCAACAGATTGTAATTCATTTATTCCTATCAACAGCAATCACCATCCCAATTGGCTATCATCAGTACCTGGAAGTCAGTTCCATAGGATCAGGAAGAACTGTTCAAAGCTACAAGATTATCACCATCAAGGCTCCATAATGAAAAATCAATTCCGGAGAAAAGGATATGAAACCAAACTACTAGATGCGCCATATGAAAAATACCAACAAGTAGATAGAGACCAGATGATTCAACCGACCACATCCACGGAAGATCCGAGGCGGAAAGGTGACACAAATACCGTCACTTTCATTACTAAATACAGCAGTCAATACAAGGGGATGGAACATATTGTAAGAAAACATTGGGGATTACTACTCCAGGATCCTATACTCAAACAATATATACCTGATAGACCAAGATTCATTTATCGAAAGGCTGACAATCTTCGCAAACACCTTGTGAAGAGCGCATTGGAGGTCCCCAAAAGAATTACCACCATTAAGAGCAAGGGTTTCTACAGGTGCGGCCAGTGCCAAATGTGCAGCAATTGTAAAAGCAATACCCCCATCATAACCAGTTATACATCCACAAGTAACCAGAAAAAATTCGACATAAAGGAATTCATAACGTGCGACAGCAAAAACGTTGTATACTTAGTACAATGCAAATGCAACAAACAATACGTAGGAAGAACAACAAGGAAGTTAAAGGAAAGGATGAGTGAGCACCTTAGAAACATAAAGAAAGGTCTCCTCACTCATGGAATTTCGGCTCACTTTAAAGAGGAACACAACTGCAAACCCTCTGACATAACACTTTTTTGTGGTATCCAGGCTGTGGCAGGGAATTGGAGAAAAGGAAATATCGAGGAAAGACTTGCGCAAACCGAAATGCGCAGCATCTTCAATTTAGGTACTTTAAAACCTAAAGGCCTCAATTTGGAATTTGAAACCAAATGGTTTCTTTAGACTCTATGGACCATCTCGTTAACAAAGTCCCATTTTATGCCAGTTATATTACCCGAGAAATCTCTCCTCCTAATCTAAGCCATGATACCTACATTTATTATCCGGTTTTTAAACAGGCATTTAAACATTTTTAGGTCAGTTTCCAAAGGAGATATTTATTTTATTATTTATCACCTGGCACTCATCAAATAGCATGTAAATGTGCCAGGTGACTCTTTTATATTTTTTTATATATTTTTTAAATATATTTATATATTTTTCCATATGCTGATTACTGTAAATAACTCTTATTAGAGTCTTATACTGTGCACTTTTCATAAATCTTCTGTATGATCTAATAACTATATTATGTGCTATGACACTTTTCCTTCTCCTGGTGGAACGCACCCTCCCGTCACTTCCGGGATCACGTGCTGTTTCCCCTCAGGTGGAACGCACCCTCCCGTCACTTCCGGGAACGCGTGCGTTCCACTGTACACAGTATAGATGTACTCGATATCCTTAGCACTCCGTTTGCCGGAAGTGCACTTTCCCCTAATAGGTGGAACGCATGACCGTCACTTCCGGTACATGCGTTCCACCGCCCGACCCAGCGGCGCAGTACATCTTAATATCCCTACAACATGTTAGCAACATTAAGTTGCTTATGGTCACCGCCGCCTCCCTCCACTTCTTTTTATAAAGTTATCAGTAATGGGTCCCGTTTACCTGCGCCACTTCCGGAAGTACAATGTGTTCCAAATACCGGAAGTGACGTAACGGGTACCTTGCAAACATACTTCGCCTACATAAAAGGCATTTTCACTGTTTTAGCCATATTTTTATTATCTTAATTGTCTCCTCAGCATCTTAGTGTATTAATATGTACCTATATTTGTTGTTATAATTGATATTTTGTAACCACACCCCCATCACATGACTTCCTGTTAGGGGACATAAATAGTGGTACCAGTACCCTCATAACACACCTTGAAAAAGACTTCTTTAGTCGAAACGCGTCGGTGTGAGGACCAGGACTACCAGGGACTGATTGGGTGGTACCCACTAAGGTGAGAACAATCCGGACATTAACATCTTTTTCACCTGTGTATACCTCCCGCTCTTACCTGGAGTACTTTGGCAGTTTTTAATATTATTTTAGAAAATAAAATTCTTGTGTGTCACTCTATGACACTATGCTTCGTCTCTCTTTATGCATAAAACGAGAGGGACGGATTTTGGAATAAGGAGTACCCGGAATCAGCAGGAGCTCCATAAAGATACCTTTATACACAAGTTTCCTCAATGCACAGTGTGAGTTGGGTACGCCCATTCTTCCCGTTATTTGGTTTATCTGCATGAGTGTGACCGTGTACGACAGCACTTCAACCTAAAAGATACCTTTATGTGTTTTTCACCCTCCCTTGTGGATGTGAGTACGGTACGCACCCCCCTATCACAGACCATAAATTTAGAAGGGTAAAATACGTCTCATTTTATTCATATAACCTACTACACTATCATCTGCTCCATTTCTTCTTTCACTCCCGAGGATAAGAATTACAAAAATATTCGGTCTACACGAAAAGGAGAAATTATAAGAACACCAAAGATACCTTTATGCATGGGGTACATCATGTCTTTCACGTGAGTACTGGTACGCAATTAGCAGCCACTACCTTTTTAAGGATTTCTTCAATAATATCCTCCCATGACTTATAATACACCTACTACACTATCAGCGGCTATTTCTTTGTCTTTCTGTCTCCCACCATTGAGGATAAGAACTACCCCAATATTTTGGAAGGAAACACAGGAGAAAATCCAGAGAACCAATTCTAGAGACATCGCTAAGGAGAAAATACATCATAGTCCGAAGCACGGTCGAGTGAATAGACATATTCAAGCTTGGAGAATTAAGGAGAAACAAGGACAGGTTCCACAACGGTTTATTGACTTTACGTGTTACCTCAGTCAACTTTGAAAATATATTATCCTTAAGTATTCTACCTTAGATGAGCGCAGACATCCCCTGTTTTGCTCACACAATAAACCTGGTGGTTCAGTGTTTTTTTAAAAATGACAGGGGCATGCAATAAATGCTGTCTGTGGCACGAAAGATTTTGGGGCATTTTTGGCATTTCGCAACAGCATGCAGTAGATTGCAGCAGCTGCAAGAAGAGTTGAATCTGCCCTTCCATCAACTGAAGCAAGAGGTGGTGATAAGTGGAACTCCACCCTTCATATGCTTCAGTGGATGGAGGAGCAACAGAAAGCCATTCATAGCTATACAACAAGCCATGACTTTGGCAGAGGAGGGGGTGGTATGTACCTCAGCCCAGCACACTGGAAATTACTTTCTATCTTGTGCAAGGTGCTAAAACCCTTTGCAGTAGCCAGCTGTGAAGTCAGTTCCAACACTGCTAGCTTAAGCCAGGTGGTTCCCCTAATTAGGCTTTTGGAAAAACAACTGGAAAAATTGAAGGAGGAGATAAAACAAGGCGAATCTGCAAAATATGCCGGACTTGTAGATCAAGCACTTTTTTTGCTAAGAGAGGATACAAGGGTTGACAATATCTTGAAATCGGATCACTACATTTTGGCAACCGTGCTTGACCCTAGGTTCAAGTCATATGCGTTGTCTTTCTTTCCAAATGACACAGATCTTAAGAGATGTAAAGAGCTCCTGGTGAGCAAGTTGGCAGCTGAAGTGATGTCTCCTCCTTCAATTTCTACCAAAACAGCCAGGAAAAACCTAAAAGACCTAGTGGGGATTCAGAGCAGTCCAAAGACCATTTTGACATCTGGTCAGGTCTAGATGAATTTCCCAGTAGTGACACCTCTACGGTAACTCCATCTGATACGGTCACCTTCCAAAGAAAGGTAGAGGATTACTTTCATGACACCATAAAGTAGGCATGTCACAGAGTCCCTGGAAGGAAAAAACGTAAATATGTAGGCCCTTGTACAAATTGGCTTTGTATTACTTAAGCTGCCCACCCTCCAATCTGTACTCGGAGAGAGTTTTCAGCCAAGCTGGGAACCTTGTGAAGGAACAGTGTAGGAGGCTACTTCCTCAAAATGTGGAATAGATGATGTTCATCAAAATGAACTGGAAATTCCAGTCGGAAGACCTGTCCCAGCAATTACATCGAATTACAGAGAAATAATGTAATGGGGGATTGCATCGGGGAGGAATTAATATTGGATGATGATAAGAAGGATGTACACACTGATGAGGATGGCAGTGGCGATGACATCTTGTAGACACTGTAGAGCTGTTGCTTTAAGGCAATTGAAAGTTCTTTTTTTTGGGGGGGGCCCAAACAAACCAATCATTTCAGCCACAAGTGTGGCAGTCCTTGTCCCTGAAATGATTGGTTTGTTAAAGTCTGCATGTCCTGTTTAATATCCAACATAAGGGTGGGTGCGAGGGCCCAAGGACAATTCCATCTTGCACCACCATTCATTTATCCCACTGCTGTGTGGTAGTGTTTCATAGATATTAGAGATGAGCGCCTGAAATTTTTCGGGTTTTGTGTTTTGGTTTTGGGTTCGGTTCCGCGGCCGTGTTTTGGGTTCGAACGCGTTTTGGCAAAACCTCACCGAATTTTTTTTGTCGGATTCGGGTGTGTTTTGGATTCGGGTGTTTTTTTCAAAAAACACTAAAAAACAGCTTAAATCATAGAATTTGGGGGTCATTTTGATCCCAAAGTATTATTAACCTCAAAAACCATAATTTACACTCATTTTCAGTCTATTCTGAATACCTCACACCTCACAATATTATTTTTAGTCCTAAAATTTGCACCGAGGTCGCTGTGTGAGTAAGATAAGCGACCCTAGTGGCCGACACAAACACCGGGCCCATCTAGGAGTGGCACTGCAGTGTCACGCAGGATGTCCCTTCCAAAAAACCCTCCCCAAACAGCACATGACGCAAAGAAAAAAAGAGGCGCAATGAGGTAGCTGTGTGAGTAAGATTAGCGACCCTAGTGGCCGACACAAACACCGGGCCCATCTAGGAGTGGCACTGCAGTGTCACGCAGGATGGCCCTTCCAAAAAACCCTCCCCAAACAGCACATGACGCAAAGAAAAAAAGAGGCGCAATGAGGTAGCTGTGTGAGTAAGATTAGCGACCCTAGTGGCCGACACAAACACCGGGCCCATCTAGGAGTGGCACTGCAGTGTCACGCAGGATGTCCCTTCCAAAAAACCCTCCCCAAACAGCACATGACGCAAAGAAAAAAAGAGGCGCAATGAGGTAGCTGACTGTGTGAGTAAGATTAGCGACCCTAGTGGCCGACACAAACACCGGGCCCATCTAGGAGTGGCACTGCAGTGTCACGCAGGATGTCCCTTCCAAAAAACCCTCCCCAATCAGCACATGATGCAAAGAAAAAGAAAAGAAAAAAGAGGTGCAAGATGGAATTGTCCTTGGGCCCTCCCACCCACCCTTATGTTGTATAAACAAAACAGGACATGCACACTTTAACCAACCCATCATTTCAGTGACAGGGTCTGCCACACGACTGTGACTGATATGACGGGTTGGTTTGGACCCCCCCCAAAAAAGAAGCAATTAATCTCTCCTTGCACAAACTGGCTCTACAGAGGCAAGATGTCCACCTCATCTTCACCCTCCGATATATCACCGTGTACATCCCCCTCCTCACAGATTATCAATTCGTCCCCACTGGAATCCACCATCTCAGCTCCCTGTGTACTTTGTGGAGGCAATTGCTGCTGGTCAATGTCTCCGCGGAGGAATTGATTATAATTCATTTTAATGAACATCATCTTCTCCACATTTTCTGGATGTAACCTCGTACGCCGATTGCTGACAAGGTGAGCGGCGGCACTAAACACTCTTTCGGAGTACACACTTGTGGGAGGGCAACTTAGGTAGAATAAAGCCAGTTTGTGCAAGGGCCTCCAAATTGCCTCTTTTTCCTGCCAGTATAAGTACGGACTGTGTGACGTGCCTACTTGGATGCGGTCACTCATATAATCCTCCACCATTCTATCAATGTTGAGAGAATCATATGCAGTGACAGTAGACGACATGTCCGTAATCGTTGTCAGGTCCTTCAGTCCGGACCAGATGTCAGCATCAGCAGTCGCTCCAGACTGC